>NC_133577.1:68117141-68420568 GCF_964106895.1 Numenius arquata | reverse complement strand
AAACATCAGCATTAATCTATCTAGGGCACCAACTGAAAACTAACTCAGATCTGAGAGCAGAACTAAAACACAGCCCTTTGCAGTAGCAGCCTACATTGAACACTGGCTTTGGAGCCATGTTATCCACCCTGTATACCAATTAGCAGCACAGCCAGTCACCCAGTACTTGCACCATACTCCTCTTTTCACTGTCTGCTACATTTTCTTCTGTGTGATAATTGCTTGTGCTTGTGCTGGTGCCAGAGTTCACCACCATCTGTGGAAGATATTTTCTCCACAGTTCAGTGTTCTCTTGCTATTTCTCTGTTGGCACTTCATGAGCCCATGGTGTTGCTACTGCAGCTAATTGGGTCCCTTCCACTTTCCTCAACTCAGGTCCTCCAGATCTTCAAAATGTTTGCAATCCTCTTTCTAATATGTTTTTACTTTGATAATCACAGGAATGCATTCCTTAGACCTTCCTGCCTGGTATGTCCCTGCTTACAATGTGATGCCCCATAGCTCAGCGGTGGCCCAACACGTTCCTTGGACAGAGGCACTGGAGCTGGTTCTGTTTTTTCTCCACTTTGCTCTGACCATACACGTCTCTGCCTTCTTTCTCTCTACACACAGCTATAGACTGTCCTGCACACTGAGAACTTTTAAACAGAGATCTACCATCTTGTTAATAAAAAAACAGAAAAAAAAAAAATAGCAATAGAGAAACGTGACCTAGGTGCAGAGGCCAAAAGGATGAGTTCCAAAGGGAGATGACAGCCAGAATCTGTTAGCTGAATTGCTGCGTTTTGTATACACCTTGCCTTTTGTTTCCAGGCAAAATACCTTTGACTGTGGGTGTGGATTATTGAAAGCCTTGTGTGCAGTGTTTCTTTTGCTTGCTTCATATGGGAAAGCAGACCATTAGTTTACTGAATTTCAGCCATTCTGCTCAATAGTCCACTGGCTGTATTTGTTGTCTACATAGTTTTCTTAACATCTCTGTGACAGTAACTGAGAGCTTGATGGAGGCACTGCTAACTCAACTGCAAGCACTGGAAAAAAAATAGCTCACAAGTTATTATGTGAGGTCAAAGGATGGTTATGATATAATTCTGAATCTCTCAGTAACATTAAATTTTATCCTTCATAGATACTCTAACTTTGTAGCTCACGTTTCCTATGGTGTTGTCTGTCTGTTGGAAACTCCCGACTCTGGAGAAAAGTTTTGGGTGAATATGGCTTCTGTTTCAGATGACTGAACCAGAAAAGATGTTAATTCAAGCTGCTTATGTTTGTACATTTTTAGTTCAGTACCCTCCTACATCCTTGATATAAAAGTAATGCAAGTGGAAATTTAAAAATATGTTCTTTTCACATAATAATTAAAAATGGTAAGATTGCTTGGGAGTCTGTAAGCAGCAATTGACTTGGGATTCAGTTGACTGTTACATGAGGTACCTCCTGTGCATTTTGGAGCATCTGTACCTTCTTTCTTGATTTCTTACTGCAATTCCACAGGTGAGATTTAGATCCAGAGCTTGGAACCCTACATTGACATGGCTGTCGTAGCAATCCTGGAGCCAAATCTGTGAAAGAACTACCACTGTTTGGCTTCCCAGAGTGAAGGTTTGGCTTTGCAGGTAAAGAGCTCCAACCCAAAAGCTGTGTCCGCAGCTCTATTTCTCCGGGTGGTCCATGTCCACATTTTCACAGAGAGCTATCTCTGGAGCTAACAGTCTGTATTTATTCAGCACAGTACCTGGCCTTGGGCTTGCCTTCATCCTATGCAGAAGTCATGTAATCCTGAGATATCATCGTATTTTTTGTGGCTTTTGAAGACAAAACTGCCGAAAGTAACTCCAGGGTCATGCTACAACCTGTCAGAGTGGTGCTTCACGGTGTGACACCAAGGCTACTTGCTGCACAAGTGCAGGCATGGTAGAAAGGGTATAAAAAGATATTTAATGTTGCAACAACTGTTGGGATATTGTCAGAGGACTAGGTAGGATAAACAGAGTTAAACTTTATGTAGATTTATCCCCATTGAGCTTTGGGAGCAGGTCCTGGAGGAAAGAATCTCTTTGATTTCACTATAGAGAACTCAGTTTACTCCAAAAAGGTCTTGGGAATAGATTAATACACAGGTAGCAAGCCTGAATGATGAGGGAGCAGAATATGAAGTGAATTGGGGATCTAAGCTATCAAACACTGTAGGCACAGTGCCCTGATAGAAATAAAGACCAAGCAGTAGCTAAAAGAAAGACAATTTTGAGTGGATAACATGGATTATGGACCTGTGGTAGATCTACAATCTACATCTACTCATGAATGGAATGGATTTGAAAGCTTGATGAGACAAGATTACATTCTCCAGATTCATAGACAGTGAAAATGCACTGTACTGAGCAACCAGCTATCACAAAAATAAATTTAGACAGGCTGATAAGACACTGCCTTACTTTGATGAAAATGCTCATCACAAAATTGTACTTTCAGTGACTCAGTGCGGCACCTCAGTAAATCCAGTCATTGTTCTTTTCTTCTTATACACACTAATCACACAAAAATAAGGCAATCCGGCACAGCATGTGTCCATGTTGCACTAACAAGAAGAATCTCAACAAACATTTTGTTCCCACAGTGTGCTGTAAATGGTATGGCTTGCTACCGAGCCTTTTAAAAACAGTTTGCAAAGTAATGGAGTCACCTGCCCAGAGCTTGCTAATGGTCCAACCCAAACTGCAGTGTTATATGTTAGGAATGGTAATGCAATGCACTCAGATTAATTAAATAAACAGAAAAGAAGAATCAGAAGGAATAACATGGTAATAAGTCCATGGCAATATAGTTGTACTTGACAAGGAATATTGATTACTGGGTGGTTTCACATTTGTTATGCATTAATGCACTGAGCGCACATAGAAAAGTGACAGCTCTGAAGTAATTACACAGGAATTGTCAGTGCATTCATTTGTGTTTGGGTTATTTCACTGCACTGGCATTTCTATAAATTATAGCATGTCACCTTAGGTGTACACAGAAGTTAAATCATTTATCCTCCAACTAATCATTAAAACAAGAGCTAAAAGGACCCTTTCCAAGAATTTGGACAAAGGCCTTAGTAAAAATTTGTGATCCCATAAGATTTGTTGCTGATTTTTTTTAAGTTAATTGAAGCTAGGTTTAATTTTTCCGTGGTCACAAAGGGTGAAGAAAATTCAACTGCAACTTTCCCCAGTGCCCACATTTCTGAGATGTAAGCATTCAAATCTAGACTGAAATAAGATCAATTATTTTCCATAGGTCATTAGATAGTCAGCTGATACTTGTAACCTGCATTCATGAGGTTAACTCTGCTGTCTGGGGTTGAAACAGGTGACCTGTAAGAGAAGGATTCATGAGATAAGATTCAAGAACCATCAGGTACCTCAGTTAAGACCACTTGATTTATCTAGTCACCAGTCACAGTCTAGGACACATATTTTATTCAGAATATTATGAGCTAGTAAGAGACATGTTTGAAGCACTTGCCTGTTGGAAAAGTGCTAATATACTATTTGAAATTTATGAGTATCCTTAGAGCTAAAACAATCTACTCAGATAATAATTAAGCATCAGGTCAAAGCTTTTTTAGAGAAGGAATTGAAAGCTCTGTAAAAGCTGTTTTGGTTTTTTTTTTTTTTATTCACCTCTGGAGAGGAAACAAAAAAAAAGGAAAAAGAAAAGGGAAAAGGAAAAAGGAAGAAGCCAGCATTTACATGAGCCAGCAACGTGCCCTAGGAGAGAAGGTTAATGGAATCCTGAGTTGCATTAGGAAGAGTATTTCCATCAGGTCGAGGGAGGTGATCCTTCCCCTTTACTCAGCACTGGTGAGACCACACCTGGAGCACTGTGTCCAGTCCTGAGCTCCCCAGTACAAGAAAGATATGGACATGCTGGTGAGAGTCCAGCAAAGCACCACAAAGATGATTAAGAGACTGAAACATCTGTCCTCTGAGGAAATGCTGAGAGAGCTGGGGCTGTTCAACCTAGAGAAGAGAAGGTTCAGAGAGATCTTATCAATGTATATAAACACCTGGTCCTTGGTAACCTTCTCTAAGTAAGTGGCCACTGCTTGTGCAAGGGGGTTGGAGAAGATGGCCTCCAGGTGTCCCTTCCAATGTCAACCATTCTGTGCTTCTGTGCTTCTGTGAAAGGAAAGAAAAGGGAAAGAGAAAGGGAGAGAGGGAGTAGGAGAGGATGAGTACAAGTTACCTAATTCCAGCGGTCTGAAACATAGATATTTGTTTTCCACTAAAAGAATATATCAGGTTGAACTACATAACTGTCATTTTGCTTTTTTAGTTAGCTCACAATAGATTTTTGTAATATTTTGAGGTTCTATCAGAATTATAATTCTCTTAATTTTAATCAATGGCCTTTTTTTCCCCCAGATAAAATTGCAGGACTGCTTAGTTTATGCTATTGAGGTTGTTCATGCCGCTATCTTGTTCTTTGTAAACATCTCCATTAACAAAAGTAGTGTTCATGTCAGTGACTTATGCTTGTATAATACACCTTTGATACTTAACTTTTTCAAGGTTAAGTTTCTGAACAGTAGAAGAGTCTATAGTGGAAGAGACATTAAGTTTATGATGTCTATGATTCATTAGTTTAAAAAGAAGTTTCTCAGTGATGCGTAAGCTGCCAAATCTGGAGATGTAACCTATCCTGCATTTTGTGTGATTCCACCTAACTTTTTTTTTAAATTCATGTTAGGGAAGAGATTCCCACCAAATTCCCCTCAAGAAATTTAAAAACAGGACTCAAGATGCTATTTTCAAACACTAAACCTTACAGCTATGTTAGATGTTTTCTTTATATAGTGAATATCTTAAACTGTTATAAACTACATGTATGAGAAAACAGAAGCAGTGTTGTAGAAAAACTATGTCACAGCTCACTCATAATTGGAAAATAAAAGGACAGTTTTCACAGTCTGATCTTGCTGACAGTAGCTGAGAAAGATATTTCGGAGTTAAGCTGACACATGCTAAAAAACATTAGTTCCTAATAAAAATCCCATGGTTGTTTCTGAATTTAAGGTAGGATATTAATTTAGCAATAGATAAATTTTCAAATGGAGCTAGATTTTCAATTTGCTTCAACGCTGAGGAGTTTACATGATTATGAAAACTCTCTCTAGAACATTGCCATTTGCAAAGTGAGGCTTAAATGTTACACGACACTATCAGTGCTCATCTTTCATGACAGCCAATGTATATTTTATATGTTGAACTGGAGGTGTATCTGGATTCCTTGATTAGAGAGCATTTGAGATGAGACTTCTAGCACTTTTCTGTTCTGGATAGGCCTCACAGCACTGATTGAACAGTGTTTCCTCATGCTTTGGCCTCTGACAAATTATGTAAGAGAAAACGGGATATTAAAGGACAGGTAAACTTCTGTGTACATTACAGAATGGAGATTATTAGTTCCAGCTTTGGACAATGGTTCAGACAAGTTTGTAGCTCATTCAGTTCCAACTGTTTCTGTACCTGGTCCAGTTCACAGCAATTCAAGTGAGCAAACTTTAAGAGACATGAGTTGCCAGACAGTTGTGTATAACTCCACCTTTCCTGCCTGCTTCCAACATCAGTGATTCCACTGGGAACACCACAGTGAACTATGGACCAAAAAGAAGATGTTATATTTACTTCTAAATGCCAGTAATGAACCAGATAGCACGATCCAGTGCAATGAAGAGAGGCAATTATTTTTGAAAGGATAAGAAAAGGTTCTGATTTGGGCTTTATTATTTATGAAATACTTTTAATAAGTTCTTGCCCCAGTGGCCACCACTCCTCGTGTGTCATTCACAGTGATCCCTGGGGTATATTTCTGTAACAGTCAATTCTCTCTAAAGGACTTATATTTTTCTTTCTCCTGAGTGAATTTGATAGTCAATTTTGAGAACACTGTAACTCCCCATTAACTGTTGCTAATTTACAAGAGAACTCCTGTGGAAAACAAACAAACAAACAAGCCCATAATTTGATGCAACATCAGTTTGGAATACCAAACAAAGCCATTAGGAACCACACAACTATTCGGAATAGCAAACACAGGTGATTTGGTAGAAGGGGCAATCAAGCAAACACCAGAGATATGTCATTCTCTGAGACAGCTAGCATTATTTCCTTCATTTATTAATCTTCCTGTAGGGTTCAGAAATATATTATGAAAAAACTCATACACAAAGACAAATTTAAAGCCGAAGTTTATGTTTAAGAATTCTGACGTGCAATAAATAAAAAGACATAGTTTATCCTTTTTCCCAACTCAACCATAGGGACAGAATTTTAGAGTCTAATGCCTTTCATGTAAAGGAATTACAGACAGCAAAACTAGCCAAACTCCTCTGCATGTCCTTTTCCACACTTAAAAAATTGCTCCCACTCTGCTTTACAAGCCAAATCCTTCTGCTGCAAACACAGTCTATAAGGGTTGGTGAATAAGAGGTTTGTATCAGATCCATTTTCACTCCTGAGGTCTACCTCCAGTCTGCAGATTTCTTTGTTGTGGCCAGCAGTGGTAATGCAAACCTCACTAGTCTTAATATACTTCTTTTCCCTTCTGTTTCTCAAAGAAAAAAAAAAAAAAAAGCTAGTGTGGAGAATTATGAAAGCCCATTATATGTGCACACTTTGTAATTAATGGTCATTTGTTCTATAGAATATAGAAATATTTCTTCTGTGTCATCACACTTTTAAATGTTGCATTCAATGTAAAGCCTGAATGACTGATTAACACCTCATAGTGTGAGACCTCATTGTACAAACAAGGATGACTTTATTTCAATGAGCTTATACTCTAAGTAAAATACTGTCATTATAAAATTTGCATGACTATTTATAGCCATATAATTTCTAGTGTCTTTGGAAAAATTAATCAAGCTTTATAGCTAAGGCTGTGCAAGAAACAAAAAGACCAATATGCTGCACACTGCTTAGGTGGACCAGGATTGGCTGGCAGCTGGCAGCTGGTAGTGTACACTTCATGCTCCGGGGAGCCCCTGCCACAAAAAAAAAAAAAAAGACAGATGTTACCTAAAAATATAGGATCTAAAATTTATGGAACAGAGGACTGAAAAGTTTGGGAAGGGGTTTCAGTGTAATGTATGGAGGCACTAAACAAAATTATTACCAGCTTGGAGGATTTAATCATCCAGCATATTCAAAGATGTTTAAAAGACATCACCCTGCCAACAGGATCTAGTGAAGCCAAGAAAGGAGAAGGAGAACTAAAGCTCTCCTATAGGACTTTTTTTTCAGTTTACTGTCAAAACCAAACCTGTCAAATTACATTATTTCAAGTCAACCTCAAATATATCTGTCAACCCCAAGCAAAATATTTATTGTGCGCTTTTTTTTTCTCAAGGGGGGGGACTCTAGTTGAATGTCCTTTTTATCATTTTTACCTCCATTTTGAAAGAATCTTTAGTTTGAAATGAAAATTTAGTACATTTCATTCTGAGTTTTTAACAGAAAGAAAGATTTTGCCTTTCTTGAAATGTTCCTTTTTTTTCTACCTAAAGCTACTTGATAAATTTGTTATTCTATTGGAATTAATAATTTCTGTTGACTCGTATCTGTGGGGTAAGCAATTGCTACATTATAGTCTCATCAGCTGAACAGTACCCAGCAGAACGGCAACAACAGGTTTTCAGATCAGAAAGACAAAGGCCAGTTATTCCTGTGTTTGCTTTGAATCACTCCTACAGTGGGACAAAACTAGTCAAACTGACTCCTTGATCATCCTTTCTATGCAGATAAATCTCCCTGGGGAGCAGGGCTGGTGTAATGCCAAAGCCACTTCTCTCGTCTTTGTCAGATCAGCTCCCAAGGGTCATGAGTTGACAGGAACAAGTTGAAGGACACTTTAAGCTGTCCTAAACAATACCTATCCACAGCAAAAAAAAAAAAAAAAAAGCATAAAAGTGGTTGAAATTCATCTTTGTTCTCAATCTTTAATGCTGTGTTGGGCACAAATGGGCCAAAATACAGAGTCCAGACATCAGTTTTCTGCCAGACAAATCCCTCTCCCAGCGCATTGCCTTTCTCAAGGGATCACATGCGTTGCATCTGTTGTATCTGGAGTGCAGTCCTTTGGTTTTGATATGACATCTGTTTCCACAGCAACCAACTGGGAAATAACTATAGGTAATATAAACTACAGAAGCAGGATTGCTTCTAAATGAAATGTTTTTAAAAGTTTCCCCAAGGCTGTCAGCAAACTCTAATCTTTTTAATGTTCTTGATTTCCAAAGTGGAGGAGTGGCAAACAATTCCAACCTGCAAATCAAAATACAAAAGAGAAAGAAAAATAAATTTACTTCCATCTATATAGACATGCACTAAATTGTCAGATACAAGGCAGAATTCAAAGTCTCCAATAAGCTTCAGTTGCTTATTTCCCAGCTATTATACTATTAAAGGTTATCCTATCACCTGAGGAGGTACTTTCATATTGAAACTATAAATAAAACCATCATGGTTCACTCTAGGATATGGAATTTTCAGAGCAGATGTACTACTTGCAGTAATGATAACCAGGATGTCATTTATTCTCAGGTATATTGGCAAAGCCTCATACTTCAGTCATGAGGACACTTCAAGAAATTACTTATCGCCTATTTATTTATTACAGTAACACCCTAAGCATTCTCAAAGATTAGAAGAATCAATTACTTGAGCTATTTAAGGCCAAAAGTTTCATGTAAAGATGTTCTTATCTGCCTTTCACACAATAGAATTCATATTACATGGGCCAATCATTCATGTAAGTACGACAGCTTGCATTTAAATACAAGTTTCACTGCTAGGGACGTAGCTGCTGTTTGGCAGTAGTACACTGCCCCAAATATGGCTGGAGCCTGCCATAGCCAGGAACAGCACCCACCTCTGCTAAAAATGACACCTGACACAAACAAATCTGTGCACTCCTGAGCTTTAGAATTTTTCCTTCTTGGACAAGGAAAAAAAAAAGTTCAAAGAGCATCTAAGCCTCCTTTTGGGAAAATTCTCAAGTCTACATTTGAATTTATGCTTTCTAGGGACAGCATTCATTCAAGTTCTGTCTTAGAGGGGGATATTTTCTTGACTGGGAGCCTTAGGTACTTCATAGGACTAAAAATCTTGAATGTAAACTTTTCCAGCACTTCATTGTTCACATTATAAACTCACTGTGTTGTTAGATTCTGTGCAAACAGACACAGTCCCTGCCAGAAAGAAAGAGTGCTTTCATATAAAATAAAAAATAGTAACGGAGAGAAAGGTGGATAAAGGTCATTGCATTAACACTTGTTTATTTATTTTGGCTATTTCAGTTAAACAATTCCATAAAACTTCATTAAAACACTGAGAAATGTTAAAAAAAAAAAAAAAAAAGATAAAAGAAAAATAAACCAACCCAAACTGTGATACCATTTGTCATTCTAGTCATTAACTCTGGCGATTTCTCAGATATAGCAGGTTTTGATGAGGGATGTGGAAGCAGGGAGGATAATGGTGTATCATTGTGACATTTTATTATTCTGTCCATTTCCCAATTCAATAAACTTTACAAAAAAATAAGCCTCAAAAGCTCCCTATGAGGTAGGGTAGCACTGTTATTCCAATTTTATGATAGGAAAATGAGACAAAGTGGGTTAAAGTGAACAATACAGAGACTGAAGTCACATTAAAACAGTGTGGCTCAGCTTCAGAACGAAGCCCACCTAGGTCCTGCTCCTTTCTTTCGATAACATTACTGTGCTCACTTCATAAAGAGCCCTGAATATATTACAGAAATTGCCTTTCTTCTCTCACTGCATGGGTTGCCATAACATGCTGAATGCAAACAGGGATGATTCCAGGGAACTGAATTCTATAGCCATATCATTCAGAGCATAGGGATAGGAACGCTTGATGAATATGGGCTGCAAGGTATTTCCCTCACCTGGTCTATTCATTTGCCTTACAATAATTAATTCCTTCACAAAGATTAAATATGTTCAGAAAAACAGGTGAGTAAGGCTTTTAACTTCTCTGCTCTTCACCAGCTGTTCTTCCATTCCACTGAGTTTTTACTTACTGCATTTCTAGACTGACTATGAAAGTGTGGGAGGTGCTGAAAAACCCAGAATCACCTGAAAGTATGGAAGAATCATAAAAAAATAGGAAACAACTGAGAGACTTGCACAATTCACAGAAGGCACTCTCTCTGCTTCATAAGTTTGATTTGAATTATTATCAGCCCAGAGCTCTCAGTCAATGCCAGAATACAAAATTAGGACTGTGGTTAATACAAAAAGCAGCCAGAGGGCAATGCTTCATCTTTTTCTTAGGATTTTGTGCTCAGCAAGGTTACAAAGGGGGTGTTCATAAATAAAATGCTTTATCTTCCTCTTTGGGCTATTAAAAGGACAGGGTCATTGAGATAATAATGAGATCTGGACTTGTGAGACTTTAGGAGAAGCATTTTACATTGTAGAAGAACACTGAAAAGCTTTAAGAAAAGGATGTGTCTGATGAATACCCTGAAGTCACCCTTGCTGTTCCTAAGGCAAGAGACTTACAAAAATATCCTAACACCAACACCTTTTTTTTTTTAAAATAAAAGAAGGCTTATTTGTCTCTTGGACAATAAATCCAAGGCTTATTAGTTTTATTTTGAATCATAAGGGCAAGACATTTATTTCCTGTTTTAAAAAGGACAATATAGAGAAAGAAAGTAGTTTGAACTTCATTTGTGATGTGACTACAAGGAGCAAATCCTCAGCTCATCCGCTTGTTTCAGAGATGGGCTAAAGAAAATTTTACCCTTGGGGAATCCTGCTTCAAGATGCTGAGATTCACAGTTCCACCAACAGAGCTGACAAGTACTAGTTTTCTGTACAGTCAGATGACTTGCAACTACTTGGCCTTCCAGGCACAGTCAACTGTCCTTACCTGCCTCCCTACCCTGTACAAGTAGTCAGACTGACTCTTTGAATTTTCTCCTTCGCGCTGAAATTTTACTGATTGTAAATGCCTTGGGTCTAGCACTTCACATCGTGTGTAAGAGCCCTGAAAGATGGAAAGTTAGTGAATAGTACTATTCTAGTGAAGCTGTTACAAGGTTATATTTGTAGTAGTGTGCAAATGCCTCACTGTTGGAGGTCATGTATATAAGCAAGCGCAACAACACAAAACTATTTTTGTTTATTCCCTGCCCCCACTTCAGCAAATTTTGCAGACTAAGAATAAGAATAAAAGTAGTAGAGGAAAGGAAAGCATAGAAGCAATTTCCTGGGACAGCTTAATACTATCTGCCTGGAGCAGAATTGTAGTGTACATCATGCCCTATATCTGACACGCTAACGCTACAATACAAGCAGGTGAAGTTCATTACATTTTGACACTGGACCTGAGTGCTATCAAGGTACACATACCAATCGAAGCTAGAGCCCAAACAGCACAGTGAGTGTGCATCATTCATTAGCCCTCAGCTTCAGCTCTGATCAATGTATCTCAAGGTTTACTGTAAACCCGATCTACCATGTAACTTGAATGCTTACTGGATGTATGTATACAACAAACTACCTCACCCTCAACTTTTTCAAGATTCCAGGGGTGTGTCAACTCTTCCTTTCTGTAGTTAGAGAAAACCTGTTTGAAGCATTTATCACTCTAAAATATGGGGTTTTTAAGTCAGGAGAGCATTGTCAGTAAGGGGGACTTGATATCACATGCAGTTTTTAGATTGGTCAGCAAGGAATTTAACACATTCTCAAAGCTTCAGACACAGAAGAGTCTGTGCACAGCCTAATACTATATCTCATTGCTTTCATCCTTGGGGCAGTAAAGCACAATGGGGACCTTTCTCAAATGGGAACTTTCCAGATCATATGCAGGCCTTTGTGCAACTTGTGCAGTGCTGCAACCTTATAGAACAGTTCTTTCCACAGCTACCTTCATTTTCAGCACTTAGCATAAACTGCTCTTCAGAAAAGTTGGAAGGATCTAAATGATGAGGTAGATTTTCAACGCCATGTAAGTTATTTCCTAAATGCTTATAATTATGTATTTTTAAAGGAAGAGGGGGGGTGAGAAAGGAATAATTAGAATATGACAAATTATTCATCAGTAACTCCCCACGCTAATGAGACATTTCACCAGGCAGTTAATTATACCAGAATGATTAGTGCATCCATACTTATGCTGACACATCTGTAACATGAAAATCAGGTTGTTCAGAAAAATCTGATGCTGTTACTAGACTTCACCAAATTAACTTAGTGTCTCAAAAACATTTCAATGTCTCATCTAAAGGATTTGCACAGCTTAAGTTAATTGGAGATAAGTTTATTCATCAAAACTTCTTTAATTTTCCACATCTAGCTTCTGAGGGATTTTTTATTATTTTTGATAAATGATGCAACACTGAAAAGCAGTCACTTCCTACCCTTAATCAGAGCAGAAAGTAGGTTACTGCTCTGCATCCCATAAAATACATGAATAACCTCATTAAAGATTTGGTATTTGGCATAGTTCCGTGACAGTTTTGTACATCACCAGAGCTGGATTTCATATTAAGTCTTCCAAAGCATGTTGCAACAGCTGAGCTACGGATTAAGAACTGGATGCCCTGGGTCATTCTAATACTTCTGATTTCTTTTTGGTATCATCCATCATTAATATTTTTCCCCAGAGACTGTCTCTCAGATCCATATGGAGCTTCAAGGATGCATGAACACTGCATTTTGCTCTTCTCCTGTGCAGAGCCTTTACCGAAATAACCCCAGTGGTGAAGAAGGTTTTGGGTGCCCATTCCCTCTGGATGTCTAACGTAAACAACCCTTAATCTGTCATGCCCTCTTTCTCCAGTTACTCCAGTCACTGCTGGTGCCTTGGGTCTCAGTTTTACTTCCCTGTCTAAAGGTAGCAGAGATCAAGTGCAATGTCTTTGGAGTGAGCCTGACATGAGAGCAACAACTCAGAATCACCCTAGGACTGCTCCACAGCTCGAAGGCCCTGCTAACATCCAAATTAATACTCCACAGACTGTCCTGAGTGTGAGTTTTTTCATTATAACAGCTTGTACTACTTATCGTTTGGCACTGAGTTCACATTATAACAGATCCAGTTGTTCTCTTCCCTCGGCCAAAACTCATGTGTGTATCGGTGACAATAAAAAATGACCCTCTTATTTCCCATCCTATTGCACAGGATGGAAAATCCACAAACACGTGAAGGTGCACTGGTAGGAGAAGTGAGTGTCTGCAGAGTAGCTGTGTGGCTGGAGTGAAGCAGAGTTGTCCATTACATTGAAATCAACAGATATTTTAAGAAGTCACTTGCGACAATTTTATAAATATCTTCAGTGTTATAATTCACCCAGGTCCATAACTCATGGATTGCAGGTGAAGTGAACAAAGCACTATTGTTTCTTTAGCTGCAGCTAATAGCTTGTGATATTGTGTTGGTGGCAGGGACAGGAACTGCAATTGGTTTTACTCAGGAGAGAAAAGGTTTGAGGTAACAGAAGTTGGGAGCACTAATGCTAATTAATTCCACAGAATTAAATGGTGGTGTCATTATGGAACCTGTGGTTCAAAACACAATGGATGAGGCTTTAGGGGGCCTCAAAAGCTTTTCCTGTGTTATTTTAATACCTTTTTTTTTTTTTGGCTGGGAGCAAAGAATCATGTAGAGAGAAAGAAAATTAACATATCATAAAGCACATTGGACAGGGTTTTTTGTATTGCATCTGTGCTATAACCTAGGAGACCAGGACAGAAAATCTTTTGTGCTTTACAGACTAATGCCTACTTGCCACAAATTTAAGCTCAATGTTACATACACACGGTATCAAAAGGTAGAACCTAAACAGAGGCTGCCCACAAGTCCCAGATGTTTCTGTGACAGAAACACATCTGGTAGGTTAGCCAGATGTATGATCTTTCCTAAAAGCAAATGCCCTCAGAGCTGGGTGTTTCATGAGGCCAAGCACAAGCTGCTTGCACTGCAAGTAGGTATGCTCGTGCTGGTCCTGTGGGAAAGCACGGACCCAATCTTTCATGAACTCACCCACCTAGGCATACTTGAAGCCTGCCTAAAATGACTCGTTAAGCATAGCCTTACTCTCATTTTACATGGAGAGCTCGGATTTGAGCGTAAGCTCCACTCTAGACTAGAAGCAGAGCACAGCTGCTGTTGCTCCTCTCCAGGGCATGATCAGCATCAGAGGCAAATATTTATACCCCCTTAGAAGATCCCATCTTTTGGAGATTCAGTCTGAGCACTTGCATATGATGTCCCTGTCCATACAAAAAGGCCAACAACTTTATTCATGGTTTCAATCCCTGATAAACAGAAAATCACACCAAAATCTTGAATGCAATTATCCCTAAAAAGGCCTCATTCTAACTGGTTCTGTTAGGAAAAGCTCTTTTGGCTTGTATGGTCCTGAAACCATACATTGCAAAAAGACTTGGGAATAGTTGTCAGAGTGGTAATGACCATTTATCTAAGTCTGGTATATAAGGGCTTTTTCTCTTCTCCGCTATTTTCACAGGATAGGCACCTCAGAAGCTTTTGTATTCTGGCATGAGAGGGGAGATAGGAGAAATGGATTATCCTGAAAGACCATGCAGTAATGGCACAGGCATCTTCAGGCTTTAGGGAGAGAGTTACACCATCCATGCGATAGCTGGAGCAGGCCCTGGCTCTGTAGGCAGGTGCAGGTATGTTTTCATGCATGTTTCTTGTCATAGAAACTTTTACAGAGGGCTGTCCACATACAGCTAAGTCCCATGCTTTCACTTGTGTCATACAGTGTCACAGAGAAGACCATTCATTTCTTCATAGAATCATAGAATCACAGAATGGTTAGAGTTAGAAGGGACCTTAAAGATCATCAAGTTCCAACCCCCCTGCCACAGGCAGGGACACCTCCACTAGAGCAGGTTGCTCAAAGCCCCATCCAGCCTGGCCTTAAACACTTCCAGGGATGGGGCATCCACAACTTCCCTGGGCAACCTGTTCCAGTGCTTCACTACCCTCACAGTAAAGAATTTCCTCCTAATATCTAATCTAAATCTCTCCTCTTCCAGTTTAAAACCATTACCCCTTGTCCTGTCACTACATCTCCTGACCAAGAGTCCCTCTCCAGCTCTCCTGTAGGCTCCCTTCAGATATTGGAAGGCTGCTATGAGGTGTCCCCGGAGCCTTCTCTTCTCCAGGCTGAACAACCCCAGCTCTCTCAGCCTGCCCTCATAGGGGAGGTGCTCCATCCCTCTGATCATCTTCGTGGCCCTCCGCTGGACCCATTCCAACAGGTCCATGTCCTTCCTGTATTGAGGACTCCAAAGCTGGACACAGTATTCCATGTGGGGTCTCACGAGCGCAGAGTAGAGGGGTAGAATCACCTCCTGCGGCCTGCTGGCCACACTTCTCTTGATGCAGCCCAGGATCCGGTTGGCTTTCTGGGCTGCCAGTGTGCACTGCCAGCTCATGTTGAGCTTCTCATCCACCAACACCCCCGAGTCCTTCTCCTCAGGGCTGCTCTCCAGCCATTCTCCGCCCAACCTGTATTTGTGCCTGGGATTGCCACGTCCCAGGTGCAGGACCCTGCACTTGGCCTGGTTGAACTTCATGCAATTTGTATGAGCCCATCTCTCAAGCCTGTCTAGGTCCCTCTGGATGGCATCTCTTCCCTCCAGTGTGTCGACCGTGCCACCGAGTTTGGTGTCGTCAGCAAACTTGCTGAGGGTGCACTCTATCCCACTGTCCATGTCTCCGACAAAGATCTCCAACACTTGAGTAAAGAGCTGCTGCCTAGAGGTAAAACTGGCCCCTAGTGCTCCAAGAAAAGACATTTTTTCTCAGAAAGACCTTTCTACCTTTTTCTTTGTCAATGTGAGGACATCTGTGTGTTCGGCTGTGTAACATGGAGCACAGTAACATACCGACCACCTGACAGAGCATTCAGTTTTGGGGTGGGGTAAGGGTCCCAGTCACTTTGGATAGCCACTTTCCAGAGCTTCAGAAAGCTGTCAGCTATGTCCGACATTTGACATTGCAGCACAGGAGAGAAGTCACTGAATCATTGCTCAAGTGTGTGAGTTGTGGATGTCCCACCAGAAAGTATAAGGTGGGCACAGCTGAGGGAGCCTCTCCAGAGAGCCCAGGAGCCTTCACCAGTTGCCACATGTGCATGCTCCATGACATTAAAGCAAACTTGCTGTCAGTGGCAGACCATCCAGTCTTCCCATAGGGGCTAGGGCTGCATTCTGAAACTAAATATTCTAAGTGAATTTTTGTTGAGCTGCCTTGGAGTAGATAGGATCAAACCAGACCGGAAGCCAGGAAGGAGCTGCAGGGAGATAAGACCAGAAAGAGAAATATCTTTATTTCTTTATTTTAAACTTGAGTGGCAATTTTGCCTGCTTGATGGGAAAATATCAATCAGTCTAGGCGATAGAGCCAAGTAACAGAATCAAATATGTGAGCTTTAGCAATGTAATAGGGAAAATTTAATCCCTAAACCAACTTTACTTTGTCATAAGTGAGCTACACTGTATTTTTGAGTTTACAATGATGAGGGATTATACTCCAAATAAATAATAAACTAACATCCTATATCTATGGCAAAAGTTAGAGTCTTGAGGTATAAATTGGAAACAATGACCTTGACTCTTCTTTCTCAGAGGTGCAGACCAAAAAAAAAAAAAAAACCACAAAATTGGTTAAGTCAATAAAGTTACTCTTAGGAAAGATAAAGTAAGAAAGAAGAGAATCAGAGCTGAGGTACTTCCTATTTCTTTTTCAGATATTACACTAGATTTTCCGTTCTCCTTGTCGTTCTCTATTTAGCATCCCTAATTTGCATGCAGAGCCAGGTCCACTGTAAAATCATTCCATCAGATTCACACAGTATACTGGCAGCCTCAGCCAGGGAAATGGATTGAAGGATTCAGCGAGACCACAGTGTGTCTAAATCCCTGCAAAAGAGAGAGAAAGCAAAGCTGATAAAATAAAATAATGACCATATCCCTCCTGTTAGGTAACAACAGTTACCCTAGGGCTGGAACATTTCTGTGTAGAATATAAATGCCAGGAGAGTGCTATATCTTCAAAGATGTTTTTGTGATGATAATGAAAATACTAAAAGCACAGTTTCGCTATTTTTGTTCTCACACACACATTTTCTTCATGTACAGGGAAAAATCAAATCATCCCTTTCTGTGACTGAAAACAACTGATTTACTGCAACTTAGCAAGTCTTTGCCCTTCAGGTGGGTGCTGATAATTCAACTCATTCATACTCAGTCATATTTTTTTAAACCACCTCTCAGCTTTCAGTTGAGCTGTAGATCTGGGATCTGCAGGAAATATTAGTTTTCCCTATCTGCCATTGTCTTCCAAATACTTCCTTAATTAATTAATTAATTTTGTTGTACAGGTTTACTGCAAATTCCAACACATACATAGCGAAATCAACCATTTAAAACAATGTCAGTGTTAACAAGATGATCCATTTCATCCTCTTATAGAAGCTAATGAACCATTGTGAATTTATTGTGATGGAAAGACAGTGCCTGCTTGCAATTAGACTGATGAGCAGAGTTATTCTCATGAGTGGGTACTTTAAAGTAATTATTTTCATTCGTTCTTGTAAAAAAAAAAAAAAAAAGAAAAAAAAAAGGCTGTATCTATGCACAAAGCTTTGATTACCTAGCATGTGAAAACACATTCTCAAAAGGATGTTTCTAATTATTGTCTTACAGGAGAGAAAGAAACTAACTACTGCCTTGGAGACCTTCGAGTCGACCTTTTGGAGCTTAAAATGGGAACTCAGTTTTAAGTAATTGTAACAGTGTATAACATTTGTGAGATTACATAAATTTATCCATAACTGTCAATATGCAGGAACAGTCTAGCTCAGCCCTGTAGAATTTTTATTCCTTTCCAGTGTCCACAGCTCTAGGCCTATTTCACTTCAAGGAGGTTTCTCCCACCCATAGCCACTAACCTTGATTCATTTATTTTATTCTTATTTGACTTCTTGAGTATGTGATGGACCCTTAGTAGTCTTAATGGTGCTTCATAAGGTGACAGTATCAAATATCCTTTGCTGATCTAAGATCTTTCAGTACTTCCCTGACTTTCAGATACCCTTTTAAAAAAACTTTCTACAACACCTTAGTAGTTGTCATCCTGTGGCCTTTAAATAACAGCCTATCTAGCAGTACTCTAGTTATAGAAGTGAAGAATAGGCTATGTCAGCCACCCTGTGCTGTCTCTTAATTACTTTTTTACAGGATTTTATTCTGTAGCTCTAGTGATCACAACCTACACTTCAAAAGGATCTGGATAGCTTTTTAGAATCAAATAGTTGTATACTTCTCTATGTCCACTCTCTGTTAGCACACAGATGAAGTGCTACCTGCAAAGATATCCTTGTGTACCATCATCAAGGTTTGGTCTCTTCCCATAATGTATTTGAAATACTAAACAGCATTCCTATGGGCAAACAAGAAAGGAGCTTTGCTGATATGACCTGCTTTGTTACTTTCAATATGTCAGCTACCTGTCTGAGAATGATTCCACCTTATGGGAAATGGAAATTGATTCCTTTTTATATATGTGTTTTCTTGGTTTGTTTCCTTACTCAGGCAAAGGAATGTAATATTTTTTCCTCCAGTGAACTCAGAGCTTACTAGCTCTGCTGGATCTTGTTTAGCATGCTCAGAAAAATTATCCTCTGTACAGCTTTTGCTTTTGTCTCTCTGAATGAGAACAGAAGGTACCCTTAATCCTGACCTCTAGATGAGTTGGGTTCTTTTGGTCTCTTCTCTTTCCTTGAACAGTTCCATTGTTTTAATTCTAAGAAAATACTTTTTTGAGGAAACCATATTTTAACCCCCCAAAAATTGTTTTTTTTTCATGTCCACTTTATTACCTATTGTTCTAACCTAAATGCTTTCGCCATTTTCATGGTGTTTTTTTTTGCTCACTCTAAGTTTTCATGCTCTCTTCCATATTGATTAAGTAAATAGTAGCCCCAAATCTGGCACCTTTACCTCCAATGAGATACAGAGTGTGTGAGGCCTATACAGCAGAATGCCATAAAGTGCTTTTATTATCCACCTCCAATAAAAATTGTTTAGGCCAGGGGACTTCTTTTGGTTAAGAAAATGCTCATTTCTTATGAAGAATTAACTCTTAAAAGCCTATACATCTTCAGAGATATTTACTCCTATCTCAAAATCTAGTGTCTTAGCAGAACTTCACTTAAAACTGTCAGATAAGGAAACCTTGTGGGTGATCTGCTGCTTTCAGCTTGTTTCCATGCGCTCACAGGCCTCTCATATTTTATATCTACAAAGAGTGTAGTGCTCAAATGTCAATACTACAATTTCACATTTCACATTTAACAGCTTCTGCCCAAGTTAACGGAAAGCTGTTTAAGAACAAGCTATTATAAAAAATAAAGCTGGCTTTTCTGTCTGATTTTTTTTTTTTCTTGACTGTTATTACTTACAGTCTTCAAGTGAAACACTGTTTTAACCTTTCCCATTTCTCTTCCACATTACAAAAGAGTTCCAGCTCTGGTGGGAGTTTTAGCAGCTTCATTCAACATCTTGTTCCCCATCACTCACTCAGAGCCAAGTCATCCCACTTTTATTTTCTGAGGGCTAACTCATCAGCACCATATAACACAAGACCAGCTTGTGTTGTGAACCAGCTAGTTTGAAAAGGCTCACACCAGTTCCCTTGAACAGTGTCACTCTCCACACAGAGGAAAAGTTAATATTTTACTACACATCTGAGTGCTTGTTTCAGAATCTTATGGAAAATGTACTTACTTAATAATTATATGGTCCTTTTTGTCTTCAAAATTATTTACAAAAAGTAGCTGGAAATCATCCTTAAAAGGGATGCATATATATTAGCCCTATTGTAGGCAGGTAAATGAAAGCACAGAGGTGAGATGTGCCCTGACCAGGACCATACTTAGCCATGTGCAAGCTGACAGAAGGTGGGAGAAATTACTTTGACCCCAGCAGAGGCCTATTGAAAACAAGCACAGCACATGGGGGGAATTCTAGCAAAAATGTTGATCATGGAGGGGGAGTTTATACATAAATGTTGATCATGGAAGATTGGTGTTTTCATCAGATCCTTTCTAGGGTAAAGAACAAAAGAGATTGCTTCTTTCACATAACCCATATTCAAGTGCCAGTAGTCCTAGCAGAGTTGTTATTCCATCCATAACACACACTTTTTATTTGCAAGGGACACAGCATTGCCCAAGCATGAATCAGTTGTGCAGTATCTCTCACACGGTGACTGATCTATCAGTTGCCAAGACCTCTATGCAGTGTCTGAGAAAACACAGCAGAAATTCACTCAATCCCCAGGCAGTAGGTTCCCTCCTTATAATTTACCATAGAGCAGATGTGAACTTGTCCTTTTTCCACCAAAAACATACACACTCAGGCTCTATCTCCCTTTTCTTGACCCAGGAAAAGGTCTCTAAATGCGTCTCTGCTGAAAGCTGCTCTTTGCTTACCTTAAACTACACTTCTCACAATAATGGCAAGGAACTTTCCTGTCCTCTCCATCAAAAAAACCAGCATGTCATTAGATGGCTTCATGTCAAGAAAGGCTGGCAGGCCAGCAGTTCTACCCTTGTCATTATATGCCAGCACATATTTTTTTCAAATAGACAAAATTAAGTTGAAAACTAAAAATAAACCCATTTTAAAATACTTCACCTCTTCAGCTCTGTTAAGAAAAGAAATCCAATTTTACAAATGGCTCACATTTATTAATTAACTCATTATGCACCAATTAATGTTGAAATGGCAGTGGTCAAAAGTTTGCACTCAAATCCAAACAAGGGCAGAGATGGAAGGATGCTTTTTCCCTATAATCCATTCTGAACCCAACTTGGATCCTTAGCAAGCATTTCCACAGTGTAAAGGATCTCTTTTTCATGTGGAGATGAGTCTCATGTTTCACTGACTTTGGTGAAGTCATCTTTGGGAGACATCTATGGGATTCCCCATGGGAAGACACAAACCTTGCTCATATCCAGATTTGCTTCTGTCTACCAAGACAGGAGCTTCTGCTGCAGCTGCTCCCGTATGTGAGGTGTGTAGGTCACTCTCCTCTGCTCTGTCTCCTGAGTACTATGATGTTCTTAAGTGCTTAATGATCCATCCTTGAGGCCTCTTCCCTTTAACCACAAATGTCACAATTTGCCAATGGTCCAAAAGTTACTTGGGGTAGGGGGGTGGGGGGAGAGGAGAGAACATCCAAAAGTGTGTGGTAGCAGATGCACACAAACAGTGACATTACATGAGTTTTAGTCTCCATAGGAAAACAGGATAACTGCCCAAGTGAGTCTTTTTCTATATACCTTACCTTAAACCAACATATTTATTTTGGACTCCTGCCTTAGCTTATTTCTCAGCATTAACACACATGTACACACACTAACACTATACACTAAAGAGTGTGCAATATTTAATATTTTATTATATTTTGGGAGTTCTATTCTCTATTTTCCAAACTCTATTTGTCACAACTTTATTCCATTTTGAATATTAAAAAAAAAAGTCTTCTTAAGTTGGATACTAATGCAAAAATACAATCTAGAAGTTCATCTTGCCTTCTTTTTTAAAAAAAAAAAAAAAAGACAACCCCAGGACAACATTGGCTCAGTATTCATAACTCTGTCTGGATCTATGTTTCTTCTGTCGCATTTAAAAACACAGATATGCCAAACAGTATTCCTGTTTAAAAGCAACAACAGAACAGAACTTCTGTCATTCACTAACAGTATGTGGCGTGCAGCCAATTCCAATAATTGCCAAATGCCTCCAACTCCACAAGTGCTACACCTATACTAGCACTGAGGGGATTCTACAGTTTCACAAACTAGAGATCAAAACAACATCAGAAAGAATCATGGAATTTTTTTTTTAACTTATTGAAGGAATTTCAAGGAATTTATGAAACACAAAAGTTTTCCAACGTACGTCTTGTACTAAGCATAAACTACTGGGCTGTTTTTTGAAAGTCCTGTAGAACTATAAACTCTCACTGAATTCAGCAGGTGATCACAAAGTTATTTTTTTGCTTATCTTTGGGCCAAAGGAAGGGCCTCTGGATCGTCTTTGGCGAGAGCTTCAGGCATTATATGGCTGTAGTGACTGGACTGTCACACACTGGAGAGGAAAGAATTTTTTTCAGCTGTGAAGTCACCAGAAAAATGGTAAAGAATGGGATAAAAGCTACTGAACACTTGATGCAACCTATTTTGTGTGGAATTGTGGATCTCTCTTCCTACAGAAGCAACAGTAAGAAAAAAATATCTCACAACTGCTCCACCTACACCCCCCACTATTCAGAAAGCAAATGGACACACCACCATACAAACAAAAAGTGCTGTGTTGGTAAAAGAAATTTTGAAAACCCCAGCAGCAGGTGACAGTACGTTACTGTGGAGATTAATTACTTCTCATGCTTCCAGAAAGTCCATTAAGAAATCCAATCTACAAAATGGGCTCTCCTACACACATTACTTGTCCATTAATGCTCTGAGAGCATTTAGCAATTAAGCAGCATGGGTGATAACATGTGCTATCCTTGTGAAGTACTGGGAGCAGGATTTCAATAATATTTTTGCATTGAAGAAGAAACAGCATAGCAACACGAGGTGCAGCAGCAAGTAGTACCTTTGCACAGTCTGGCCAGGAAAGGTAAATCACAACAGTCTGAAAAAAATAAACCACTGAATCGAAATAATTTCTTCGTTCCCTTTGGTTGGCTGCTTCTTCTCTTTGCCGCTTTCCGTTTCCATTATACTGATCTCTACTTTTCCCTCTCTCTTGCATTATCCTCTCTTTTTGCCACCGTTTCTTTGCCCTTGCTTTCTCTTCATCTTTTTGCTGTGTTTAATGGCACTATGTTAATCAGCATTTCTTGACGTCACTCATGTCTATTGTATAGTCCTTTACCACCATTTGCGTTTGGAGAATTTTGTTCCTTTCTCCTTCTGGGACTTTAATTCTGAAATTTTTCTCTCTTGCCTGCTCAGACTTATCTGAATTGCACTCTATGGGTAGGTTTTTCATCCTGTGATACATCAAAGGAATACAATGGGACCTTATCAGCAGAGAAAGCTAAAATAGTGTAGGGATATATTTCTGGTAAAGAATTTTCCTTCAAAGTACTCTCTTTCTTGCTCCATCCCCCTGTATTTTTGGCTCCATCCCACCTCTTGTGCAGCATTTATAAGGTTGTCTTATCTGGCTCTTTTTTCCAGCCCTTTAGCTTCTGTTGGCATTTAACTTGATATTGATAGCACTTCCCTGGCACCTCTCTAGCACAATTATACATGACAAAATGCATTAAGGATTTTCATTTTGGGCAGCTGAGTCTCCACAGCTATTCACGATTTGGCATCCCTTTGAAGCTTGTCAACAAGGCTACCAATTATGATGATGGTGGGGTTTGTGATGTGTATATAACATCTGTCCAGTAAAAACTGGAAAGTCACCAGCACATTTTTTGCAGTCTATAGCAATTAAAATCTAAATAGGTTCTAGTTGGTACATCCATATCATGGACTTGATTTAAAGATATCAAAATGAAAGTTCTGTATCCCATTTTTAATATCCAGTGAGTATATCTTCCTTCAGTGCTGAGAACTTTTAATTTTTCTCACCTTTATTTTATTTTCTCTCCCTTACGTGTTTCACTTCTAATTCCCTGTTCACCTGGTTCATAAAACATTTTTATATTCCTTTAATCTCTGTCTTCCATTTCTACCCTCCAGTACCCCTGTTCACACACTAGTGATTTAATTGAAAATGAGGCAAATGGAATTAAGAGGCAGAACTCATGCAGACTGGAGATATTCAGCTCTTGACTTCACAATCCATTATTGCAGATGGAGAAATAATGTAGTTTATCCTACTGTAGTGTTTAGTATGGACGAGATGGCTATCGATTCTTAGATAATTGCATTACTGAAAGGGCAATAAGTACGTGGAACAGGTTATAGGAGAGAATATTAAAGCAAGGTGAGATTAGTCATAGTATAATAGAATCATAGATGTTAGAGATGGAAAACACCTATATAGTTCCACAAGCCCCTCTACCTTGCCAAGCCCAGATTGCTTCCCACTAAAACAGTTTCAAATTCTTTGTTGAGTCTAGCTTTAGAGGTCCTGGTAAGCATTCGCCTCCCACTTTTCAGAGATTACTCTTTGCTGCTAGAGAGACTTCCTCTCCATGTTGCCTTTGGTAAACTAAGAGTGGGGCCAAACAGCTGCTCTTTCTTGTATAGAAAATGTCACATTGCACCCCATAGTGAAAATTACAGGCTCCCAAAGCAGGAATGCTGAAAGATGAGATGGTGGGTGTGAGAAGAAACCACATGTGATGGCATTGGTCTGATTGGCCTGGTAAAGACATTGGCAGTGATTTTCAAACCACTGCATTACAGCTTGTAAACAGCAGATTGTGGAGTCAGCAGAAAGAGCTGTACAAGTTGCTGGAGGTCTTGAACAAGATGCGGTATCCATCAATAGTGACACGCCAGTGGAAGGAAATGTGGCTGCATTTTTAGAGACTCAATTAGCATTAGGCATACTTAATAGGGTAGGAATGCTTTTGAGAATTTGAGAGATGCTGAAACTGTATAAAGTCAGGAAAGAATCTGAAAGTTTTGCCTCTGGGTAAACTGGAGGAACTAGCTGGAAATGGGGAGGCAGTCTAGAAGGTAAAAGAAGCAGCATTGATAACACAGGGTGTAACTCTTTGACTGTAATATAGCTACAGGAGAAAACCTGGGAAAGAAGCTTGTTAGAATATGGCAAACCTTATCCTCCATGTAGTGAAGAAGAGAAGGCGATAACAACTGACTGTTATGATGAGCTACACAATACTTTCCTTTCCAAAGGGTCCAGCAAGGCTTTTCTTATAGGGAAAAATATCACATACATTTTTAAAAACTGCAAGGCAATATGCTGGACTAATCTTAAAAGAAAGACTAGTAGAAAGAAGGATGGGAGCTGGAAGAAGCCAGTAGTAAAGATATCTTATAAAGCGTTACATTCTCCAGCAATCTTTTTCTTCAGTTGCTCTTCCTTCAGTGAATCTTTTGTATTCAAATGGGTTTTCAGTACTGAAAGAGTTGTGTGTGAAATAAGCACATCTTTGGGAATACAAGTCCCTACTTTTGCTTTTGTTAACAACAACTGAAAGACTGCTGCACTATCTGATCCAAGAAAGATTCCAGAAAATTAGATTTCAGCCTACAAGACTACTAAATTGTAAATGGCAGTGTCCCACCTTGTGGATTAATTCTGAAATTTCATTGTTTGAGATTAGATGGATGCTTAGCCTTGATGTCCACTTGAGATACAATTGTTGAATTACCAGCACTGGTTGACTGGTATGGGCACAGCAATCCATTTTCACCATTAACATATGATGGAGATTTTAGTGGTGTTTTACTCCACTTAAAGAAAGTGTTTAAGTTGTCTCCATGCTTGGATATATTCAAAACCTGGGTGGACACAGCCTTCGGCAATCACTCTGATTCACTATGCTCTAGGCAAGGGTCTTAGGCACCTTGAGTGATATCCTATCCCAGCAATTAAGAGAAGAAGGATAGTTTTTACTTTCACTTGATGTTGTGTTTCTGGGGGTTGTCTTGACACATTGATAATGGAGATTTACAGTGTTAGTGAGTACTAAAGACAGAATAAGAATGTTTTGGCAAGAGAGTTATACCTTGTTTAACTCTACGGGGTGTGGAATAATACCTTGGAGAAAAATCAGGATCTCACAAACTAAGTTGCTCTCAGTGTTTTGCCAGCCTCCAAGTTTGTTGCAGAAAAGTAAGGGGTTGCTCATTAATTAAAAGTGTGATTTTATTTCTGCATGTGTTTCTTGGATTTTTTGCTTAGGTTTTCTATCATAATGGAATTCAAGTCAGCCCACATGTTCTTGAGCAGACTGTGTAGAAAATTCCTCATAATATGTTTGGGTTTATAATGAAATTTTTGCAGTGTTATACTGTTATACCTGAAAAATAATTGGTTTTTATTTAATTCATTTGGTCCTCGCTACTGTTCAATGCAGAGCACAGAACAATATTTTTCCATGGACATTTACGCTGCAAAAATATTTACCTTATGATATCTGTAAGGTAAATGTTGCTTTATAAATTGGAATATTTGTCACTCCATGGAGTTGTTTACCCTTCCCCAGAAATATTTATGCAGTACAATGAGAGTATTTACCCTTCAATTTAACCAGCAAATATTTGTAGGCCACCATCTTTTATGCCCACCACCTGCTATCAAGGCATCTCACTGCCAAATTATTTTATCTCTCAGTCTCTTTTCATTTTTTTATGATAGGTTTTTGCTTCAAGATTTTCTTTGTCTTTTCCTGAACTCTCTCTTTCCCATTCATCACCACATTTCTGGGAACACAGCACTAAGAAACAGGGCCAGGTTTCCCTATGCCTGTGGCAGTATGACAACAGAGGATGATTTACCTCTCTGTTCTTTGACCACTCATCTCTCCATTTGCAAAGTACAAACCCCGCAAGCCAGTGCTATTTTGTAGGCACATCACATTGCAGGCTCAGGTACAATTTGCTATCTGATATCCCCCAGGCTTCTTTCTGCACTATGAGTTTGTAGGTTATCCTTCTAACTGGATAGATGTTGAAAGTTACTTTCCTCTTCAGACAAATTTTCTTCCATTTTCCATTTTTTAAAGTCTCTCATTTTATTACCCTTACTCATGTAAAGTAGAATCTTACTGTATAAGCTGTTCTGCTTCATTAAGGATACTTAAATTTTTTTTTTTTTTAGTTTCACTTATATTTTAAAAATAATATTCTCTCTCTTCTTCTCCAATATTCTTAGAGTTCTTACACATTCCATCTACTTCCTAAAAAAATATAGATAATACAACAAAAAAATACCCATAAGCATAAAACACCAGCACATATACCTGATTACTTTATATCTCCTTAATGAAGACCTTAGTATGCTGCCAAAGTGGAGGCCTAAGTCCCTTAGTAGAGTCCCTTTTTCCCCTGAAAATATTGTTCCAGAGTATAAAAAGTTAGACGACATAAGCTGAAGGATTCGTTTTGCTTTTCATCAGAATAGTCATCTCTCCCTTTTTTTTTTTTTTATTTCTGCTTCCTTAGTAGAAAGGAAAACTCTCTTCTGCTCTGTACATTATTAATCTGAGTCACATAAGGGTGTTTTCATTGAACAGGCAGTGTTTCTAAATCTAGATCAATTCTAATTTAAACAGAAAAGTCTTACATCAAACTCCGTGCTTTCTGTTGGTGTCTAATATTACATTTGTTATGCGGTTGCAAGTTCAGAAAATATTTGCCATTTGGATAGGCATGCCAATGGCCACAGAAGCACTGGTGTGTGCAAGACAATGACAGGAGCTACCCCTTTTCACAATTCATTAGAAGTGCTCTCAGACTACGAACCAACCCAAAGGTATACCCCGTACCACTGCAGTCCGAGCAGCCTGGGGATGCTGGTAGATTTATCCTGCTGGGGCCTCTGCTCCCTGTTAGGTAGATGAAGCTGATCATGGGAGATTGCAGGCCAGACCTAGAAGAGAATTTGAGGCTGACTCTTGGAGAGAAATTCACCGTGGTGAATAAGGTGTCTGGCCATGGGCACCACAGCAACCGATGCTCTAGGTGTATGGGTGCACGTGTGTACGGGCAGGGAAGGGAGTGAAGAGCAGAATTCCTAATGCAGTCAAGAGGAGACATTGAAAAGAGGTGATCATGATTAGGTGCTTTTATGTCTGTAGTAATCTGAAAGCCTTTTCTTCTCTGAGTCACCTGCAGTGTCTGGATGGACAGGCACTTACCTATGGAGTTAATATGGGATGTGCAGCTAGAGGGGAGCTAGTCATTTCCTAAGCAGTGTTCCCAAAGGAATAGTCACAGCCAAGCTACACACACATTTAGCAGCTCTTGTTCCCTGACATAGGAAAACAGTTCACAGGAAATACTGAATTTCTTTCCTTCTGTCCAAAGTATTTTTCTTTCTTTTTTTTTTCTTCCTTTTTTTTTTCTTTTTTTTTTTTTTTTCCCTAAAATTTAACCCAGATCCCACTGAATGTAGTATGTGTGTATGCATGACAGATTAGAAGGTACCTCTGACCTTCTGCTGCATCATGCAGAGGTATGTGCAGAAGCATGTTTCTTAGCTGACAAACACCCAAAAGGAAACTTGAGTCCCAAGGGACTTCTCCAAGAGAGGAGAGAGGAAGAGACAAGGCTGCACTCTTTTGTATGTCTTAATAGGACCCTGCAACTTACATCCTTCACTGCAAGGGACCCAGGCAGTCTCTTTTGCTCTGCTGGCTGGGAGGCTTTTTTATGAGAGTAACAACAGAGATTTCTTCAGAAGTGTTTACATGTCTTCTGGTTAGAAAGTTAAAAAAAGGTATATATATGCACAGGCAAAAAAGTGGTTAAACCATGGCTAGAAATGGATAAAATATGGCAACACCTTGAGGATCAATTCAACACAGACAGCAAAACCATTCTTCTTCGTCTCATGCAAATAACACGGTTTTAACTGGTCCTAACCAGTAAGATGCTCTGCAACAGCCTGGTAATCCTCTTCTATTTTGCTATTCTGTTCTGACTACTAATAACTACCTGAATAATACTGGACTGAACAAATACAAATATCCTAAAGTGACATTGTCTAATTAAGATGTTGTTCTTTCAGAAATTCCCTAGATTATTTTTTCCATTTTCACCTAAGAATCCTTAACAAAACTGAATCACCCAACTGATTTGGAGTTGTTTGCACTGGAAGTCAAGCATCTTTTCTGGTTGGAGCTAAGTTTATAAAAAAAAAAATAATGGAAATAGCACACTCTAAACAGGCTGCCCAAATTTAGCAAAATACATTTACATGGATTTCTTCCCAGAGCAGAAATTCCTCTTTTTTCAATTGTGTGCAATTTATGACCACGCAGAAAATATGACCCATGTTCTCTTCTCTTTTATACAGCATAAGCTTCAGTGAAATCAAATTAAACTGATGTAAAACCATTGTAAATGAGATCAGAATCAGAATCTACCTCACCCAAGACAAAACTCTCTTGTAGCTAAATGATTTCATTTTGTGATTAATTTAATATTAGTGATGGGGCCCAAATGTGTTCTGTAAACTGCTCTATGAATAGAATTTCATTCTCTGAGGTCAGTGAAATACAAATGAAAAACATTCTATTATCAAAGGCACCACAGGTTTTTTGTGAAAATTTTTTTATACAAACTTTGCATTCTTGCTGACACCCAAACATTGACTTTTAGAGATGCTTTCTCTGAAGGTGTCGGGTTTGGTTTGTTCGGGCTTTTTGACTCCAGAAACACTGTTTTTTATTTAGTTCATTAATTATTGCAGAAAGTATTCGCTGTTCTTGCTGTCTCCTCGTAGCTAAGGTCAAGGTTTGTTTTACCAGGAAACTGGTTCATATGCATAGCTTGATTTGTTACTTTTATAATTAGCCAGCTAAACTGACTGGCTAATGGTTTATAAAACTGCATTGGTACAAAGAAAATCTACTTGGGTTCAGAAGGACACGATGTGCCCTGTGTTTACAGAATATTAATTGTGACTGGAATAAACACTGATCATGCCCTTTCTAAAATGACCGATAAACATTTCTGTATTCTTTAAACACAAGCTGTTTGTTCCTGATAGATTGCGGTACTTTCCCTGAGAAAAAGCAGGGCCAAAAAGTTGAAGAACGCTGTACTAGATGTGGGAAAAATACTCAACAAATGATCTTGTTAACAGAAAATTGTGCAACCTTTACGTAATTTTAATTAGAGTCTTAATTTTATTCTTTCTGAGTCTGCAAGTGCAAAGGAAAAAAGAGCTGTACTGGAAGATTTTTCATAAACTCTAAGTTGAAGATCAGATATTGTTCTACAGGAATTACTGTATCACATAAATTATTATCATGCTCAAATCTGATATTCAACTGAGAAAACTAGTATTAATAATGTAACCTCTGCTGCTGCAGTTCATAACTCAGAGAAATAAACAACATCTTGCCTTTTGTTCTGTACTGGTGCAAATATAAACATAATGCACCCCCAATTTTCTTTAGAAACTCATTATTTATACAGGTTTGACCCCTCAAAAAGCACAAAATACTGGACTTTTTTATGGAGACAGAGATCATATTCTTCAAGTAGAATGAGAAATATTATCTCTCTCCTAATACCTTATTTTTTTTAAATCTTAATTTCTGCTGACATAACTCCTTATAACTGAGTTGTTCATATGGGCAGTACTTCTGTCAGTCAATTGGCTGCAAGGTTCCTCAGATCAATGTCACCAAGGTTCAAACAACTTTTCCTTCCAGAGCATCCTCTAGAACACTTCCTAAGGATTATGACATTAAATAAAAAATAAAAAAGTTCTCTGCCCTAAGTTTCTTTTGTTGTTCATCTCTTAATGTCCTCTGATTTGATTTGATTTTGAGATTAGTTCGTGACCTTCCTTGCTGGGTTCCTTTAAATGACTACCATTTTCCCTTTTAGGAAACAAAGTCCAGATCTCAGCATCCTCTCAAATTCATTTTGTTCAGGCAGATCAGTTATTATATCCGATCCTAAGCATCCAGATTTCACTTCTGGTTGACAAGTTCCCTGCCTGAGCACACTTTATCAGAGACTTCAGGGTTTTCTACACTGAAGAGCTATTCAGGCCTCCCCGGTTGTCTGCAGATGCCATCTCCAGAACTTACTTTGATTACAGTCTACTTTCCCAAAACACCTATTGGATAAAATACAGCTTGAAAGAAGAGCCTAAGTGAGTGTGTATAATTGATTCTATACTTCTGTTCATTTCCCAGGAATGGCAGATCTAGGTATAAAGACATGCAATGATGCATTCCTGACCACGTAAGCTGGAGCAAACCTTACAACCACCATGCCGTCAGGTTTTATTGATAAAAATTCACAGAAAGACCAATTGTTATCTTTTTTTTGCATCCTTGTGTACTAGAGAATGGCACCAAAGGGAAACTAGTATTTTCTTTAGTGGTGCTACTCCTAAATTATATTCTGTTTTAATGAGTGAGGACAGATGAGTGGGTCCCCCAGATATGTGTTCAAGGATTACAGTGTGTGTTGCTTCTATTAAACTCACTGGAAAGGGACCATCCTCCCTGCATTAACTTCTTCAGCTGACGCTGCTCCCATCACTGGACATGATTTCTTTGTTAGTCAGATGACCTAGAAAGAATTACATTTGTTTCTGTGAGTAAAGATGTTTTCTTATTCTGTCATTCATAAGCTAAGAGTCTGGGGACCAGATTTACTGAACTCTGGATAAATAAAACAAGGCTAAGTTATTGCTTGATCTTACTTTCACTCTCCAGAACATATCCTGATGATCTGCAGAGACCTCCCACTTTGAATTTACACACAAGTAATAAGCACAGGGAGGACTGTGCACTATGAGTAAGTGAGAAGAGACTCATAGCAAGGAGGTCATCCAATACATCTTTCTACATGAGAGAAAACAAGCTCTATCTCACCTTGTACCACATGATCCTGTTCCCTGAGCACAAATAAACAGTAAACATGGTGCTTTCTAGTGACAAACTACCAACTACTCTTCCAGTTAAACAGAGCCAGTTCTGACAAGGAAAACAGACTATTTACTGCCTCTTTTCTCATAACGGTAGAACTAGGAGAAGAAGAGGACAACTGAGATGATCTTAAAGGTCCCTTCCAAACTAGAAGATTCTATGATTGGAAGGTCCTTGAGGAAACCAGTCTTCAGGAGAAATTCTTGTAAAATGAAAAAGCTTGTTAAATATTTTGTTTCAAGATTTTTTTATGCCTGACTTTACAGCCATTCTGGGCAGAGATGGAAGAAGTCACTGAAGAAAAGATGTCTCATAGTTGAAACAACATATTCCTTCTCTGTTCTCTCATAACAGATGCCTGAAACTGGCCTACATGGACAGCTCTCTGTTTTGGCTAAGCAGATGCAGTGCAGCCCTTCCACCTGGCCCTCTCTGGCAGCACCAAATATGTTTGTCTAAATGGACAACTAAATAAATGAGCTGATCAAAGAGGTAATAACTTATGAGAAAGGGAGCATCTCTCAGAGGGGGACCAATAATTGGGACTCTATTGCATGCAGTAGTTAAAGCACAGTCTGAAACTAATAAAAAAATTACATTTTTTTCTCTGTCACTGACATTTAAATCAGAAAATCCAAAATCTGTGCAATGTCCAGTGAAACAGTAAGCTTAAAAATAGCTTTAGGTGGCAGAATAGCCAATTAACCTTGAATAATGTGAACTGACCGAAGCAAAAGAAATGTATGAATTCACAGTGGAACAGACCAATGGCCACCCAGGCTGGTTTATTGTCTACAGTGATACTTAATGACCAATGTTTCAAAGGAAGCTCAAATTCTCAGGAAGCTACTAATTACTCCTTGCTGAACTGAGTGCACAGCTGATACAGCTTCTGATCAGTCTAGGCCTGGACTGGAAGCATCCTTTTTGTGTTTCTTGGTTAGTGTAATTGCATTTTCTATTCTTTTTTTTTTTTTTTTTTTTTTTTTTAAAAAAAAAAAGGAATCCAATTACTGATAATGGCTGTTTATATTCATCTTGAGTTTACCTGAAAAAAGCTATAAGCCCAGTTTTCTTTTACAGAAAACAACAGTGGTCTAGTTACACTGGTACTGTGGGAAGTAGAAAGTACAAGTAAAAGATTGTTTCACACATGTGAATGAATGTTGCAAATCCTTACAGCACTGTGAACTGCCCAAAATATTACACTTCCAGGAAGACTGGCCATTCTTTGCTGTGCAGGAACAGCAAATGAGTGAAAAAACACCTGGCTGTAGAAAGCTTGGGATTGAAGAGGGCAGTACTCAAAATCTTTCAGTTCTGCATTACTAGTTTAGCTAGGGCTTAGGCTAAAGCCGGCACAGAAATCTTTCCTTCTTGGTTGCTAGCCTCAATCCATTCTAGGATGGGTATTATGAAAAAATAATATTGTTCTCAATTGATGTTAGCTACCTCATAAGCTGAAACATGAAAACAATTGAAAAAAATATTTTTATGACTTCAGTTAATCTCTCCAGAGAAAAATTTAAGACAATAGAACTTGAAGGTAATTTGCTGCTGCCTTTAACTTGCTGTGTGCTTATTCTTTGGTTATAACACCTACAACTTAGAAATCTGGGTCCTTTCATGCAAGTATTTTATCACAGGTTCCTCATGGGACTGAGGCTTTCCTGAGGATGGTAGAGTGGGGTCTTCTGATCGTGGAAACTAATATTATTTACCTTTTGTCCATTCGTGCAGCAAGACACAAGGATTTGAATGATACATCTGCTCTGTGGGACTACTTCAGAGAGAGAGGGAGATTATCCCGCTGTAGGTTTTATCACATCCATATGCCACTTTTAAATTATTATATAACAATTGCTAAATGGGAAAGACAGGAAAAGGGATATCAAGAGATTCTTCTTTCCAATGACTATGTCAAAAAACATTCAAGGGCATTATATATGTGTTCAGTAGTGATCTGAGGCTGACTAGCAGCTGATGAGAGTATCCACTTTCAGCATCACAGCTCTGCTTATTCTTTAGCACTATTTTTGTGGGGCAGTGAGAAAAGGGGAAAAGAAATGCGAAGTAAAATATTAAAAATCTCTAGCAAAAACATCAAAGAGAAAGAAGAATTTGGCACTGAGATTCCTGCAACCGTAGACCTAAATTATGTGGGAGCAGTATGAAAAAGGTCTTGGAGGCTTTTTTAATTCAGATTTTTCAGTGAAAAAATAAAATTATTTTGAAAAATTACAATATGTTGCCTCAAAATTGATTCTTAAATGTCAAAATAACCAGCATATACCTCTTCTGACGGCAAAAGAAAGCTACACTGGTTCAAGTAGTCAAAAAGTCTTATAATGCTGCTGAGGGAGTTTATCCTCTTTGAAACACAAAATATATAAAAGGAACATTTTTTTTCTGCCTAACAACTATTCAAAAAATGTTTTCACATCATGTTAGTCATGGAAATTTTTCATCTCAACATCAGTTATAGGAAAATGTTGGGGTAGGTTTAATATGATGGCTGGAATTCAGTCTGAAGTCTATAGAGTGACCGGTGACTGTGTGCATGAGTATTAGATTAAATTATCTACTCTAGATTTGTTAAACTAAATGAAGAATGTAGATTTTATGATGTGGCAATATTGATTTATTTGTATTGTATCTTTCGCAAGACTCACAACATCTAATGAAAATAAAAAATCTCCGCTGAAAAAAAATGAAGCAACCAAATAAAGTCTATTTTAGAAATATCTCAGAACTTCATGTAGTTCTCAGCTGTCAGCCAACTAGTAAACTTTTTTATTTTTATATTCTTCCTCCTTAAAAAGTAGTAATGAATCTCAGTCTTTTCCATACTGGCCACCAACTTAAAAGGGAATAAAACAGTAGAGACAGACCAAGGCAGAGACAAGAATCCTGAGGATATAAAATGCAATATGTTTCACTAAGGTCTGTTAGCGGAGGGGCACAGATGACTCTCTTTGATTACTAAATTCTATTTGAAATTATAAATCAAAAAGGAACTTAGCAAGGACCTAGAGAATCTGCAAACATGTTATAGTGTTTTTCAAAAGAGATGCTAGTAAAAAAATAAACATTTCTCCTACTATTATTCTCAACGCAGAGAAGAAAACTAGTCATTCACATATGCTGACCCAACAGTGGTGTAAATTTATGCAAGTTTATGTATAAATATGGATATGACTAACACACAGAGGAGTTTCATGTAATGACAAATTGAAGAAACATCTGAGGTGTCTGTTAAAGTTCTGTATGGATTCAGTCATGCCATATTCACCAGAAAACACAAACCAGTCACTGCTATAATAAACTGCAGTGAAAGAAAAGACAATTGTGGCATTCAAGGTGTGAAGTGAAGTAATAAGGGTACAAAAAAGCCACAGAAAGGGCAGGGTTTCTGAAGCTGGCCATAAGAACAAGAATTCATCTTTAATGTGTTAAATGCAGGAAGATCCTTCAAAATAAAGATGTTCTATTTACAGACAGGAAATACTCATGTTTTGGTCAAGTGGTCCTTTCAACTTATGTGTCAAGGAAATCAAGGAATATGTTCATTTTTCCCTCCAAGAATACTGAGCAATGATACTAAATTTAGAGGTCTGCAATTTTTTTTCCTAGATTCTCAGTTTAGTATCTCCAATCTCTTCTGAATATACACTGCTCTCCCCGTTCCTCTGTTGTACTTTCTTCCTTCCCTTCAATTCACTCTTGCCTGCCTTTTATTCCTCAATACAGTCTTTGCTGGCATTCACACTGAAGGCTCTGCCTGTGCACCGTATCCTTTCTCTCAATTTCCCTCTGCTTTTTGCCCACTTTGTTTAGGCTGATTTAGCTTCTTTGTGTCACATACTACAACACGTGTTGTCTTTGTACTTTTCTAAATCAACAGGACTTCTGATTCAGTTGAACTACCTCATATTTGAGTCTGAATAATAGATAGAGGTATAATGTCTGGAAGTGCTAGCTTCAATCCATTTGCAGAGAGGCAGAATCAAAAGGAAATGCCTCAAACACAAACTGACACAATCTCTGAGTTTCTCCCTGCTCCAGCTGGAAGATTTTTGTGGAGCAGAACACTGGAGCCAGCAGCACTTTCCCTCTCCCCATACCATGTTTAAAATGGTGCATATTATTGCTACTGCTAAGTGGTAACCCTTGGTTTCTATTCTTCTTTCTTTTCCCCTCACTTTCTTTCCTCTGCTAAATAATTTTTTTTTGACCAAAGGCAGTCATATTTTGGCCAGTGAAGACAGCAGACAGAAAGTAAATGGTTAGGAGCTTAATGTCCTCCTGCTTTCCCTCCCTGCCTCCCACACTCCCATTGCACTCCAGAAGCCGCCTTTGAGAAGTCACTGTGTCATGTTTCCAGCTGAGACCCATTGGACCTGTTAATTAATGCTAGCTAAGTCTTAATAACTAACAGAGATTTGATAATTCCCAAGTATAAGAATATGTATTGTCATCAGCATTACTGAAAATCTAGCTTCCATTATTTGTATAAATAAGTGATTTTCTTTCCAAACTCCACACTATAATTTATGATGAAGTTAATCTTAAATTAAGATTTAAATTATTCATGCTATTGTTAAAGAAATGTACAGTAAAAGCATCCTGCAAATAGGATTAACATACAGATTTGAACATTTCATGAAGCTCAAGGAATAGAATAGCCTGCTAGAATTTCATGGACTAGCAGAAGCTAGAGAACCCTTTTCCAGCACCCCTCCCTCTGTCGCCCTTGCCCCTGCCCCCCCCCCCAAAAAAAAAAAAAAAAACAAACCAAAAGCAAACCACCAAAAAACCCCAAAACACAAATGAGAGAAGAAACGAGTAGTGAGGGATTAATAGAGTTTCTCTTGACCCCTGGGATTAACTTCACCTAGGAGAGATCAGGCTCAGAAATATTTTCCCTGGGTTGTATCTGATATCAGAATTCTATTTTATATGAAATAGATTAAATATAGATGTCAGCATGTTCATCAGCATATGCAGCATGTAGAACTAAGGTAAGAAAAAGCTAAACATCTTTGCAATTAATTCAAGCTGGAATTTTTTTATTATTACAGCCATATGTATAATTATATATATTATAAATATATCAGACAGGATAAAGCAGCCAGCGCTGGAATGAAAGACAAGAAGCTGATTTGTTTCATAGGAGAATACTTTAAGTCCAAAAATATTCTGTGTATTCAAGGCAAGCACAGGGTGGAAACCAACAGAAAACTTCTATTTAAACGACTGAGGCAAGCTTAGCTTTTGCAATAAGCTATTTTAGAGCTGATTTATGACTTCTGCTGAAACAGATAAATAACATACCCCATCTATCGCTTTTACAAATATTCAAGATTTCTATGCAGCTTTGTTTAGCTGCATCCCATCTCTTTAAGATTCAGTTTCAGGATGATTCCAATTCAATAACTGCAGAAGCAACAACACTAATGTAAATATCTCCAGTAAAATGTTATTTCACAATCATAGAGGAGATTAGTCTTACTTCCTCCAGGAGTCACACTGATTCAGTCAGGATACAAAACAAACATCATATTACACTTTTTTTTTTTTTTTTAATCAAATCAAACTTACATAAATCATAAGGATACAAAAACAAACACATTACCTTTTTTTTAATCAAATTTAATGGACATAAATTAAGTACAAGATTTTGGTTGTGAAATCATCATAGTGAAATATGTGTAAATGAATTAGATTTCTTTATAGAAAAAGTAGAAAAGGTCTCTGACAAAGAACTAAAAAAAAAAAAAAAAAAAAACAAAAAAAACCAACAGCAAAACCAAAACAAACAAACAAGCAAAAAAACCCCAAACCTCAGCAACCTTGAAGGGTCTAGGTTTGAACAAAACATGAAAAAAGAAAAGCAACCTTCAGTACATTCCAATTTATTCAGTTTCTTTTTGTACTTCTCTTTAAGCACTAGCCTAGTTTAAAAGGTAGAGAAAGAAACACCCATTCCGAGTATGCGTGGTTTGTTTAAAGGAATTCAGTGCAGAGTACTTAAATGAAATTTGCCAAACAATTCTAACTAATCAAGGTCTGTGTTCCTCAAGTATTTGTGAAGAAATGAAAATCAATCAAAACCCAAGACAGCAATTTTTCTTCAGCAATATAATTTTCTTCTATTTACTTATATAACTTACTTAAGGCTAAGAAGACAGTTTAGTTTTCACACCCTAAAGCCCTCAATTCCTCTGGTGATAACTCCCAGCATTGCTAGATGTGCTAAGAGTTTTTGCATTACATGAACCAATTCTCACTGGACCAGAACAAGTATGTGCCATATGGCTGTTCAGCAGGTGTTAAGTGGGGACATCCTCTCACTCCTTCTGGGACTCATCCATATCAGAACATCAATTTGGACTTCCCATAAAAACCTCAACATTTCTACAAGATGTTTAGCATCTCAAGAGGCATAGTAATAGCAGAGAAAAAAAAAAGTCAATGAGGAGGAATGAAAATCCTCAGTATCAGCTCATAGAAAACGATATTTATGCTTGATCAGCTCTCAAACAGGTCTTCATTGGCTACATCTACCCTGACAAGTAAGATGCAACTAGCTCACACACTTGGACACTGAAATGTTCAGTTCCAGTTCATTCTCCCCAAAAAACCCAAACAGAGCTCTGGTGAACAGTCTCCTCCAGGTATGTCTCTTTCCCCATGAATGGCAGGAGCAAGACTGTGCTACATTTGGCTCACTTAATTTCTCACGATCCACTGATGCTATCCCAAGCAGCTTTTATACCCTCAAATAGTACCCTAAACCAACCACAAACTCTCTGCTCTCTGGCTGAATAAAAGAGTAAGAGTGAGAGTAAGAATAAGAGTAAGAGTAAGGGTAAGAAGAATAAGAATAAGAATAAGAATAAGAATAAGAATAAGAATAAGAATAAGAATAAGAATAAGAATAAGAATAAGAATAAGAATAAGAATAAATCCTGGGCTGAAACCCTCTTATTAACCTGGTCCTAAGAATGTTGTTTGCTAATAATGACAAAAGAAAATTGTAGCAGGATATGGAGAAGTGGAAGCTTCACAAGAAGCATAAGGGGAAGACAAAGATCCCATCAACAGCTCTGGCTTAGTCTGTGGGGTCTGTGCTGGACACAGATCAGCATTACCCTGGTGTGTTGTTTATGTGGATTTGTTTGGAATGGTTTCGTTGGTGCTTTGTGTGCTTCTGTCACAGCCGTGCCCACTGTAGGCTTAACAATGCTGTACCGATTATCCACTGAAAAGTCTGTTCCCACCAGCATGGGCTCCAAAAAGAGAGCATTCCAGTGCCAGCCGGATAGTGCCAGTTCCATGCAGGCACCAATGTGGGGTAGGTCATTTAGATGTGGTCCTTGTGGGTCATACATTGTGAACCTCTTCCAGGTCCTGGGATTCAGGATTTTCACAAGATGGAGAAGGAAGGTGCTTGGGCAGAGAGAGGATAATATAACCATTTTGATAGGAGCAGATAGCATTGCACAGGACACAGTATGGCCTCAAGGGGACCACATCATAATTTTCTAGGACATGAACGGTGATCAGACAGTGCGTCGAACAGGACTAAAGAATGAACAGTGTGAACCGCTTGCAGCTATAGCACATCCAAATATGTCCTTTGTCTGTGTGACTAACCACAGGTTGTCTGGGGTAAGAGAGGGAGACATAAGATTCTGAGGTGTAGGTAAGTATTCACTTAAAGTATGCATGTATATGTTTAGTTGCTCGCATTCTGAGTTGTTTGCCATGGCTCAAAAACGTTCATATAAACGGCCCTTGAAGCTGGGTTAGACCATGACTGTCAGGACTTGCATGTCCTGTTATGTATGTTTTCCCTGCATGTGTACATTTAGACAAATTTTGGAAAAAGGAGAAAAAAGATAATATTCTTTGTTGCTGTGGAGGTACAAGTATCTGTTTATGTAGATCTCAGCACAGTAGGGCCAGGTTCCCATTTATGGCTTTCATAGATTTTTGTGGTGTCAGTATTGAATAATAATAGGGAGCATATAAATACCAAAATAGAGAATGAAAAACTCGATCTGCCTCAAGGGTCTGTGTTTGAAGGTGTCAGAGACATTAAAAACAAAGAAAGTAGAAAAAGCTATATGCCAGGTGCACACATCTGCATCAGTTCAAACCCAATCCCCAGCCCCCAAAGCTGTCAAGCACAACTTGGAGGGGGAAAGAAAGATTATTTATTTATTTAACCATCTATCTATGTGCAGAAAGCAGAAGTGGAAAAGGCTCAGGGGAAAAATTCTCATGGTTGAAGTATGTTCTACTTTTTCTTACCATACCCCAACGTAATCCTTTCCCTCATGTTTTCTGTATGTCTTTTTCTACATGGCTGTAACAAACCACAAGTTCTTGTGGGTTCAGCTGTTTCTCAGACACAGGGGGTGCAGTGTGGCACCGTGCCCTGCATGGGAGTTTAGTTTTACTTTTATCCAAGACACACGAGTGATTCAGCATCCTATAGAAAATACTTTGCTTCCCCTAAAGGTACAGGCTAGGTATGAATAGACCTCTGAATGTCCACCAAGGCACAGTGTGTGGCCCTGGTCCCACATCCCATGGCAGAAGCACTGCTTCAGGCACATCCCACCTCCTGGCTGGCCCAAGGGATGGGTCTTTGGGAGGAGGTGGAGGTCTGGTTGCCTTCCATAACTGACTCTGCAGTAGTGGTGTGCACCCAAAGCCAGGAGCTCTGCCACTTTCCTGACCTTTACAGAGCCATATCTGCTTCCCAGGCTGTGGGCAGTGGATATAGAGCTCATATTGCTGCGTCCAGGTGGCTCTGCTGATGTCTGCACCTGGGGCCCCTAATGCTTTGGTACCCCTCACTTGAAATATCTGACCTTCTGCTCCAGGCAGCCCCCCTCACAAGCGTCTGCACGTGTGTCACACTGTTCTGCTCTTCCTTGAGCACAGTCTGCCTGCAGTCCTTTGCCTTCCTCACTGTGGAGTGGGGTGGGCCATGCAGGTGACACTGCCCCAGATCCCCAGGGAGAATGTATGGTGGAAAACAGGGGGGCAGGCTCAAAGTTGGAAATCTGCCTGTTGCCACTGTAATAGTAACCTCACTCGGAAAGTTTACTATCATTTAAGCATTGCAGTGATATTGCAAGGTGTGTCAACACAGTATCCATCAAGGAAAGCCCTGGGGTACAGAAGAAAGTCCTGATGGCTTTTTTGTACAACTGCATAGAATAACACCAATTTCTCTTCCTGTGGTAACACATGCACACCAGACATTGCAGACGGAGCAAGTGGCACTTGGTCCATCATTCTACAGGACATCTGAGTATACACAGGGCCAAGAGCTGAGCAAGGGATCTATATACAAGCCATTTTGGGAAATCATACTGGAGAACTGCTAGAAAATGCCCTAAATTACTACTGCATAGCCTAATTTATTTATATGGCTATGTAGCATTATAGTCCTTCTTTGCAAGATTTTTCATTAACAGCAAAAATGTCAAATTATTACACTTTTGCCTTTTCTAGGCAGTAATCAGCACTTCTGGGTGGATAGTGAAAATGAGGATTATTTTTTTTTATTACTCAATTTCTATGGTCTTATTTATCACCTAATTCCATTCCATGATGGCATCTACTGTAATTCTTATATGATCTCAAGAGGAAATGGAACATTTGTTACTCGTCTCCCTACTCCATTTTGTACATGTTAGGACTAGAGATGTGATGAAAACATAAGAGTTGCTTAGATAGGGGCACTGGCTGTTTCCTTATGGTACTCTGTGAGGCTAGCTACTGGCAGAAGACTTGAATTTTTAATATCCAATTCCTTACTCAAATAATAAAATCTAATTAACTTGACTATGTCTGCTTAATAAATTTTATTCATTATTTAATCAATATTCATTGTTATTAAATACTGAAAATCACTAAACAAACACTGTCAAGAGGCTTACATATTTTTATTACTGATGTTTTTGCCTTCTCCCCCCTCCCAACTTCAGTAAGTTATTGAATGTCTTTCTAAACTTCCTTTTTATTTTGTTCCTACGAAATGTCTTTGACAGCAGCCCTGTTTCCTTGCCTGCAGGATAGAGGGCACACACAAGCTAAGACTCTCCCTTTGGCATCTCTCTCTAGGTATTTCCGTCAGACTGACAAGAGACAACTGTTTCCCTAATGGTCAGAAGAAAATTTTTGTGATCATAGAGCTCTTCATACCCCTCTGTCCCTACCCAATGTCAAATGGAGCCCAGCTCTTCTCTGGCAACCCAGATACATCCTTGTCAAAGGTAGTTTAAAGAGCTTCGTATATATGTTAACTCTTCCATGTTCTCCCATGGCGGAACTCAACTTGGCCACTATGCTTAAAGATAACAAGAAGAGGTTCTTTCAGTATATCAATAGAAAAAGGAAGACTAGGGAAAATGTAGGCCCACTGATGAATGAGGTGGGTGCCCTAGTGGTGGAAGACATAGAGAAGGCGGAGTTACTGAATGTTTTCTTTGCTTCGGTCTTCCCTGCTAAAGCTGTCCCTCATGAATCCCAGACCCTGGAGGCAAGGGAGAAGGTCTGGAGAGAGGAAGACTTTCCCTCTTTTGGGGAGGACTGGGTTAGAGACCACTTGGCCAAACTGAACATCCACAAGTCCATGGGCCCTGACAGGATCCACCTGCAAATGCTGAGGGAGCTGGCAGATGTTATTGCTAAGCCACTCTTCATCATCTTTGAAAGGTAATGGAGAACAGGAGAGGTGCCTGAGGACTGGAGGAAGGCCAATATCACTCCAGTCTACAAAAAGGGCAAGAAGGAGGACCCAGGGAACTACAGGCCAATTAATCTCACCTCTGTCCCTGGGAAGGTAAAGGAGCAACTTGTTATGGATGTCATCTCCAAACATGTTGAAGAACAGGAAGTTATTGGAAGTGGTCAACATGGATTTACCAAGGGTAAATCATGCTTGACCAATCTGATAGCCTTCTATGATGTTATAACCAGTTGGCTGGATGAGGGGAGAGTAGCAGATGTCATCTACCTTGACTTCAGCAAGGCTTTTGACACTGTCTCCCATAACATCCTCATTAGGAAACTGAGGAAGTGTGAGCTAGTTGAGGGGACAGTGAGGTGGATTGAGAGCTGGCTGCGTGACAGAACTCAGAGGGTTGTGATTAATGGAGCAGGGTCAAGTTGGAAGCCTGTAACCAGTGATTTGACATCAGGGGTCAATACTCAGTCCAGTCTTGTTCAACATATTCATCAATGACCTGGACGAGGGGACAGAGTGTATCCTCAGCAAGTTTGCTGATGATACCAAACTGGGAGGGCTGGCCAACACTCCAGAGGGCTGTGCTGCCATCCAGCTAGATAGGCTGGAGAACTGGGCAGAGAAGAACTTAATGAGGTTCAACAAGAGCAAGTGTAGGGTCCTGCACCTGAGGAGGAAGAATGCCAGGCACTTATATAGGTTAGGGGTGGACCTGCTGGAAAACAGTTCTGAGGAGAAGGATCTGGGGGTCCTGGTAGATAGTAAATTATCCATGAGCCAGCAATGTGCCCTTGTTGCCAAGAGGGCCAGTGGGATCCTGGGCTGCATAGGGAAGAGTGTGGCCAGTAGGTCGAGGGAGGTCATTCTCCCCCTCTACTCTGCACTGGTGAGGCCACAACTGGAATAATGTGTCCAGTTCTGGGGTCCCCAATTCAAGAGAGACAGGGAACTACTGGAGAAAGTCCAGCATAGGGCAACAAAGATGACTGAGGGATTGGAGCATCTCCCTTATGAGGAGAGGCTGAGAGAGCGAGGACTCTTTAGCGTGGAGAAGAGAAGGCTGAGGGGAGACCTTATTAATGCTTATAAGTATCTAAAGGGTGGATTGAAGGAGGACGGAGCCAGACCCTTTTCAGTGGTTCCCAGGGACAGGGTAAGGGGCAATGGGGCGCAAACTGGAACATAGGAAGTTCCATTCAAATATGAGAAAAAACTTCTTTATGGTGAAGGTGACAGAGCACTGGAACAGGCTGCCCAGGGAGGTCGTGGTGTCCCCTTCTCTGGAGATTTTCAAGACCCGCCTTGATGCAGTCCTGAGTAATGTGCTATAGAAAATCCTGCTTTAGCAGGGGAGTTGGACTAGATGATCTCTAGAGGTCCCTTCCAACTCTGACAATTCCATGATTCCCTGATTCCCACAGCCATGGAGTTTCCAGAAAGCAGCCACACCAGTGGGCCAAAGCTTCAGTCTACACCAGCTTCCTCTGAAGGGGAACCACTTAACAGTTCCTTCCAGCAAGGAATTGTTCTGTGCAAGGCAAGTTCAGTTGTGAGAATGAGACAATATTTCTCAATAATTTGCTGATGTCTTGCAGAAAGCTGCGATGAACATTGAAGCTGGAAATAATTCCATATGGAATCGTCTATTTTCTGTCACTCACAGTACAAAAAAGGAAAACCTACATAGAAGTTACCTCATTGTTATTAGAGTTCACCTGTCCCTGCTACTTGTTTCCTCACCTGACATCAGGACTGGAACCGACACAAACTGAGCTGACCTGACTTAACAAAAGAGAAGGAAGATATCTTGTTTTGGTTTAGCTCTTCAAAGCTTGCACCATGCCCTTAGACTACATTTCATTTTGAGTTGACTCGAATTATCCCTACAGCTAAGTCCTTTAAGGCAGGGTCTCTGAGACGGGATATTTATACAGGGTACAGTGTAATGAACACTCTGAGCTTGAATGAACCCCTCAGAGCATGGCTACTGTGCAAATAACTTCTAAGAAAAGCTTTGTAGGATCTCTTTGCTCCTGTCACATCTGTATAGACGTTGGGTTTGGAGAGAGAAGAGATTCATGCTTCATACAGAACTTAATTTTGATCCACAATCACAACTGATAATTTTAAAAGTGTTAATGAGTGTTGAGTTCTCATGTCCTCTTGCCCATGCATTTTGACTTCCATTTTATCCCAAATTTTGCCGAGCTCTCCCCAACACAAAAACTCCCTCCTCTTCCCTGATTCCCTGGCAAGTTCATCCTCTTGATACATCCCAGTTCCTCCAAGTGCAGTGCATTGAGTTTCCTTGATGCTGCCTTACCCCATGAGTCCTTGACTGAAGGTAACTGGAAAGAGAAGCTGAGGGAAGGCATTTGAGTGAAAATGGCATGCTATAGGAAGTATAGATGGAGCTATCAGAGGAAAATGGCCATCCTGTATAATTCCCAAACCTCTTACTTCTGAGTTGGGGGGAAATGTTTGCTTAGATTGAGGCCATTATCACTGTGTATACAGAAAGGGTATATACAAATATGTAACTATCAAGAATGTGTTTGTATACATATATAAATACACAAACACACACATCAGCAGACTCCATTTTTAAGTGAAATCTTAGTCAGCATGGAGTTATGTCCCCATTGTTGCAGGAAATCACGTGCAGCACTGTGCAAGGTCTTCCTCTCTCAGCACAGGGAGAGCTCTCACACCGAGTCCTGCTCACCTCAGCTTGCTCTGCTTGTGCAGAGCCGCCCAGCACAGAGATCATTATTTCACCCACTGGCATCTCTGAAATCCTGAAGATCAATGTTCTTTAAAAATTTAAATGCAAGGTTCAGGCCAAAATACTTTGGCTGCCTCCAGGTGCTACAACATTAACTACAAAGAGCAAGCAATGGTTTTCTGCTTACACACAGAGCAGCCATAAATAAAGGGCAGCCATAGAACTGAACAGCTTGCTTTAGCCAACCAGGGAAGATACAGTCAGCTTATGCCAACTATTCATAATGCTGGATCACAATCTGAACATAGCCTTGAATGCCAGAGAGTTGAAAACTTTGTTCAGAAGCACATGAAGGAATGGAAATTTACATTATGTTCTAATCAAATCCTTCATTTCCTGTTCAGTTTTAAACCAGCCATATGAGAAATACAAACTTTTCAGATGTGTGTGAAAAATGGAGATGTTATAAGTTTCAATAGTGAAAGTTTCTCAGAAGCAGAACTGTAATTCTAGCTCTGAACTCCATTCAGGTCAACACTAAGGCATCCTAGTTATAGGGAGATTAGGAAAGAGGATTCCCTCCCCCCCTCCCCATATGTTATAGAAAAGTGGACTATGGACACTAGCTCAATTCTATTGCATAAACAAAAGATGGTCTGATGAGATCCCAGGGCAGAAGCAGTTCTCAGAAGTGCCTCAAAAACAGCTGTACAGTGTTGTGGGAATGTACCATGGGCATGAGGGAGAAGGTTTACAGAGAGTTTAGTGAGAGGCAGCATGAGAAAAGTGGTAAGAGAATCCAAGAACTGAAGTCTCAGGATGATGCAAGGACCCCAACACAAAACCTGTGGATCTGGAATTTGTGCGGCAGACAGAATTGCACATGACACTGCATATCACACTTGTGACAAGCAGTTGTTCTGCTGGGAAGCTGTAGTTGGGAGCTGAAGAAGGAATGCAGGAGAATAAAAAAGCAAGGATAGTCCTTGTTAGCAGGACAGAAGTATTAGAATCTAGACTCAAGATTAACTCAACTCTCTCATTCTGGAGACTCTGGACTCAAGTGCTTGTTTCTTCAAAGACATTCTGAAGATATTAGAGTATTCTGTAAATGAGACTGTCTTGATCCATTTCCCATGTTCAATCTAAACTGTAGTCAGAATGTAGAACATTTCCAAGGGATTACCACTACCAGGACCCGATGGGAGCCAGGGAGGGCACACAGGCGCTGAACTACTGGTTTAGCTCAAGTGGTACCTTGTTGAATAAAAATACAGAGCAAGAGCAGAAGTCCAGATAATAGAGTGACGTATGCAGTGGAAAGAAGTAGAGAAATAGATCAACAAATGAGTTATATGAGGTGTATCATTTAATAAGTAAATAAAAAAAAAAATATCCTGTAAAGTGACTGTTCTTCTCAGATACTTCTAGGACAAATCAATTTAAACTTCGCACACTGCTCAGGCTATACCTAAGGAATTAATACCCTGTGTAGCAGCCAATCTACTCTTCTTTTTTAGTAATGCACTGTGAAAAACCTATTATCCTATGTATAATTCTTACTGGCCTGTTTCTATTTATTGCTTTGATGTTTGTGTCAGCAGGCAAGTGTAGCCTTACGTTTAGCAATAGGGGAATATTTACACCCATTTCAGAAATTGTAACTTCTTATATGGAGCCTCATATGGGATTTGACTTGAGGGTTTTTGTTGGATGATCAGCAAATCAAAATGCTATGGTAAACAGACAGGTGGAGGAAAAAGAAAATCCAGTCAAGCATTTCAGCAAAATGTAAGTTCTTAAATAATGGACGCTGGAACATTTCATTCCTTTTTTGTTCCCATCCCCTGTGTTGCTTAAACTTCTGAAGGCATTATCTTGAAGTTTTATCCAGGCCACCTCTGAAGGGTTTCTAGGACAGAAACAGCAAACTCAGCGGCCAGAGCCACAGTAGGAGAGGCATTGGCAGCAGGGGGCAGCACCATCCCTGGGAAGCAGCTGCGGGGGTGCGCACCCCATGAGAGGGGCAGTGTGATGGATGCGTTGTGCCAGCAGGCACGTTGCAAAGAGGTACAAAGACTAGTGAGAGAGCGCCAAGGATCCTTCTGAATGTTTAGGAGAGTTGGTGTCCAATGTGTCGATGCCACACTCTCTGGGGGCCGGAGGGGAATTCCTAGGACGGATGCCACTAGCAGCAGAGAGGTGGCTTTTGAAAATCTTCTGGCCTGAAAGTGTGGGTTTTCAAAAGAGGTGCACAAATCCTGGAAAATCTCTGGAATTTTAGTGGGCTTCTGAGAGAGAGATATCTTTAGCTGGGAGGTGAGATTCCTAGGCTGGGGCTTGTTTGCTTTTTCCAACTGATACAGAGCAATGTTCCTATTAGATCAGCGGCATGAAATTTAATGCAAAGAGCACCTGCAGCTGCTGCTGCATTTGTGAAATCTCTAAGGACAGTCTGAAAACATGATACTTTGTCTCTGCCACTCTCTTTTTCCCCCCCTCAGCAAAGTATTTCAAGTAAATAAATGAGGAGGGTTTGTTAGCATGCGACTGGCTAAACAATTGCTAAGACTCAAGGCCTGTAGTTTATGATAATTTTCATTGCAACAACATAGAGAACCTAATATATAAATCTTTCAAGATTGTGCAGATCACTTTCTTTAGTCAGATTAAAAGATAATAGAACCAATATCAAAGCAAGTTAATGTCTTAACAGGTTTTTTTGCCAAGCTGTTGCTAGTTGATCTGAAAAGCTAGATATGGCCAGACCTATGCCACCGCTTCACAAAAGAGAAGCAAGAAACATGACAGTTGCTTTCCACTAAAAATATGGCAATATTCAATGAATGTTTGTTTAGGATATTCTGCAATATGCCACACAGTTTGGAAAAGAAAAAGCCCTGGGGACAGGGGTGTGTTTGTTCATTACAGATCTACTTAAAAGGGGCTCACAGTCACAGAAGTAGACCCTTCCTTAAGTGGAAAGGTTATCCTTATAAACATAAAATATCATATGCTCAAGTCAGCTTACCCGAGACTTTTCCTCACCCAGTTCAAAGACAGGTAGCATTTATGAGTACCTCTTCCATTCTCAGAGCTATCTCAAAGAGATACTTCCTTATGGAAGTACACGGGCAAGAACAAATGTACTATTTCTGTCTTTTGAGAGTGCTTGGTCAGCTAAACTTCATAAGCCCAGTTATCCTTTTCTTGTGCAACTCCTTTTCTTATACAACTCCTTTTCTTTTACAACATCTGCAAGATGTTAATAATAGTCAGTTATTAAAGACAGGAAAAATTTTAAAACATAGCAGAGTATTGACATCTGATTTATTTTTATTTACTGAAAAAAATGCAATACAATACAATGCAATACTTGTATTATGGAAATATTATTAAATTACCAGCTAATACAGGGAAGCATATGTGCCACAGAAAACAAATCTAAAGCCCTCAGGAGATTCATATGGCCTTTCTGGTGAACTGGATTTCCTTTTTTTCCACTTCAGACACAGTGAACTTCGTTCATTCTTATCTTAAAAAGGAACCACCCTTCATTCATACCTCAGTTGACTATCTAATGGCCATAAACAATACTATGAGTTTCTTGATTTCTCCACAGCATCAGACTACCCTTTCAGGTGACATCTTGTGCACATTTTCAAATGGAAGACCTGATGAAAATCTATACTGCATTTGTCTGGCATATTTACACATCCTGTGTGCCTCCATTTGATGCTAAACATCAGATGACATTTTCCTCTGGTTGTCCCTACTATAGAAACTCATTTCGGCTAAAGCAGAGACAGAGGTACATTGAAATGATCTTATGTCCCAATTCTCAACCCCCCCAAGCAAAAACATATGAAAGGGATCAAAAGCTTCTGCATCTTCTTTCATCTACATATTTCGTTTATTCAATCAAACACACCAAGCTGTTTGAATCTTCTCAGTGACTTTGCTTGACTAAAATATGACTCTGTAGGGGTGGGGTTTTTTTTCTGTTTTCTTCTTGTCTTTATATTAATGTGTCTTCAAAAAACAAGATCATCTGGGAGACTGTTAATTTGACAGCTGACAGACACAATTCATTCACCATCAGTCTGCTTTGCCAAAAATAATTGGACTCTAAACTTTAAAGATTTTGAAATCTAAGAATATTCCCCACCCCACTCCTAATAAAAAGAATAATTCAGGATCATCGTGTGGTTAAGGATACACAATGTCACCTGCAGCATGGTCCAGTTAAAATATTGTAAGGCAAACCAAAACAGATAGGACTGTTGTTTGTATCTTTCTCAGTTTGTGCTCAAGGGCCATTTTATACAGAGTGTAGCACGTGTCTGACATAGCATAAGCTCTCTGTCTTATGAATATCTCAGTGTGCCCATTGATCCCGGACCCTGGAAGCAGTGGAAAGTAGGTGGCAGGGTATTAATGGAAAATTGTCCCTAGTTGAAACTCATGTCCTCCTGTCCCCTGCCTGGCCACCAATACAATCTCTACCCAGCTCCCTGTGCAGCCTCAATAATTCTCCATGTATTCCTTGCTATCTCTCATAGCTCTCTATCTACTGGAATTTACATGGTACCTGCTTTACACTAATTAATCTAGGATTTACCCCAAATCCCTCTTCTCCTATTTCTTCCACTTGTGCTGTCTCCAGACCCAGTGTTGAGCTAAATGTGCATGTTATACCAGCATATCAGATTTTTGTTTTTTTTTTACGGAGAAGCAGTAGTGACTGCAGATCTGTTATTTACCACCCACCCAAGGGGAACACATCAAAACTAGCAGGAGGCTGGTTTAAGCAGATGAAAATATAAACACTTCTTTACAACTGCATAGTGAATTTGCTGCCAGTGGAGATTGTGAAGGCAGATATCAACAGTCGGTCTAAAAATGGTCTAGAAAAATTCATGGACCATGGCTCCATACAGAGAGAGGCAAAGTGAATAGGCAGGAAAGCAGCTCTGACATCCCCAGCACAACAGTTCAGGCTCCTGGACAAGTGTAAAAGGAAAGGAAATGAGCAGTCTCCCATGCTCTCCCAGAATTCCATCCCCTTTTGTTCCTATACAGGGCAGCATATTGGTCTAGCTGGACCACTGCCCTGGCAAATCAGGTAACTTCTTGTTTTTTCACTATGGAAGATACCTCTGGTATAAAGCAGCAGCCATGAAACCACAGGGAGGTACTAGCACTGGGAGGTGAATTACTTCTGGTCTGAGATGCCCAGGCTGTGGCTCTTGCATATATGGTGAATGTATGCAACACAGGTGTCGTGTTTTGAAGTGCAGAGACCCAAATATAGACATGGACCAGGTGTGGGCACTGCAAGTCTGCCCTGAATGTGGGGAGACAGTGCTGAGACAAACCATATCTATGCACAATGACAGCTAAAATACCTTCCTTCCAGTTAGGAAAATCGCATCCTTTATACATGGGCTCATATTGTACACATCTGCTGAAGGTGGTGTGCTGCTCAAACAAGTCTGCTTTATCATTTATCTTCTGTGGCTTTCAGCTGTGACTCCTATGTGTTTTCTGAGGTACAGCAGGATATTCAGTACAGAACAAAGCATAAAGCCAAAGAGTTACCCTCGTTTCTAAATTTGTTGCATGCAGCATTCAGGCACATCAATCTGTTAATTACTATGTCTGGAAAGCCTTGGCATACATATTCATCACCTGCAATTGTCATGCTGCCAGCTCTTGCAATTTTAATCACCAGCTTCATGATATTTGGCGTTTTTCTTGAAGTCAAATCCCTCAGAGTTGTTTGGTTTTCTGACAGTCTCAGTTTTGCTTCTTTTTTAAAAAGAAAGTCTAAATGTAAGGCCCTGTCATTTTAAAGAAAAACCTGAAAAATGTTTCTTAATAGGAAAAAAAGGTAAGAAACATCAATATCTGAGGAAAAAAATGAAGATTTTGGAGAGGAGTTGTAAGAATAAACGGTCTCTAAAATATAACTTCAAGGAAAGTTACGTTCAATTCTGTGAAAAATTTGAAGGAATGAGTTTATATAGAAAAAAGGTGGGATGTTGGAGTCAACATGACAATTAATTACATAACTTTTTATAATAAATTGTGATCAAAGAAGCCAACATGGCTCCTGGAGGATGAACTCAGAATAATTTATTCCCAACTGTAATAGAATGAACAGTATTAAGAGCTTTCTGACTGCTAAGGCATCAGAGCTGGCTGACTGCAAAATCTGTGGAGATGTCTTGCCAGAGGTCTTTAAATGATTAGAATAGACAAAGAGCTGTGAAAGACCTTCACAGTATACTTCGACTTTAGAACACCCACAAAGCCGCTTTCACAAATTTGTTTCTGTAGTTCAATATGCCTTGTTGCAGCAAGCACATGCTGGTGATACACAGTGACTTCTGTTAGTATAGAGCAACAAAGCAAATAAGTGGAAGTGGAGATCTGCTAAAACATGCAGAGACTCATGTCACATGTTCCTATTTCATATTATCTTAGAAAATGTGATCCCCCTTGTGTAGATGCTCATCCCCCCTCCCCTCTCTCCTCCTCAGCCTCTCCAGCACATCATACTCCACATCTATTCAGATTTCCTAAAGTCTTGCAGAGAGAGTCTGAAACTCCTGTGCCTGTTTTGATATTGTCGTGATTTCTAAAAAGTATGAGGTTTTGAGACATAAGGTGATGGAAGACAACTGGAAACTTTTGGGGAAGGCTAATATTTTATTCTTTACTTCAATACTTGCTTTGCTGATAAATCTTTTATTGCTTTCTTCACCCACTTGAATAAGGAACATTTAGAAAAGCTACTTCAAAATGAGAAGCGTTGCTTTCAAAGTGTTGCATTCTGCACACAGAGCAAATGTTTGCTGGGAACATCTTCAGGTAGAAAGGAATAAAAAATGTTGTGATTGAATTTTGTAAATGGAACTCATTGCTAGTGTTTCTGAATCATGTTGGTAGAGAAGAACTGCCTGTTTTATCTTTGTGAGTTTTAGAAATATTCATGCTTCAGGTTGCCACTAATTTTGAAGAAAGAGTAGGTATAGAGAGAAAGTACGAGGGTACTATGCTGATTTCAAAGGAAAGGGACATCATCCACTTATTTAAATTGGGCATCAGAATTTTCTTCTTAACCTGTGGCATTTTTACAGTACAACAGGAAAATAATTCTATTTTAAAAACACAAATAATAAACAACTGAAGTGTGTTTACCCCATCTAAGTGATTTTATCATGCTTATTTATTATCTGGATAAGGATACAGTTCTGCATCTATAATATATAAAATCAACTTGGTACACGTAAACAATGGAAGTAATAGCACTGAATGCCTTCTAGGGTACATATCTCCTGCTTTTGAGTTTGAATTCACAGAACCGCAGAATGGTTGAAGTTGGAAGGGAACTCTGGAGGTCATGTTGTCAAACCCTCCAGCTCTCTCAGCCTTTCATCATATGAGGGAGGCTTCAGTCCCTTTATCATCTTTGTGCCCCTTTGCTGGACTCTCACCAGTATGTCCATATCTTTCTTGTACTGGGGAGCCCAGGACTGGACACAGTGCTCCAAGCCTTGCCAGTGCTGAGAAGGGAAGGATCACTCTCTTGACCTGCTGACAACACTCCTCCTAATGCAGCCCAGAATACCATTAGCCTTCTTTGCACAAGAGCACATTGCTGGCTTGTGGTTAACTGGGTCTCCAAAAGGATCCCTGGGTCCTTTTCTGCAAAGCTGCTTTCCAGTTGGTCAGCTCTCGGCATTACCCAGGTGCAAGACTTTGCATTTTATTACTTCATTATCTTTGCAGGTAACTGGGTGACATTGCCTTAAGCACCCTTACAGCAAAGCCATGTCAAAGGGAGCTACAGATCAGCTGTGTCAGGCTGCTCCTTCATCCTCTTCTCTATTCCTCAGCTGGCTTTAGGGCATGTTCTCCAAGGAGTGACCTCTTGGCTCTGTACTTCATACTCCTGCTACTTTTGTACCAGTGAGTATGGATTTGAAAGCAATCCTGGTTATCAAAGCAGCAGAGCTATATTTCCTACTTTGGTTCCTAGACCTTAGCAATTAATTCAGACAAATTCTCATCTTTATAGTTAGAGACTGGGGAGCTGATTTCTAAAAATAAAAGGTTCTCTCCCTCTAAAGTTTTTATCCAGCCATCAAAACTCTATGATTCTTTGATTTCAAAATCCTAAGCAGTTTCAAGAGAGAGTTATACAACCCATAAGCACATGTATTTGCCTGCCCGATAAAGTTTGTTTTGAAGAGATTAGAAATAAATCTGAAACAACTGTTCAAGAGACACACAGGAGTGTTTAGGGCATTTCACCAATTCAAATCTAATTCAAGTAAACGTTTGCCAGAAGTAAGACATGTTTGATCTCCCTTTGGCTGTTAGGACAAGTTAGTTGCTGGTTTATCTTTATCCTCAACAAAAATATGGACACGTCACATAATCTTTCAGCTTTCTGGCATCCTTAGGAAAGAGGATGGGAACTGAATAGTCTCAAGGCAGTTACCCACACATTACAGAGATCATCCCTTTAGACAAAAAAGAACAGTGCATAACGAATCAGGGGTATGTCAAGAAGTACTGACTTCAACAGCAATCACGAGAGCATCCTTCTCCAGCAGTGTAAGGCTATCTTCCTATGAAAGGTGTCTTTTAGCTGCAGGGGAAGATTTTTACAGAAAGGTAAGTAAAGAAGGAAAGTCTTAATTTATATCTTATTTCATTGGAGTTTGCATTGCTTCTAGTTGTGTTTTATCTGCCCAGCAGGAGGAGGCCATCAGTTCTTACATAATCAAGGCAGCTCTACTTCACTATGAGCAACTTCAATTTAAATTACATTTTTGTATGTCTATAATTTGTAAGTAGCAATCAAGGGATACTGCTGCCACTTGAAATATCCCACAGAATTGCAGGAATCACTAGTGTGTTTGAGTCTGTTCCGTTTAGGTTAATCTGAGGTCTATTGCTGACTTCCATGAGTTCAGTATTACCTGTAAGTATAACACTACTCAGTACTAGTGCTAATAACTACAGCTCCCTCAATTGCCTGATTTCAGTAGTTTCGGTCAGCCTAACTTTTCCTGCCTGGTACCCCAAACTAGGTAACTTATTTTAGGTGAGCCTTGAAAGCCCTGACTTTCAGCTCTTAGTCGTTTAATCATGTGAATGAAAAACAAGAGAGATATTTACTTTAATTTTTCTCTTTCCAAAATATCATTCACACTCACAAAGCTAAAGTCATAAAAAAATTCCTATACTCCCATGTAGGATGACAACTCATATTTCATGGGAGATGCATGATATGCCAGTCTCCAAACAGACCACAAAGGCTGCTGGGGGAAGGAAACATGGAAAAGATGTGGCTCTTCCTCACATGTTCTCTACATCCCACAGCCACATTCTTCTCACATAGGTTTCATGCCTTTTGTTGCAGCAACTCTAAAAATGGTCCACTGACAGTTTATCTTTCATATTTCAGTGTTGCTCCATTTCTCCACTGGGAAGCAGAATGGAGACTGGGACTCTTCCTTAGTCCTTTTCCCACTGTCTCACTGCCCGAAGGGATGTATCGTGGAAGCATCTCAGATATCTGTAGAGAGAAATTGGAATGATAATTTTTAAGTTAGAATATTCATCAAAGCTTCAACAGCAACAGCACTTTTGGTCCTAGTTTCCAAATAATTCTGCATTGTGTCACTGGTCAGAGTAAAAAAAAAAACAACAACCAAACAAAACCAAACCAAACCAAACCAAAAAGAGATTCTTGCTACAATGGCAGGTACTCCCACCGCTCCGTCTCCTGCCTGGATGGCATTTGCCCCTCTCCCGGGGCAGACATGAGCAGATCTAAACTATATCTGAATAAGAAGTAAGAGTGCAGCAGAATGGAGATAAGCATCCTCAACACCTCTTCTGCTTCCCTTTCTGACTATGGAAGCTCAGGCGATTGTTATCATACTAATGAGACGACAAATAAGGTACATCATAGAAGAAAAGGCCTACCTTCTAGGTAGTCCAATCTGAGTAAGAGAGAAAGAAACTCAGTCCATCATTTACTATTACAGAAGATGGTGTCACTCAATCTGCTGCGTGCTTTTCAGCCCTGCCCTGTGCTGGCTAACATGCCACAGCTGAGATCAGCAGTGTGACAGTTGGGTTGGGTTATATCCCTTCTTCCCTTCTGGGAAGGGGATCAGAAGAGTGAACAAAGCTCTGTGGACACTGCATAAGCTCAGGAACTGTGTCCATCAAGGTAAGAACCCTACAGTACCAACCAAGAAGACTCTCTAAAGAACCTTAATAAGATAACCCGCAACATCAGAGTAAAAATTTACTTTCTTTTCCCTCGGAAGTAGAAAGGGGGACTAAAATGTGTTTTTGTCTTGATCTTTAAGGAAAGGAAACTTATTCCTACACCATTTTTTTTCTCCATATCAGATGAATATTCATTTCCTAAAAAAAGTTTATGACTTTGCTGTTTCATAAAGACTGCTAAACAATATAAAACCCATCTCAGAGAGTTTAGGAAGTTCCCTTCTACTAGCCGATATTAAATGTTTCTTCATCACTAATCCAGAGACACAACAACTGCAGCATTTGGTAGCTTTAACTTGCAAGAAATTTCATCAGCACATGAAGTGTGAATATAATTACAGTCTCAGAATATTACTATTTCTATTGTACTGGAACTCTGTTCCACATACCTTCTTCAGATAAGATAGAAGTGTTTGATATGAATACGTCTTCAATTAACATTGCTGGCAGATAATGGAAGGCATTGATTGGAAAATCCTTATCAAGGTAAAAGTGCTTGAGAACTAAAGAAACAACCTGCCTGTCAGACCTCGCTTTATTTTCAGCAATGTCCATAATTGAAATAAGACATCATAAATGTCCAGGTGATGGTAGCAGTTCTTCATCTGTACAGATATATATGTAAAAATGTATATCTGTACATATGCAGATATATAAATCAGAGAAAATTATACCCATGCTTTCTTTATAAGGAATAGAAAGATGAAGTGTCTGGTATCTTAAGTCTTTCTTCTATATTTTTATCTTCCATAAAATTTGTGTATCCAGTAGGAACGTGAATTACTATCATGAATTATTAAAGCTGTAACAAATAGCATATTTGTAAATTTATAATATCTTAATCTCCTCAATGCATAAGCTACCATCTTCTGCATCTGGGCAATGTCCAATATGTGTCAGATGCTAACCCATTAGAAAAATGGTGAAGTTAAGTTTCCTGATGCTGAGAAAACACAATGTGAAGTAAATTGTGCTTTTACATGAGTTCTTGCTAGGTGAGGACTGACATAAGTCTAATAAGCACTTTTGACTCTGACCATGAACTCTGTGCGAATGGTTGCAGCCTTTCTGAGACTGCAAACAATTCCCAGTGAAAGCTGGACTGCTTCATTCTCCTGGTAGACATTAAGGCTGACTGCCATATAAAAATGCCAGTAGCAGTATAACCTATCTGGCCGGTGGTAACTTTGGAAGTCTTGTTATGAAATGTGTATATATGTGTATATATGCTATATAATTATAGCAGATTCTAAGTTACAAACTGAGAGACTTTTTGTAGCCAATTAAATTTTCTGGAAAGAAGAGTAGAAGAGCAAAGCACGCAAATATATTTCCAACTGAATCTGGCATCAAATTAACTTTAGAAGAAAATACAAATGGGTCCCTTGTGAATCTAATCTACGTCATATGCACTTCACTACTTGAGTGTCTAATGCGTTCATTCTCAGGACAGCCATTAGGTGAGACACTACAACCAAATATCTAAACAGAGAACTACAGGCCAAGACAGGCTCCATAATGCAAAAAAAAAGAATAAATTCCTTTCTCCTTCCCCTTTTCCTCATACGCTGCAGGTTCCCGGGTTACAGCCTCAAGGCAAAATACTTTGACTTCTTCTAACAAAACAGACAAAGTTTTTCAATCTCTTTTTTTTGTGTGTGTCACACTCTGAAAATGTGCTATTGGTCTCTATTGGAGAAAAAGAACAGAGCAGATGGACAGATGCTCTGATCTGGTGCAGTAACTTACATGTCAATACAGTAGTCCATCAGCAGCTTGCAGAAGACATTGTATTCAAGGAGTTACTGATCTTGAGCAAGCCCTGCCTGCTTTAGTGTGTCTTGTACTTAGGGCCTGAGTAGCCCATTTATTAAATTGAGTATCTGCTGTAAATCTGAGGAAATCTGCTGGAATGGCCTGTGCTGGCATGTGCTGAGCACTGATGAATGTTATGACATCACAAGAAGATAGATGATTCTGTTACATGAAATAAAAGGCATCATGGCATGAGAGCGAGGAGGAAACTCTCCATCAACAGAATCTGTGCAGCATGCCATGGGAAAATCTTTCTGAGTTCCAACCAATGCTGCATGAAAGCAGGGGTCCCAGCATCTTAAATGTCTTAAAATTGTTCACTATTTATATTTGTGTTCTTATTCTTTGTTGAATATCTATATTCCTCTTTATATTCTATCTTATTAAAATGGCTATTTTAATAAGCTATTTGTTGTTGTGCCTTTCTTATTGGAACCCAGAAAGAATCCTGAACCTTTTCTATCTCATCCCCTCCCTGGCCTGGTGCAGAGCAAATGGTAAGGGGAAAAGTGGGTATTTGCAGTTCTCAGAATTACCTGTGGGTCTGTTTTTTGCACAAACCGATCCTGAGTGTGGACTGTCAGGGAATAATTTCATTTACAAATCCTGAAGCTCTGTGTTGTGCTCTGTCTGCATGTTAGAAGAACAGGCTTAAGTTGCTTATTGGGTCCTAAAGTCTAGACCATTTTTCTGGTAGTAACTAGACTCCTCTATGCAGTATAGCATTAAAAGGTCTTCAGTCAAAACAAAGACACGCAGCAAACCCCCCACAGATATCTACAGATACGATTTACAGTTAAGTGGTAAACTCTGTTTGTGTTCATCACTCTCACAGCTCTAAGCACTTGAGGCTGTAATTTAATGTGTTCTCAATTTAGGACAGCAAAAGAGAAACTGCAGCTTCTGCTTTCCCATCCTCTCTGTGTGTCTTTGCTGCACCCCTTCCTCTCAGCTGATAGCTTTTTTGTTCTGCAAGTTGGATCTGTGACCTGACTGCAAAGAAAAATAATATATTTCTTGCAGGAGCAGGTCCATGGAAGCAGTAGGAGAGGAGTCCTCCAGTCACGCAGCCACTGGCTCCATGAAAATCAGAGGTACCTGGGCAGAAGTTAAGGCCTGCTTCCAGGGAGCTGCACATACATTTTCTATTGGTACTCATGCTCTAGAAAGTTCAAAGTTATCTAACTAAAGATCTGGTGCTGCATCATGTCCACTTGATCATTCAGATCCATCCAGCCATGGACACAAATTATGACCAGGTCTGAGGGCCCCTGGGTGCTACAAATCTGCTTGGTGAAGTCATCTCCAGCCCATCACAATCTTCCTTTTACTGCAGGTAAATACTACATCAGTATTGCAGCCAGAGACTAACCTAACATTTCCCACTAAGGAGTGTCTTCAGAGGTCAGCAAGATAGCCATATCAACTCTTGCTGGATTATGGGACAGGCAATATGTGCAGTGTTGGCTACAATTAGCTTTACTGGGTCAACTGCACGACCAAATTTTGCAGCTTTTACCTGGAGATGAGGCCCACTATTTTGCAAACCATCTCCTCTGTGGACCTCTGATGTTTGCAGATTTCTAGGCTGCTGCTAATAAGAATGAAGAGGGGAACTATAAAACACTGGGAAGGGAAAAGAAAGAAGGAAACAGTTTGTGTTTGGCTTTCTGAAAGGCAACACATTATTAGTAGCCTATGCTGAGGAGAAAGCTGATAAATAAACTCAATCTACTTCAGATGACTCCTTGGGAGGTGGAAAAACCCGGCAGTTGCATTTTCATGTAATCTACAGCTGCTTCACACCCTGCAGCTCCCCGAGTCAGGGATGGGAGGGGGCCAACGTCTTCTGCCTCCAGAGATATGATGAACATGATAGTTTTCCTGCACTCCATCCAAAACCATGTGCGTTTGTTGCTGCCTGAGATGTAGCTGCATCATCTCTTCTGAGGTCTTCCTTGCTGGCAAAAGGTAAAGAGACTAGTGGAACCCAAATCCTTGGGAAACCACAGGAGAGGCTGCTGCAACTGTGGATGGATATTTCCTATGTTGGAATGATCTCAAGCAAGCAAGGATATTTTTTAATGGATTGTCCAGCACCTGGGTGTTGGGTGTCTCAGGACCAGGACATTTTGGAAAGTATTGAGGATCATGCAATGCTTATTGTAATACTTCAGAGATCTGCGTGCAAGCTAGGTGCAATTGCACCCATAGTGCCTGTAACGATAGGAACCAAGAGTTTTCAAGCTTTTCTCCTGTAGCTGAGTTTCTTCACCCAAGAGGGACAACAGGAAAGCAGCAGACAGTGCCTACATACTTACCTGCAGATAAGCAATGTGGACAACCAGCAGAGAGAAGAATCCCTGTGCAAAACTGTGAGCACTTCAAGATGAGAGTATGCACACTGCCACTGGGTTTTTTTAGCTGAGAGTGAAATGAATTGATTTACAGCTTCCCACTAACAATAAATAATGTTCAATTCTGCAGACATATTGTAGATCTTTTTCTGCTTGAGCAATTGTTTGACCATTTGTGAAGTAGAAACTGGGTTAATGACCCAAAATCAGAACATCTGAAAACAAGCCAACTTTATATCAGCTAGCTGAAGTACATTTACATTGCATATAGATCCGGCATTGAACTATTTTACTATGCTGGCTCAGAAGGGAGCAGCAAAGTTCAGGATCCATGTTAGCAGTGTTTCTCATGTTTAAGTTTAGATTTTTAATATGATGTAAGACATTGTGGGAGTTTAACCTGTTTAGACATGGAAATTGCCTGAGGAAACCAAGGAGAATGGGAGATAGGGAAGAGAAGTTTTATTTACTAGGGGGAAGAGGTGATGGATTTGAGGGAGGTTATAAAACCCAAATGTGTAGATATGTAAATCCAGATGTTGGAAAGCATCTTGCTCCTGGGAGATGAGTGAACATCTTGTTTCATGGACTCATCCTCTTTTCAGGAGAGTCAGGCTATTCCACTGGGATCCATGAAGAGACTTGGAGAGCCCTCTGTCCTTCTTCACAAAGACTGGGAGTGGCAAACCAGGGTGTTACAATACTGACACAGGCATTAAGTCTGTCTCTCAGAGTAAACCCTTTTAAAACCCATGGCCAAGCACACATGCTTTTGCTACTGGATTATAATTCAGCACCTGAAAAAAACGGTCATGTGAGGTGATCTCAGACTGCAAGGCATACCTATTGTTCCTAAAGGAAGGTTCTTTTGGCTTCTCCTGAAATGCAGAGTGACGAATTTCTAAATATACATGACACATATGTGCTCACTCTAACTCAAAATATCAGGGATAAATCCTTCCCTGTGCTTCACCAGTCCTTTCCAGATGAATAAACAATATCCTTCTTGATTAATCTACCCAGACAGCACATTTGTCCCCTAGCATTTTTAATATATGGCTATATATGGGCTACATGATTAGCAAATCTGTGTTGACTAGAAGGAGACGGATGGAAAAGGGGATTAGGATCCTGAAGAAGATGTGCTGTTGCTGCAAGGCAGACAAAAGCTTCCTTTTAGTGGGTGACCTGTTGAATCCGCAAGCTCTGCAGCTACTTTTATTCACTCTAAGTTTTGAGGGCAGTGCAATCACACTGGTGTTCCTTTCCCTCCGTTGTCACTCAGTGGACAGCAGAGGGAGAAGAGCAGCAGTGCAATTCCAGCCATCATTGGCTGGGGGACCATGGCAGCCAGAATACCACAATGAGGTCATTCATGGACTCAAGAGCTGCTATCTTAGGTCAGTAACATGAAGGGTACAAATGGCTCCAAACTGGGCGTTCTGCTCTGGTAATGGCTATATCCATATGACCTGATTATATGGATACTGAGTGAACAAGGTAAGGGTGGTTCATGATGCAACATGCCAGGGAAGCAGATGCAGAGCTTTGTGGGTAGGTGATCAGCCTGAGCTGCCCTCTAGAATCATGGACACTAGTGGTCCAATTAAATTATATTATTTGATATGCTGCTTTTACTGAAGGCAGAAGACTAAGATGAGATGTAGACTCAAGCCACATATGATCTGAGTTCAGTGGCAGTACATCTAGCTGGAATTTAAAACTGCAGTGGTCTAAACTTCAGGGCCACACCTATGCATGGAGGTTTTTTGGTTTGGTTTTGGTTTTTAATGCAGACTTTGTAGATATTTAGTTCACAGAAAATACTCCAGATACCCAACTTTGTATGAAAGGATGATGAGATCATTTTCAGTTCACTTACATTACCACACTCAGAAGAGACATTCCTCACATCTCATGTTTATACCATCAGGAATGCCATTTTCCACTTCCAACAGGGAAGTTTGCTGTTGCTCCTCCATTCTAATACACTGAATATTACTACAGAGGATGACAAGCAATGCTCTCAATCAGTCCCAAATTGACAACATGAATAATGCAGAAGGCATTTTTTAATTTCTTCTGTACCTCTCTGGCAAAGAGTGGTTAGCTCTTCGCCATTTCTGAGCCACTAAACAGAAAGACGAAAATGGAGCGTGATATAGATTGCGTTTTTTTGGCACTGTGATCCTGGAACAGATTACTGTTAGATAATTAGACCATAAGCCTCCTCACAGCAGCTACCCGAGTGTTATAGCCACCTGGATTGTTTGTTAAGCACCCAGAGTGCTATTCATGCTTTAAGAACAAATTAATTATGATGAATCAATTAACAGTACCCTATCCACACGAATGGTTAGACTGGATCATCAAGCAAACTTAGTCAGAAATTCTTTATGAATAATATTGTTCCTGGAGTTAGTGCCATACTAGTTTATGAGCTTTCAATCTTGATTTCCTTTCTCAGTTTATTTTTAACATATTATTTTAGCATGGACACATGGGCATTCAATCTCTGGTTGGTTTGTGAGAGGTTCACTGTTTATTTTTATTTTTTCTGTACCTATGTCATAAGTTTGGCCAGTTAAGTTACCCGCTGATGTTTGTATTCCTGATTTGATTACTTCTTTTTTAAAGCTAAACACTAATGATAAATAGAAAATAACAACAACAACAAAAAAAAACCACCCACCTTTCAGCATGATTTTTTTAGTGGAAGAATAATGTTTTCCAGGATTTATGAAACCAATATTTGGAAATACTTTCTTGAATTCTCTGCAGCCCTCAAGATCCTGCGACTGAATTGAAATCTATATGACCTGAAAGTAAATAAACTTAGTACTTTCTATTCAGGTTATGTACTTGTGGAACAGTGGGTTTTTTGATACAGTTTGTTGAACAAATCACCAGTGGCTGAAATCATTCAGAGCTACCTGATAAGAAAGATGAAGAAGCCAATCCTAGGAGTGTAGCACAAATAAATATGTGTGCTATATTTCATTCATTCCACAAAGAAACACAAAACATTTGCTCTCTATTTTAACAGATATACCTGCTGTTCAACTGCTAACTTGGGCCAGTGAGTGGAATAAGGCAAAAAGCAGCAGGAATTCTGTAATGAATTCACTTTAAATTATGTCTTCATAGACCAATAACCCCTCATGAAGGATTTAGTTGGGAGTGTGACTTTTGCTTTTTTTTCTCTGGAAGAGAATATTCTGGGGCATGTTTGTTGAGTTAGAGGCCTAGATTCAGCAGAATCTGAATAGAAATTAAAGGTCCTTAATCATAACATAAGTCTTTTTTCTCCTGGTTAGTTACTGCCAATAGAAATGACAAAATTGGTCCCACAAAAGGATGTTTAGAACTGCAGGCTGCTGTTTTCTGAGGAGAGGTAGGCAGCAAGAGAAAAACATGATGTACTTCTTTGCTTGAGGAGCTGCTTCTGATGAAGCGTTTTTGCATTCCCCATGGGGATACATCATACAGATTGCATCTCTAGAGGATAGAACAACTTCTAGTCATAAGAAAATCTGTCAGCAGGATATTAGTATGAGAATTCACTCTGAAAACAAAATATTGCATGAACCCACTTCAAAATATGTGGACAAACTCGTTTAGTTATCACAGCCCTTTGCCTTCCTTCTATGCAAACCAAAAGCCATCAGGGTAGCATCCTTTCAAGATGATGTTAGAGAGACAGAGACATGAAAGGGGTCTTCAGCAAAAGGTCTGCTTCCTGCTACCAGTAGGCCTCCTGTTAGAGAATGGTGACAAATAGATAACAGGTTTAGAAACTGGTTGTTTACTTCCTAGAGCGTGAAAAAAATTCAATCCAGCAAAAGGTACTTTGTCACAGTCTTCAATGCATTTGTGACAGCTGGTGACAGATGCACTTTGAAAATCACATTTTGAAAGGACACAACTTTGCAGGCTTCTCTTAAATCTCTGATCCAAAGGGTCTGCCATCAAGGCAGATGTTATAACTTCTGTATCACAGCCTTATTTTTACCAGAGCAGGTATGTTCCATGGGTTGTCTAGTCTCCCACACAATGGTCTTGTTGTCAATTAGTGTCTACCTGCGAGAGATTCCAGGATCCACAGAGATTTTACTGGTTTCCAGTGAGAACTTTAGGATATTTTTTAATTAGATTGCACAGCATAACTAGGCTCTGAACACACAGGGGGCTGTGTGTGTAATCTTAGTTTAAGCATCTAACACATTGCATCTGTTTACTCAGCCAATGCAATTAGTAGCTTCTTTTGAAGATCATCATAGGACCAGATCCTACTGGGCTGAACATGTGACAAAAATAGATAGGTGAAAAAAATAGTCAAGTCAGAATTTCAATTACAGATTTCCAGATGATGTTTCAGGGAAATGGCGATGGTTATACAGCAGGAGACAGTTCTCCCCTCTTAAATTCAGGGAAGAGGATGACACAAAGAGAAATATCAGATGGTGATACAATCTCTTTTGAAAAGCAGATACTTGCAAGGATTGGGATTCTCTTTCTACCTGCATCATTGACCTAAGTGTAGATCCTTACACAAATAATTTCATTTATCTGAATCTCAATTTTATTCTATTTTTATTCCTTCCTTGACAGTGGTGGATGACAAGAATTTTGTAAAGGAAAGGCTACTGGAAACAAATAGAGGTAAACATTTCAGAATTCAGATTTTAAAACCATTTTCCATGCTCAGTTTTGGAGCCCAGTTATTACTTTATATTACTGAAGAACACTCCCTTTTCATTTTAAACAATGGTAACATTCTCACAGTAAAAAGGACTGTTCCCTTTCAAGAAGTAGAAAAGGTAGATATCTAATGTTTCCATATGAGGATGGGGTTTTTTTCCCCACTAATCAAGCAGCATAAATAAAAAGACAAGAATTTAAATGTCTGTCTGGAAGAGAAAGCACTTACTAAAGCCAGTCCAACCAAAACAATCCCCTGCTGCCTGGTCATTCTAAGAGCTGAAGCCTTATTTATTCCCTTTTGCTGCCAGACCAAGGTCTCTCGAGAGCTTCCTCAAATACCCTGGGGTGACTACTGGGTGGCCACACAACGGATTATCTGGCAAGCCCATCTTGTCAGACCCCCACTAAAGTCTTTCTTTGTTATTCTAATAGACACTTACTCAAATACAAAAATTATCAATTGTGGTCATCTTCATCATGCGTCCATTCTACAGTTTCCTGATAACAGACAAGTGAACACGTTTTATCTGCAGGTTGTTTCTCTACTCAAAATTTGCTAGCTAGCTCTGCAACTAGCTTTTTCAAGCAGGCAGCTTGATGTTTTTGTATCAGTACATGGTTTTACCCGAAGTCAAACAAAGACTGAAGTGAGCAGAAAGTGTGCGTGGCCATACAAATATTTTCTTAGAGATAAACAATTAATCAACTGCCTCTTTCACATGCATAATCATCACATGCATTCACAGGTATTTTACCTGATAGAAGAAATCAGACTTGTGTTTTTTATGTAGCCATGGAAACCACTTCACCAGGACTGAGATTTCTTAGCAAGGAGGCGGCAGTGGCTAGCTGTTATTAACTGAAGACTGAGATATTGCAAACTTGAAACAATTTGTTTTTGTCACAGTGCAGATTTACCAGAACTGAAATTGCATGCTTCTCTATCTTTCCTGCATATGCTTTGTTATCCGTTGCCTTCCACACCTCTGCAGAAAATAAATCTTAACATTTTCCCTAGTATCCCTTACTTAATAGCATCTTACTGCTAAAGCTTATCCACTTGATTTCTCTATTTCCTCCCTGAAGTTTTTTTCTTCCAGTTAAACCCTGCCGGGAGTGAAACTCGCTGCAGTGGAGGAATAGTTTTATAGTTTAAATTAAATGCTAAGCTAAATAAAAAACAATGTTACAGTATCGGTGCAAGAGCCTGTACAAAGTATTCTGAACTACTTCCAAGTCCTAAAATAAAGTTGAAAGTAGGTATGGAAATTCAGATGGCCATTTTTGAACAAAGAGAGAAGAATTTTCTCCAGAACAGAGAACAAAAATAATCTTCCTTCCTGTCTTTTAACTGTGACCTGAAACTGAACCAAGAACACTCTCAGTTGCCAGAAAATCTGGAATCCTGCTAGGTCTTATATGCAAGTCAAGAGCCACATTTTTGTTTTCTTTGGATCCTATGCAATTTCAAATGTTGTCACTCCTGGTGGCCATTTCTATCAGTTATGTCGTTGTTATGTCTGCTCAAGGAAAGCATCTCTGGGACTTGTAATGCAAAGGTGCTGTAGAATTACTGGTAACTGTTTTTTGTCCCTGCTTATGAATTCCTTGCACTGGTTTATTTGCATGATAATAGTGTATTTATTTCTCAAACTCAGTATATTGGCCAAAATGTAAATCATAGGAACTTAAAAAATGCTTCTCCATATTTCAAAGTATGTGATGCCCATGCAACAGAGTTTATTTTGTTTACTTTTTCCTAGAGTAATGTATCATAAACTCTGCAAATAAATGGATGTATTACAGTCTGTGCTGCTGTTCTTCATCTATAAATGGGTTCTCTGTCTTGTCTCTGAACTAATAATCTTGGAAGGAAAGGGCAAGAAACAACTTTTACTGTGATTTTATGCAATATCTACCATATTAGGCCCCTAATATTGTTTGAATTTTCTGAGTCATTCTACTTGAAGTAATGTTAAACTATTCATTTGTAATGGCTCATTTTCTTTAAATGTTCTTTGATATTTCTTCTGAAAAAAAGACAACATTCGCAGAACACACAAAAGTGCAGAAAGCACCCTGACATTGTCATGCATGTTTTATTAATTTATGCTCAGCAAATGTACAATCAGATAAAAAAAACATTGAGACAAAAACAATGAATTTAAAGACTGCTCTTAAATCAGGGTTTTCATCAATTCATATTACACATTTGGGGATATTTATATCTCAATACCAAACTGAACTTTTATCTGATTTTGTCTCAAGCTCTATTATCAGTTTCTTATAATTAAAAATGTGTAAAGAGGAACCACTTCTGCAATTATCTGTTGCTGCATCGTGCCTTTATATAGTTTATAGCAAAGTGACATAGCTTTATGAATCTCAACCATGATATTTTTGTTAGTTACTTGATCTCAGATCTCAGACCATTTATCTAAATTATGAAAGCAAGAAAAAGAATGCTGCTTAGTTAAAATTGACAAAATAAACAAAGGAGAAGGAATGAAAACAGAGAGTGCTATTACAATATCAAATGTCTTGTATTTTTTTGTTTTCTCTGATTTCCTTCAGGTTGGGGAGTGATAATGCAAATGACGAAATCCTACAGACATGTATTTAGCTCATTTTAGAGATAAAACCGCTCAGAAACAGACTGATTGTCAGTTTAAATGATCGTGCTGCTTCCATGAGCCGAAGGACTCTCCATGTTTCAATATCTCGATGTTTCAATTACTGCTGTACAAAGTACAATAAGACATATTATCCCCTGGATATCTTCCCAACTTCTAATTCCAAGTGGATGGTTTACATCCAGAAGCTTGATGTTTTACATCTCTTTAAAAACATTGAGCTTTAACAATATTTGTTGTTGTAATTTTGGATACTCTTCTTAGCTCCATGGACTTATTCAGTTCTTTTAGTGTACTGCTTAGCTCTTGGAATTAGTACTACTGATGTCAATAAGCTCATCAGATGAGTTTTAAAAAACTGAGGAGAACTGTATTAATTTTTGTATGTATTTTTATATTCCACATTGACAGCCCCAATATGGATCATTCTTTCCTGAAGAATAATTTCAAAGAGGTGGCAAAGTAAATTTCTTTGAAATTTTCCTGACGAGTCAAAAGACAATTCAGCACAATGTCACCCAGCTGGCAAAACTAGGGAATATAAAATGCTCAGTGTCTCTTCTGACACACATTGTAGCCCCCTATGAAGTACTTGCCCTGTTCCTGGCTTCCCTGTGGTTCCCTCCCAACTCATTAACTAATAACCACACGGCTAAAGAAAACACATGGCCTGAAGGGACGCACCACCTCTTTCCCAAATGTCTCCTTGCCCAGATTTCTGACTGCATGACACTGCGCCACCAGGGATTCACAGACACATCCCCCTGCGCCCTCCTGCAGAATAGGGAATCCTAAACAATACTGAGGTGCTTTACAGAAGGCTGTCAACGGTGCAAGAGACCCATTTCAGAGGTTTTTAAGAAGGTACTTTCAAAGTTCCCCTTCCTTTTTTTTCAAAAAATAAAACAAAACTTTTGCTTGACAAAGTTATCTGTTTTATGTAAGATTGAAACCATCACAGCACATGAAAAAACCCCACTCTAGTTCTTGTATATATGTATTTATTTTTCAAAACAAAGGCATAACCAAACCCTTTGAACTGCTTCTGTGGCATATGCAGTCATTTTCTTGTCTGGAATACTATATTTATTTCTGTTTAAATGCTTCTGTTTAATCCATTTCACATTGCCATAACAGTCCTAAAAAAAAAGACAAACCCAAGAAGTTTATGTGTCTGAAAAAAAAATAAACATACAAAGCCCAGATGCAGACATGCAGTGTTATAAAAATTCCGACTAAATGGCATTAAAAAAAATTAAATATCTAAGAAGACTGGAAATGTCTCTTGTTATCAAACAGCCTTCAAGCATCAGAGAGCCCATTCCTCCACTAGCCATCTTTTTGCTAAAAGGATGGACCACTCCTGTAAGAAAAGTGCAGAGAAGAAAGGACCACAGCATGACCAATAACAGAGGTAATGGAAACTCTATCTAGTCCCACAGACAATAATTACTTTAGCCCAATCCCTCCCATCACCTTTTGGCTGTGTCCCTGTTACTTGCATTCATATCAGTGCTTGGGATGCAGGCTCTACCACTGATACCCTCAAAAGGATGGGAAAATCTTGAGAGTCTTGTCAGTGTTAAAGCCTTCATCAGATACAAATGTGATTTACTTCTACTGTTTTCATGTGAATTACTCTTGCTGAAACCAGGAGTTTACACCCTATTCACTTTCACAGAACATTAAAAAAGAAAAGAAAAAAAAAGTGTCCTGAAAAATATTTCATCAGAGAGCAGGGAAGGAAGGGCAGAAGGGAGGAAGCTTTACATTTGGAGAATGTGTGTGTGTCCCCCAAAAAAGGGACATATCCAAAAATAAACGGTACCCTGCAAACAAAAGGTATGATACCAGCCCATAGCTAAAGCTAATATGGGGCTGCTCAGCCCACCGTGGCCTTTAGAAAGAGAATTTGCCTCTGACTGCATCAGCATAAGTCATGATTGTGTGTTAACAAAAAGGTGCTCCATTATATATCAGGCACTATCAGCAGAGAGAGTGGAGAAAGCTATTTATTTATATAATGCAGTGTTGAATAGAGACAATTAGTTCTAAGGAGTGGTACATTGAGTCCACCCAAGTTTAATTTTAGCACTATACTGCTGCTACTAGCATACGGTAGGAAACATTTGCTCCCATGGAGTTTTAATTAGCAGACTAGAGTTTACATTAGCAGCATTATTCACTCACAGCTCCTGGTTTTCATTTGTTATGCCATAACTTTTGTGAAGACACCACAGTCACCAAGTTTGTGAGTCAGATGTTTTTAATTTTTCTTAAATGCACTTCACAAACCTTATTGATATGCTTTGTCAAAGAGTGCCAGGAATATTCTGTGAATGATGGATGAACATATCAAATTAGATGTGAGGTTTGAATTTCCCTTTGATAAGTAGTGGGCTGAAAATCCATTCAATGTCTACCTGCTGCAGCTGCTGTGGTGCAAGATTCTTACAAAAGAGAAATAACTGCATACAAACTAAAAGTCCTGATCAGTTTTCCATCATCAATAGGATGGTAGCTTTTTCCTGAATACTTAAACTGCTAAGATCAAAAGCAGACAGGAAACTGGGCTTCAGACCAGTAGTGTTAGACTTTGCTTTACCCCACAGGGTGTATTCAAGAAAGAAAACTGATTGTCATTTTTTCATCACTGACTTGTTAGTACAGTTTGGTTTGGTTTGTTGTGGAAGACATTAATACTTTACTAAGCTAAATTTGATCTGACTGTTTCTCCATGAAAACTAATTGCATTGTGAATTTGGTCTAGAGTGACATCATAAGATATAATCATGCTATGGATTTGGCCTAGACAATTTTTATTATCTTGTTTTCTTGTTTTTCCAAAGGGACTCAAAAGTCTTAGAATCCATCTACTGTTTTCTAAACTCTGATATCCTTGTTAGATATGTAGTAAGTGTTCTTTTTAAGGATGTTAATTATACTAAAGCAAGTCAATGCATTGCATTAGCTGCTGGAAAAATGACAAAATTCCAACAAATTAAGTAGTGACTTCTGTTGGATCCTGTTCAACATTTTCCCCTTGGTGGAGTTAACCTTCCAAATTGTGATCTGGTACCTTTGGACTCTTTGAAAAGCAGTGTTAGATGCACCAATATGCCACAAACACCACTATTTCGCTCCCTTTTACAAATAACTTTCAAAAAGGAAGGAACACAATGCTGTCTTGGCTCATCCATTAGTCTTCTGCTGTGAAACAAACTGCTTTTGTGTCAGGAATGAACTCCAAGGACCAGTTTGTTGGATAGGTTGAGCTGCAGTAACCCATCTTCTCAATAGTGAACCTCCATGTTGCAGTGTTAAGGAAATACAGATCCATTTTTGAAGTGCTTGTTTAAGATACCACAACACAGATATGGAACACAGTTTTAAAGGAACAGAATATGGAAGAGAGACCGGAGACAAAGGCTTAGTGCAGGAGTACAGAAGGCATTTATTACTGACATCCTAAAGGAGGAGAGAACCTGAGATCACAACCTTTCCTAACAGAAATATCCCTGACACTGAAAATTTGATGCACATTCCTACAAAGCAAAAAAATATCCTGATTTTGTTCTCTCTCTCTCCCTACTGATGACAGGAGCATACTAGCTTTTGCTGGTTTAATTTCATAACTCTTAGCCTATAAACTGTCAGATAATAATTAATATTTTCAACATTAGTAATACATATGTGGCTTGAGGGTCTTTTTATGTTGCAATTAATCTTTTTTTTTAATATAGTTGCATAATCGTTAAAATGTACAATGCAAACAAAATATCTCCGTCTACAAGAACATGCTTCTATAAATTTCAGTGAATGGAATTCATTCTCTAGAGGGAGATAGGTCACATGAAAAAATAAAAGTTCAGATTTAGTGTCAGATTTAGTGTTGCATTGTAAATCCCAAAATTCAAGCTCAGCTGTGATTCAAACTCCAGATCATTAACAAAGAGCTACTTGTGGATGAACTGAACCCAACAATATGTGTTTATTTGGAATGTATTTTCTGAAAGGCCATCTGAAGCTGTGATTGAGTCAAACAACCTGAGTTATTTGGTTTACAACCAAACCAAACAAAAACCCCATTCCAGCAAATGGTTCTGTTTCAGAAAATCGTGTTTTCCTTAAATGAAGCTTTGAGGAAATCTGCTTTCCCTAAGCAGAAAGATGTAATGTTTTTTTTTTTTTTTTTAATACCAATAGTTCATTTGCCAAGCTCCATTCATTTCTCACATCTAATTTTGTTTTATTAATGACTAGGTAGTGAGCACAAAGTCAAGCAGACTTATGAAGCACACAGGTCAGAAGATAATGTGCTCTTTGGTTTAAATTAAACAGGGATCATGTTCAAAAGAATACAGTGAAATAACCCCAGCCATCTGGGGTTATTTCTGTACATATTGCTGTAAAAATAAAATAAACAGTGTATTTGTATTGTCCCTCTCACCATTGGAACAAGACCTACTGTCCTGAATGAAGAAAGGAAGAGCATAAATATTTATATGGTTAATAGGAAATAGGCACCACAGTATTAACTTTAGCAAACTATACTTATCACATTTTGAATATATCCAGATTTCATTAGCAGTGACCGACATCAAAGGGTTGTTTGAATACATTTATTTCTGTCATAAATAACTCTCAGCAATCCTATAATCCAATGAAAAAGAGTAGCTCATTAAGTAAATGCTTAATGTAAAGTGAGTGTGAAAGGAGAAAAGAATACCTTCAAATGAGTGTACTGATATATTTGCAGCATATCCATCAAAGAAGGAGAAAGTAATCCTGCACAAGGCACTTTGTGTTCTTTCATACATGCTGTAATCAGCTGGGGCCACGCAAAACACAGGAGTACTGCAGGAGAGCATGGAAGGTAGAGAAATTGTATTAAAAAAGAAGAAAGAAAAGAAAAAAGATTTTTTTTCAGTTAAACTTCTTTGCTGTATTTAATGTTAGCATCTCTTTCAATAGTAAGGCTCCCACAGCCATCCTGTAATTGCCCAAATCTGTGAACACCATGCGCTCCAGCTACATTTTAAGACACTTGCTGCATTTTGGTGTCCAAAGATTTCAGACCGTCAGCTCCTGCTTCTTCTTATTAAAATAACATCACTCACCATCTCTGGGGAATAAACAGACCAGTGTTTTAATTTTCTAAAAGAAACTGATTTACTACAGTTACAGGACTGGGCTCATAGCTTCCAATCAGACAGTCTGTCTCTAAGTGATAAGAGGGCAGCACAGGGCAGCAAGCCCCATCCCAGGTATCAGGAGGATGATGGCTGAGCTTTGTTAGAGCTAATTGATTTGCTGTAAAGTCCAGCTCTGCTTACCTTTACCTTTACCATAACCCTAAAGGCTTTGTGAATTCTTCCTCACAGTACTGAGTCATCGGAAAATAAAAAGTAAGTCTGTCATGGATTAGGAACTGGATAAAAATAAGACTCAAATCAATACAAGCAGAATTTCATTTCCACCCCTTTGACTGAGGAAACCTTGCAGGTCTCTTGGCGTTGCTGGTACAAATTAATCCATTACGTTTTCCTGATCATAACTAAACAATAAGATGGCAAAATAAGCATGTAGTATGAAAGCATCGTTCAAAGTCTGAGCAAGTTCAAAGACCTTGAAAATAATATGAAAATAAGACAGACATGCTATAGAGTGTTAAAAAGAAGGGAAAAAAACTAGTTAGCCTTACCCATTGGTGGCTTTTCTATTCAATGTAACCCCTGTGGACAAGCAATCACACATCAGAGTTATAAAACACAGAATTCCTGCCATTGCTATTCAAATGTTACCCTTAATTCATAAAATAATAAAGCCTCTTGCTTAAGAACAATGAAGGTTTTTATTTCCTTTTAATTTGATCCAGGTGGTTTGAGAGAAGTAGAGGCCAGCGGTGGAGAATGCTGTTAACAGACTCACTCTGGAATGAGGTTGGAGGCATGAAACCATTCAAATATTGACGGTTCTCCAGGATCTCCCATATTTCCCCACAGGCTGTGTTCTCTTGCTTGCACTTGGTCTCTGCTTCTGCTTCAGACATCACTTCCCAAATATTAGACCCCAGACTAGATTTATCATGCAATTTACAGAACCTGCATTATCACTTCTATCAGGCTTCTCTGGCACTAGTGAGGAAGTGCGTTCAGGAGATCATTTTCCCTACTCACTGAAAGATAGGTTCTGTTGTATCTCTGACATGAGAGGAGGCATGTAAATGCATGAAAGTTCCATCACTACAAGTCATGAGCAATCGACCTTTTTTTGCTGGCAGCTAGAATACAGACTAAACATAACACAAGTATGTTGGGAGAGAAGAGGTATATTTTGACAAGTTATTACTCACATTATCTGAAGGAAAAAGCAGACTACCTCACAGTGCACCACTACAAAAAAGTTCGAGAGCAACTCCACTGTAAGGACCAGAAGACATGTCCAGCCCTATTCCTCAGATCCCACCTTCACATGAACATGCTGTGGGTGAGAAATGGGAGCATAACTTGGCACAATCAGTCATCAGAACTGATTGAGCTGGACCAGTCTGAGAGAACAAATTCATATGAACAGGTTGGTAAAAGTAAATAAACCTTGTGAAAAAATCTTGATTTAACTGAACTGACAAATGTGATAACACAACTCCTGTGAGAAAAGGTCTAGAGGACTTCTTCCTAATTCATCTTTCTTAAGGAAAAAAAGAAAGAGTGACAAGAATTTTTTTAACAAAAGGATTGAGGATCTTGACAAAAGGTGGTATCCGAGTTTTGTTACTAAGGGTTTAAAAGACAGCTGTAAATCATTGTTAAATTATCTTTGTATCCTCACTAGTCTGTCACAAAAAGAAATCCTGGAGTCTAAAGCTAACTATGAACCGTGCAAATAGTAAAAAGGAGTCATGCTCCTACTCTAGGGAATCAGGCAGCCTGAAGTCAAGGTCCCCAGACACAATTTGGGTACTTAATGTTAAGAAAGCTCCAGAACATCCATAGATTGAAAGGGAGAGAATGTCTTTCAACAGATGGAAGCATATCATCTGCAGCAGAAAATATTGATGCAAATTTATTTTATGAACTGCAAAATTTCTACAAAACAAAGAAAAATCAACCCAATACTTGCTATACTACAGGAAGCCAATAGGGCAGTGATGATTAGATCTGTTGTGCATTAGACACCACTAAACTGCAGTCTCCAGTTCCAGATTCACTGGAGCTGGCTATACATGTTGGCAAAACCAGCAATGGCAACTGCTCCTAGCTTGTTGGAATGACCAACTTAAAAACAAACAAACAAACAAACTGATTTGTGTTCTTGCAGCCAATCATACTTCTTGACCCCCTCTCTACATTGTTTAGGACTATTTACTACTGGTAAAGATATCAGAAGACATGCCAGTCTTAAGGGTGAAGTGTGTTGAGACTTTATTTTGGCATTCTACAGCTTCGGGAAGTGGGAAAATTGAAATGTTTGCTACTTTGTCTGAGGTGGCACCAAAAGCTCTGTTCATTCCACAGAGAGCAGCACAATCTGTTTTGAAGCTGCTGCTGCAGTGTATACTTGCCGTCATATGGTTCCAGTGGGTATCTAGTGTCATTGAAGCACATGCCACATGTGGAAGGCTGAGGGAACTGACACCATTGGATTGGAGAAAAGAAGGTTTTGGGGAGATGTAATAGCAGTCAGTACAGACAAGGAGATCATCAAAAAAAGAAGGGAATGAGCTCTTTACCAAGGTGCACAGGAGAAGACTGAGAGATAATGGTTATAAATCAACACAGTGTTAATGTGTTGATTCTGTGATGTCTAGATAGAATGAAGAACAAAAAATCACTATAGGATAATTAAGCACTGAAACAGGGCCCAGATCGATTTTGGAATCTCTCTCCTGGGAGGTTTACAAGACCTGGCTGGGCGAACCCATAAGCAACTGAGTCTGAAATCAGTGTTAACTCTGTTTTGAGCAGGGGGTTGGACTAGAAACCTCATGAGATAATTTTCAGCCTAAATGGTTCTGTGACTCCATAAATTATTTGCCCAGATTTCATTACCTTGTCAGAAGAATTTAGAAAAAAACTTGTGAAAGGTCACAGAAGTAGTTCTGCTGGAGAATTGGATATTAGAGAGTTATTTCCTTGGGGCTGGAGCCAATCTGCAGGTTGGTGTATTTTTCCTCTTAAAATATTTGGATAGCCACTTGGAAGTTCAGACACATTTACTGGGAGGCTTAAGCTTACGGAATAGAAGGCGTGCTCATCTCCAGGTAGCATTAAAATTTTGGTCTTTGTTGTCTGCTTTGGAACTGCAACATGTCATTTGCCTATTACAGAATAGCCTGTTTTGAGTTATTATAAATTTGTTTGAGAACAGCCTAGTTCAGATTGTGGGAGGATAAGATTATCAATTCACAGCAAACATTTTATCTTACAAGACGGTCATTGTTTTGTTTTTGTCTGACTAAAAGACCACTCATATAAAGGCTAATGAGAGTCGGGATAGAGGCACAAATTCTGTTTTCACCCCTTTTCTTTTTTTAAGTCATCTGTTTGCATCATTTTTTTTTTCTTTCTTTTTTTTTTTTTTTAATTCTTCATTTGATAATAAGGATTTATCAAGGTCATGCAGTTTCCAGTAATGTCCTTTGTAGAAGTTTGAAGGGTGAACAACATAGTTCACTTCTCAAAGAGGCAATCAGACAACTTTCACAGTTTAACATGATTCACATCATGTCCTACATGTCCTGTTATTTTCCAGGGGTTAGGAAACGTGCATTTGGTCATGAATGCTCCAGAGTAGTATACCTGTAACTCCAGCATTTCCCATTTGAAGAAATGATCAATTAGGCCAAGTGATGTCCAAGTGGAAATGTTAGGTTAAATATCTTGGAAGGATGGATGAACAAGAAAAGAGATTTTTTTTCTGACCACAATTAATGTGGTGTTTCTGTATTCCCTTTCATTATGTCATTTTCTAGGCTGTGTGATTTATTAAGCTCTCCATTTTGAAGTCCAGGAGGACTGACAGATTTTAATGGTGCTTTCAAGTGTAATTGGTTCTCCAATTATACTGCCTTATTCTTAGGTCAAATTTCCAAGTCAACATGCTGCCCAGTTTTTTCCATCCTGCATTACTTTTGCCTCCTCTTTTTGCTGTAAAAAGGTGTGTCAGATGGTTTTGTTATCTATGACACTGCCAAATTTTTGGGGGCTTTTTACCTTTTATGTGATTGCATTCTGATGGGAATATTGATTTGAAAAGCTACAGTGTCATAGCAAGCTGCATTTAAACTTAATGTCACATCTGCCTGTGTTTTTAGTTGGAGGAATCCCTCTTTTCTGATCTTTTTTTTATTAACATTGAACCCTTTTTCCAAATATATTCTAATTTTACTTCCCTGACTGAGATGCAATCTTGTTTTTCTAGTAGCACAGTTAGGCACCCCTTTTAGCATTTGATGAATCTTTTTTGAAAGTCTTTCCTGACACTTACGTTACCATTTTCCATTTAGCATGAAACTCATATGTGTTGATGAACATTTGAACAGTGATTTTTCAGGGTTCCCTTCCCTGTTATTGCGGCGTTGTCTTCAGCTACACATCTTGAATAATTGTTACAGTGACAGTAGTTTCAGGTACAATTAGTAAGTGCAGATCAGACACAACTGAATGAAGCTTTTCTGTTATTATACATAATTCACTAAGATCTGGTTCCACAATGGTATGTGAAGGCTATGGCCACTATGATAAAAGTAGACTACGTACTTGTTGGCCAGTGGAGGACAAGACGGTATGGAGGTTCTTCCCTGCTTTCTTCATTAATGACAATGCAGACACAAATTTTATAGACACAATGCAGGGTGTTCCATTTATTCTGGGAGCACCATTAAGGTAAGGATGAAGCATATCCTTCTATGAGTGCATGGATTCACACCTACATACAGAAGAAATTCTTCCCAGTGATCAAAAATTGCGGATTCTAATTGAAAACTGAAATAGTAACTTCCTATTCCCTTGCATGTACATGATTTATACTTTTCCACTAAGTAGAATATGATCTCAGTTAACTTAGGAATCCTTGTTCATTAGTTCTTCCCTTTGATTTCATGGGTAGCACATCTTTCTATGTGGATTCTCACTGGATTTCATTTTGTGATTGGAATCTGCCTCTAAGACTTACAAAGTGTAGACAAAATGTGACTTACTAATATTTAAAGAGTCAGCTCTGCAGAAGTGGAAAGATTTAGCAGACAAATGGCACGTTGCACTGGCAGAGGAGGGGCCTGTTCCTCTTAGAAAACTGCTGGAGAGACTTATGGAAGAAAAATGTCTCACTTGATAGGCAAGTCTTGTAGACACAGCTGTACAGAAATTAAATGTTCTTAAGAGACATCAAATACTGATGCACACAGGTAAAACCCATTGGGCAGAAACTGCCATTTAAAGAGGAAGCACTAGCAGATAGAGAATCTACAAAAAATACAGAAGTTGAGATCCATATTGACCAATAGCATAAGCCTCCAGGGTAAGCAAGGGAACTCTATAACTACAGATAGCTGTCAGGACAAAGATGGTTTTCAAAACCCATCAATTTAGGGACACACTACATACTCAGAACTCAGACTGTTGAGGGGGAATGTGTATAAGTGACTGGCACAGGTTTTCATTTCTACTGATCCCTATTATGAGGAAAAAAGAAATAAGTAAGAGGAAAAACATTTTTTAAAAAAAGAAACAGAGATTCATTATCCCAGTGAGAAATAATAAAGCCTTTGGATGCTATATGAACCCATAGCATGAGATTTGTCGCTGCTATGTGCAGCACAACCAGTCGCAACCCAGAGGCTTACTTGAGACACAGATGAGCAAACGTGGCAGCACACTGTTTGACAGCTGCTCATCCTCAGGGCAGATGTGGCTAGGGGTAGCACAGCCTGAAACATCCTCCCAGTTATGTCTTTTTATTTTTAACAGTGCAAGATATTTCACTTTATCATTTTAATCAAACTGAGCAGGCTGTGATGAGCAAGAGAATGCTTTCATCTGGGCCATTGATCACTTCATAAAACTGGCAGGGTCTTTTCAGCCTCTTTTCAGCCTCTCTGTCACTTTGGATTCCCCTTCTGAACCCCAAACACATGGCATGTGAAGAAATAAGTTCTTATCTGAAAAGATGATAAAATTTATTCATGTGCTAGGAGTACTTAATTGCATTTGCCTCTTTTAAAGCTGTTAGGATGTTATACTGGCTCTTTATGGACTACTGAAGGTCTACTTTAACAGTAGTGTTAACTGTCAAGTGCACCCAGGTGACCCTGACAGTAAGCTATGCTGTCTTGAATTTAACAGGCAATATTCTCCCCCCTCATCCCCAAACGATAAAATGCTTGTGGAAATGTTATTTGTTGAAACATGATAAAGATTCAAAGGACTACAAGAAATACATTTCTCTAAGTGAAAGGTTTTCATAACCAGATCAATTGCTTCATGGAAGAAAGCTCTATTCAAATAACTTCAGACTTGTTTGCACGCTTGCTTTTACTAGAGCCTTTACGAGAGCTATGGTAGAGCAATGAGAGCTGAAATTCAATAGAAATGTCTGATGACTTATTGGTTTACCTTGGGAAAAGAGAGAAAACTTCCATATTTGGAGTTCTCCTTTTGTAACAAATGAAAGCACTAAAATTAAAGGACTACAAGTTCAAAAGAAAATGTGGAAATGAATTATCAATCAGCAATCTGAGAGCATTAGATAAAGGCAATAGCAATCTAACAGAAGGCAGAGACTTGAGAGAGCAAGCTAGTTGCAAACACACAGCCAGTTGCAAACATTGCACAACATTGCAATGCTGTGTCTGACACAAGCATTTTCGTTTCTCAGGCGATCTCTTCAATGGGAGGTAGACAATGATATCCATTAGTTTTAGCACATAGCTAGAAAACAAATTTCTTACATAAGGCAGAATTGCCCTACTAGGGCTTCTTCCCAAAATACATTTGAAATAAAGTAATTTGGCAAGGTATTATGAATGCAAATGTAGGCGTTTTTTACAGGAGCACTAGCTACAGAGATAAAAGCTCTGACCTCACTTTTATATGGCAGAGCTCCTAGAACACAACATTTCTTATTGTTGAACCAAAACCCCTAGAATGTTATGGTAGTCAAATTTAGATTTGTTTTGGAGTTTAGGTCCATCTCTATGTCTGTCTCTATGTCTCTACATAGTAAGCCAAACAGAGACTGTGGCCATATTAAAATTTTTCAGCATAAGTTGGATAGTCTGCTGGATATGAAAGCTAGTTCTGCGTATGAAACAGTAACCTTGAAACAAATAATATCTGGGCCTTTACCACAGCTTTAATTTATGACAAGGTGGAAAGATCCTATTCTAACCTGTGTTTCCAGTTTCAATATGTGAAATACTGATCATGCTTTCTTACTTTGGAGGAGTCTGTGAGTTTATTAACAGTTAATGTGAGTTTATTAAGGGTTTTCATCAAAGGAATGAGAAGCATGAAGAGAAACAAGACCTAAAATATTACTTGCTGAAGAGCAGAATAGGTAAAATCTTTTCTTGTGCACTTAGTTGCAAACAAGAAGAATGTAGTCATTGCCTAGGGGAAGACACAATTCCCAGTAGGTCTTCTCCAGCTGCTAAGACAAAACACCTAGGAGCCTCTGTATTCATGTTCCCCTTGTACCTCCGCTTAGAAGTCCTCTGGTCATTTGTGCCACCTTTTACCCAAAGATGCATGATTCTTTTTCACATGTCATCAGCTTCACTGGCTTAGGGAACAAATCATCTGGCCAGTTCCTCAACGCACCATAATTAAACAGGGTGTTTCTCAGGTAAGGTTAAGACATGAAGGAGGAAAGATTTGAGCCGTGCTGCCACTGCTCTTGCTTAGTGCCTTGAGGAACAGCCTGCTGAGATACGAGCTTTACCTCCTTCAGTGCAGCAGGACATGCCTTAGTAACAGCCCAGACTCATACCCTACATAAAACCAAAGATACTGAAGATACTGAACCATATCCCAGCGAGACATAGTCTCTGTGCTGAGCCTAGCAGGAGGTGGTCCACATGCGTGCAGGACTCATTTCCAGATCCCCCCAGCCTTTGGCAAGCTAGGAAAGGTCTTGAATCCACTGTGCCGACAGAAGAGCAGCTTCCCTGCAAGTCATTGTCAAAAAACTAACCATAGAACTGAAACGATTAGCTATTTTGCATTTTCCTCTATAGCTCTCTACAGGAACAGAGGGGGGTGTTTATTTCTCTGTAACCTAAGTCTGAAAAGCGTTGTTATGCTCACAACGAGCAAGCCAATTTGACAAGCAGGTAGGGGGTTCCCTTGCACAGCTCACCTGAGCTTCAAAGGTCCATCAAGCAGCATAGTAGGTGCCTTCTATGTATGACAGCAGTGTTACACTTGTAGCACTGCTGTCCAACATATGAAGTTGAACAGGCCTTACATTTTATGAGAGAAGAAATAATAAAAAGAACTTTAATATCCAGGCTTCAAAACTGTTCCTTGGCAGGCAGTCTGAACTGGCAGACCTCTGAAACATATACACACACAAACACACACAAAATCTGCTTGATACAGGAATAAAACAGAAAGGCTGGGTGAAAAATTGTTGGAATTTTTATTGTAAGGAAAGCAGATTCTGTGTAAGTGTGATTTGAAAGAAAAAAACATTCTTGTCCTTCCTGGGAGTTTAAGCTCATAGAGCGGAGGGACTGCAGCAAGCTTGTTTATTCAGTGTTTATCCTTGCCTGCTCCAAACCTCACTAAAGCAAACAGGATTCTTTCCGTTACTTTTGGGGAGCGTGGAATCTAACTCTGATTTTCATGTTTCCCTAAATCAAGATCTTTTTAAGTCTCTGTATTGATAGCCTGAATGCATGAGCATTGCCTTGCAGAGATCTTTATAATGCTTTGTATTTGTCTTTGAAAGAATTTTCAAAAATCATTAAATAGTTTGTAGGGGACTGCAGGAATGCCTCTGATGTCTCAGGAAGATATAAACTGACTAAGGAATCCATCTTCAAATCCTTATGGGCAGAACTCCCGGAAGAGCCAGTTTGCTGTAATGTCTAAAGGGGTGCAAAGTGCCCAAAGTTTCCAGCAAAATGCACAAAGTTTCAAACTGAAGTAGGGCTAGGTAGTCTGCTTGCTTATGTATAGTCAGAAACTAGGCCCCATGTTTCTCTAATCTCATCAAAATTGAGGTGGGCTCCAGGATTCCCAGTAGAATTTCAGAGTAATGCCAAATATAGTAAGTTAATTCAGGCAGTAATGAATACTGTGAATTGTGCATTAGCATTCAGCACAAGCTGCTTAGAACAGATTTACCAGCCAAATCTGGTTTAGTCAGTTTTAGCTGATGTCCATTTAAAGTGGCCAGGGAGGAAGTAGCAAATGTACATTGAAAAAACAGAACGACCGTGGAAAGTATCCAGAAAAAAAATTTCCAGTAAGGCTTAACCAGCAATATAATCTGCAGACTCAGATGATTTGCTTTGGAAATGAGAAGAGTCTGGATTTTCCAACAATGCCGTATGTGTGCTTGTGTTCTCACTAGAACTTACTATGCTTATATTGAAACACTGCAGGAAGCCAACACCACTTGTGCTTTTTAATGAGTCCATTTATGACTAAGTGGCACAGTTACTGCTGGGTTTTGGTGACCTCAGATAGATGTAAAGGAAGTCTCTGGAGGCTTTGTAAGAGGGTGAGTTAAGCACCTAGCTACTCATTTCTCAGAATTAGGGTTCCGATTTCCTGGAAATGTCACAACTTCAGGGAGTGATGACGTCCCATCTAGACCCATAACCATGAGCAATTGCTCATCAGAGAATCACTACACCCACTTTACTCTTTCTCTCTTCACCCTCAGAGCTGGTCATCTCACCATGCTCATTCAAGGAGGATTTGCCCTTGGTAAAGCTTTGTTGATACCTGATTACTTTCTTGCCATTCCCATGTTTGGAAATGGACTCTAAGAGCATGTGCTTCATGATTTCTCCAGGGACTAAGGTGAGATACTGACCTCATAGCTCCTAACACCTCTTCCAATTTAAAGGGAAAAGTTGTAACGGAACAAAAAAATATACATTCTAAGTTCTTGCTAGATGGCTAAGACATAACAAACCTAACTTCTACCTTCTGGTCCCAAGACTGCTTCAAATACAATCAATCAAATCATATCAGCCTCCACTGGACTTCCAAACATATTGAAGCATTTAAGGTTCACAGGCAGGTCACATATTTCATTTGCCTCACACTGTTTAAGCTGGTGACCTCTGTGCTTTTCAGTTCCATCATTTTAATCAGTCCAGCCTTGTAAATGATATTTTCAATGATGATGTCACAATCTTGGCTGCTACTGATAGTCTCAGGATGAAGAGCAGTCTGGAAATCTTCTTTCTTTATCTATTTATTTAGGCTCTTTACAAGTAATGAAGATGAATATTGCTAATAGGGATGCTATTTTATACTCCAAGCAGTCAACTCAAGGTGTAGCCATTTTCTTTTCTTTTTCCCCATTATCTTTTTTATTGGTGATACACTGGAGAACTGGAGTATGTGCCATTTTGAGTTGATGCTTTTCAATTTTTTATCCTGCAGTACCATACCCTGATCATTTATTTAAATGACCTCAGAGAATAATCTATAATAGAATCAAAGCTCTATCAGAATGCAGGTTTGATCTTCTTGAAATTAAAAAAAAATAGAAAAAACATCTACCAATAAAAAGCCAGTTTATGGTAAAGCAGTGACTGATTAGAAATATCATTGCTGTTCTTTAAAATAATATGTGACAGATATGTTCCTGTTGGTTAGGTATCAACATTGAAATTATCTGTGAAGAAAAAAAAGCTATAACAATGATAAAATTTAGAGGTATCACTCTATTTCATATGGTTGAAAACAAGTCCAGATAAAAAATATGGTCTGCACTGCAAACATATATTACTATATACTACATATTTTTATAAACTTTCTAATCCAAAAGTTATCTTTCTAGAAATCCTTTCCCACTTAGACATGTTCCAAAAATCTAGATCCTGGAAGTACAGATATTCAGCTCATATTTCCAAAAGCACTTTAAAGGTACAGTGTGAAACCACATTTTCATTGTTCATTTATTATGTTTCTGTGTGTTACAGTACGTAGTGGTTTAACACCATGATACACATTTGTCATAAGGGCATCATCTCAATCCAGAGAAATTGGTAGCAATCTGTCACTGTTGCCATAGCTAGAAAGAGTAATAGTCTAAACATTCTCAAAATATTAATGTACATAAATACATTGGTATATGTATATATACTCTGGTACTGCAATGGCAATGTTAACACCTGATTAATAATTGTATACCATCCTTTTTTGTTGCATGCAAATGTTACAAACTCTGTACAACCTCTGTACAATCTCATCTTCTTCTCCAAGGAGCCTGAATAACCTAACTTGCAAGGGGAAAACCAATGCTGGCTGTCAATAATTCTTTCCCAGGCATGCTTTTCCTTTTGTTCTAAATGCAGTATCTGAAGAGCAAAGCAGCCCCTGACATTGACTCCAAAGAACATATCTCAGAGAACATGTCAAAGGCCCAATTCAAAAAGGACAAGTAATGTACTTCCATGCGGCACAAGAGTCTGACCAGATAGAAGTCCTGCAGAGCCTATCCAGCTTTCAAAATCTTTGTTGCTGTAAAGAATATGGGCACCATTTGACACAGCTTGTCCTAGTCTTCAAGGAAACAAAAGGTCTTGAAGCTGATGGATGTGTATAGAAGACAATTCCTTTGTCCCAGATACTGGCCAGGTAAGGATTGCTTGGGTCATAACTTCCTGGCTTTCCACTGCCTCTCCAGCCTACTGGATCCAGCACTGTGAGGAAAGACCAGAACACCATCACACCAGAAACCTTCACTGGCTTCACTGGCCTTCACTATTTAGGAATATAGCCAGACAGCATACAGGCAAGAAACTGGATTAGGTTCCTGGTCTGGGAAGCCACGAAAGATTCTTCTGTTTCTTCTCTATCATCATCCATGTCCCGGGCCTTTAAAGGGAATCCAGAATCTGTCCTTCTGACAGTCAGGTGGACAAGAAATTAAGGCAGAAAGAACTTTGTCCTAGAACTGAAGTTGCAATATTCTGTATTCTGGTGTTCAAGGAAGAGATGGCAACAGTAGTGACAAGTCAAATCATGCAGATAGATCCAAAAGCAAATTTCATTGGAGAGTAAGGGATTATTAGCAGAGATTAATCATAAATAGATGTTATGCTGCCCCGGATTTGGGTCCACAACTGTATTTTTATATATGTATGTGAAAAACAAATCTTAGGCTGAAAATAGTAATATGATTTCCTAGAACATCCTTTGATGTTAGATACAAGCTGAAAAATAATCTTCACTTGTGTCACCAAGTTTATCAAAATTGTGCACTGAAATAAGAAGGCTGAGAGTTAGAAATAAGAGTCATAAAAGCAAAACAAGCAAATAAAGGGAGACTATTTCTCCACACTTTTCTGCCCTCGATCTTCAATTATCCACAAAAGTTGTCCTCACATTGGTGCCAGCTTCACCATCTATCAGTGGGGAGGTATCAGACAATGTTTGAACAATGAGGAAAAATCATCCGTTTTATCACTTTTTCATACTCAGTAAATAATCAATGTAAAGAAAAGTTAATCAAGAAAATCATTACTGAAAGAAAAAGTAACAACATGAAATGCCATCTTGCCTATTTTCACTCCTTGACCCTTATTTTTCCCACACCTCTGTACCTTTAAATTGGTGTTACACTGTTAGTAGCATGAGTGGGTTCACTAGACATACCACCCAAAGGCAGGTCACTTAGTGGTTTGGGGTTTTTTGGTGACCTTCACAAGACTTACAGATAGCATCTTGCTTTCTAAGCCTGCAGGCATCCTAAACGTCTATCTTCCCTTCAATGATGTGAGTAACAAGGACAAGCAGGTTCTTGCAGACGCATCTCACACCACGCCAACCTATGTATGCATCCCTGGATGCAGGGTATGTGCTAACAAGGGCAGGTGTGCATATTTCTTTTGGTCAGCGTTCTCCAAGCTCAGGACCGGACACAACGCTCAGTGTTGTCGAGACAGAATTTCTTAGAATAAGATATGGATCATTCTTTTCATGATGGTAGAAAGAAGCTGTGTAAAGACAAAGTCTCACACCCAATAATGTCAAATCTCAACATGTCTTAACAATTATCTTAACTATGACATGCCACTGAAAGACGGATAATTTATTTGCTATACCATTTCTTTTGTCTATCAGGAATGCTGGGAGAGGACAGGAGCTATATGTCCACCTCTTCCTTAGGAAGGAGGTTTTCATACCCTGCGTGCTGTAGCTGATTTGTAACATGCATGTGAGCCCAAACCAGAGAAACCACTAATGACATAAATTAGCCACTCTGTTAGAGAACACTTATAACATAAAAAATACAGAGATAATTTAGGGTTTGAAAATCTTGTTTAAGTCTGCAGGAAAACAAACAAGCATGAATTTAGATAATACATATTCAGCATTTACATATTTATGGCCACTATGCTGAGAAGTACTGCCCCTTGGCACCAAAACAAGGTGAAAAACTCCTCTTTATTTACTTAGTTATGCATGTGCTTGTTTTAAGATGTGGATTTCAGATTATGAACCAGAATTTCACATTCTTTTGGAAAAAAATGGAACACAAGGATAGCCAAACTTTGCTATTGGCAGGGTAGAACACAAACTTCACAGTATGTACTGCACGTAGCTGGCAGGACAGTGTCCCCAGAACTGGTAGGCAACCTGAAACAACAGGCTTTGAGAGCACTGGCACTTACCATCACTCCAATTTGTCAAAACTGGATAGTGGTGCGAGGACATAGAATTTGAGCAGCCCAAATGAAAATACTTTAGAGGCACCCCATTTTAATTCTGCCCTTCAAAACTCTATCCCCTTTTTGTTCAATAATCATAAAAATAAGGGCCCCAAATCACTAGTGGGTTTTAATAATTTTGTCCTTGAAGCATAATGAAGGAATTTTAAATGTCAGCATGGCTAAGTAATACGCCATCCAAGAAACAAAGGTATTTATCCACTGAAGACCTGCCCACCTTCATTTCGGTCTTGGGCTGTTGGTACCAAATTTGTTTTTTTATAGTCCATTGACTTGCCTGCAGATGACCTATTTTCCCTTGCCTCAGATGATTAAAAGGTCCTATAGATTAACTGTCACCTCTGACTTGACTGTCTGTTTCCTTTTTTATTTAACAAATATCATTTTGTTGACAGTGTTTGATCTGCAGCCAGCAGGCTGAAACAGCTCCAATTTTGCAGATATATTCCATTATCAACTTCTTGCATGCCAGTGTTTTTCATTTGCTGTCCTTCCTAGACTACATATAGGCAATGCTGGCTATAGTGCAATCCATGGTGGATTAGATACTCCAAGAAGCACATAATTATCACCATAAACCTTTCTGAATGCATCATGCATTTTTATTGCCACCCACTTCCAAGTCATTACTGTACCACATACAATTTTCAGTATAACCGGCTTCCTTATAGTTGTTATATGTTGGCTCTTCTTTTAATTATGGCAGTCAGAGATGGGAAGGCAGTAGGTTAAAATACTTCTGGTTGAAATTAAGATTCTTTAACTGCAGCATTTTAACTACTAAATAAATAAATTAAATTAAACACTGTTGCAATAAAAATGAGCCTCCCAGAATTAGTCATAACTAGAAGCTGGAAAGCAGTTTATGCTAACAACATACAATTAGCTGCTGGGATTTAACAACGGGTTTTTGCAGGAATTATTATTGAGTTTGTTGTCTTTCTGATTAATGCTATTAACTCTTCTGCTTGCATGTCCCGGTTGATCCATTTTTCCAGACTCTATTATCTTTCCACCTGGGAAAAAAAAAAAGAAAGCAAGTCCTAAAATTACCGCTTTTTGTGGTTTAACTCCCGCTGGCAACTAAGCACCACACAGTTGCTTGCTCACCCCACACACCACACTTTCCCTCAGTGGGATGGGGGAGAGCATTGGAAAAGTGAGAAAACTTGTGGGTTGAGACAAAGACAGTTTAATAGGTAAAGCAAAAGCCGCGCACACAAGCAAAGCGAAACAGGGAATTCATTCACTGCTTCCCATGGGCAGGCAGGTGTTTAGTCATCCCCAGGAAAACTACTTGGGAAGACAAACACCATCACTGAGCATGCCCTCTTTCCTTCTTCCCTCAGCGTTATTAACAGAGCATGACATCATACAGTATAGAATATTTCTTTGGTCAGTTGGGGTCAGCTGTCCCAGCTGTGTCCCCTCCCAGTATCTCATGCACCTCCAGCCTACTTGCTGGTGGGGTGGTGTGAGGAGCAGGAGAGGGGTTGACCCTGCCTAAGCTCTGCTCCACAATAACTAAATCATCCCTGTATTAGCAACACTCTTTCCAGTACAAATCCAAAATATAGCCCCACAGTAGCTACTATGAAGAAAATTAACTCTATCCCAGCCAAAACCAGCTCACTATTTTAGGGTCTAAATGTGAAATTGCCACAGGCTTTGAGTAATAAATAGAACATGATTGTGCTGCCCTATGACAGATGGAGGACTCCAAGAAAATCTGATGTCATAATTCAGTTTCTGGCTTCCCACTAGTCTGAACATTATGAGGCACACATGCCTACAGCCCCATGCTGCATCCATTCATTCAGGTACTATGGGGTTAGTGATGAAGAGTGATGAGGCATTGCAAGAAAGATGACACTGCCGTACTACCTGTGATCGAGGTGAAGCTCACATAAAGGGGGTAAAAGAAACTTTTCCCCTCCCACTTTCTTATACAGATATCAAGACTCTGATCTTTGCAAGTATGGAGATGCAACTCATCCAGTAGTAGCTTGTGCTCTTATTACAGCAAGTTTGATTGAGAATTCAAGGAGGATCAGTAGGTAATCAGCAGTGATCTGTGAAGAACCTGGTTTAGGCAACTTCCATAGTCATGTCAGCAATCAATATTTAATCTTATCTCTGCATTTATTTATTCTAGCTATTTTCTTCTCATACACCCATAAGATTAGAAATTGTACATTCTGATAAAAACATTAATTTGAAATTACTAGGAAAAAAAGAAAAGCTGTATGTTTGGTCTTCTAAAATTCAGCTTTATTACTTCGCAAGTCGCCTCAGTAGGCAGCTTTCAGTTTCAACCGAATGCTTCACGTAATCGATTCCAATATTTTCTTTTTTGCTTTATATATCACAAAGCAATAGACATCATTGATTAAACATTAAAAGGATGTGCGTGGTAGATCCTAGTGACCTGAATAGATAAAAGAACTTGTTTCTGCTTTCTTCTTGGAAGTCACAGAATTGCTGCAGGGAGACCTTTGTAGCCCTCTGGAAGCAGCAGCCCAAGCAGTGTCAAGTAGCCTTACAAAATATTGAAGCTATCACTGCATCCTGGCTCTGTCCTTGCAGTCTGTTTGGACATCAATGAAAGGGGAAAAAACTGATCCAGAAACCCCCAGAAACCTCAGCTACTGTAGATATGCTCCAGCTTGTGTTTATAGAGAAAACAAATGATACCCACTGCTTTCTCGCCAAAGGGGAAGCTGAATTTAAAAAGGTAAAGATCTCTGTGGGGAATCTTACTTTTTACAACCTATCCCACAGAAAGCAAAAGCATCCTTTGGGTCCTGATACCAAATGCAGCCAACAATGGTTAAAAGGGAATTAGGATGAGAGACTGCCTTGGTCTGCAGCACGGGCATGTAGCCATTCCCAGCCCTTTCAAGGAGTGGTAGTATCCAAGGTCTATAAACTTGCCAGTTAGGGCTGTGGGTCCTGGGGTAGGATTAGAACAAACACAGCACAAAGATGTCAGTGTGCTGAGAAACAGGCACTTACAGTCCTCCCTGCGGTGCCCAGCACAGACCCTCTGCAAGCCATGCCTGTAACAGAGCAGTTGCTCACAGGCTTCCAGAACTGTGTAATTCTCCATAACACCATCTTCGTTGACATGTGCCTCTGAGCAGCCTAGCTTCAGCACACTGCCTGCTCCCTGATTACAAGGAGGTGTTTGAAAGGAGCCTAAGTTTTTTATCTTCAGTTCCCGTGTATGGAAAGTCTCTTACTCTACATTCAGGGACTCCTGCTCTGGTGTTGCTGTTCAGAGGACAGACATAGGAAAAGGATCCCACTGCAACCAGAGTAGAAAGCAAGTCCATTTTGGTACTGACAACATAGTTGAGGACTTCTTCTCTAACCTATTGCAAGTCAACTGAGCTCTCTATAGCTATACAGAGTATCTGAACTTTATTCTGCACAGCTCTTTCACTCCAGCAGGATACTGTCTGCAAAAAAGCTCAATATGGACTAACCAAGAAACTCTGAATTTGTTCTGCATTGTGTAGTTGTTCACATATACACTGCTTCAACACAGAGACACTGATACAAAGCACAAATCCAGTAATGTTTGAAGAGAATAATTGTTAAAGAGTTCTATTTATCCCTGCTAGTAAAATTTGCTCTGAAATCATTCCAAGTTTGCACCCCACAGGATATTTATTTAAAAGGGAGGGGAAGGAAAACAATAGACCTAAGTGAAAATCCATCAAAAAGCATCATTTCTCTGCCAGGTGCAACAGAAAGGAAGATAAGACAGATAATAACACTGCTGGAGCAGAATGCTATTTAGGTTGATGGATGAGAAGAGCTGACAGCTCGCAGAGACTGTGAGGGCAAGCTGTTGGGTATGGTGTCGGACAAAATAAATCTATACATCCTTGTTTCACCCTAACATGGCTCTCTTGCAAATGATATAGTTCATCACTACATCTTATACTGATTTTTCCAACTTTGAAAAAGTAACAGAACATTTTAAAAGCTTGTAGGAAGTGCTACTATACATATGCAGAGAGTCGGGGTACCATATCTGAGAAACTTTGCTTTCTGTATATCTCACTGTAACTTTTACACCGCTGAGAACCCACCTGTCGACAGAGACAGTATTCAGCAAGATGGCAGGATATAGCACTTGGCACTCTGTTCAGCAAACATATTAAGTTCACTGGAAATAATGTTAATACATTAAGGGACATAGGGAAATGGAGGCGGTTGTAAGGAACAGTCATTGCTCTGTTCATTGGGACTACTGATTAATCTAGTGAGAGGAAAGGGAAAAATGCTGTGCTGCAAGGTGAATACACAGAACATTCTAGCATTGAAAGTGTTGCACTACTTTTTTTTTTTTTTTTTTTCAGTTATCATGAGACAGAAAACATTTGCAGATAGCTATGGAACACCTTTTTTTAATCAGGCCAGTAGCTGGATAAAATAAGCAAGTTCTTGGATGCACAAACTCTTAAGCAAATCTTAGACTTTCCCTTAGATTAGTTTGACTGTGATGACATTGAATGTCGTAGTTGTCAGAGAGCAATTTTCACCTGTGTATCATAAAACACTGAGCAAAGGCAAAAAAAAAAAAACCTGATCAGTACATCATACAGAGAGAATCTGAGGAACAGAGGGGCATAGTGATTTGTCAAGGGTGATTCAAAAGGGCAAGAATGGAAACCAAGTGCCATAATCCCTTCTCCAGCATTATATCCACTGAACCATGCTAGGACTGTGTGGCTTTCTTCCCACTTTTAACCTTTCCTTAATTTTTCACAATTGCCATTGAAGTCACAATTGTGGCACCACCTCCATGAATGTTTCATGACCTCTCCTTAGAGGGTAATAACACGTCTACTGAAATCAAACACACAGAAGGCCTTATGTTCTTGGAAGAGTGATTGTATTTCCACTACCAGCCTTTCCTAGGGCAGTTGGATTTCAAGCAGAGTGGACAGAGCCACTTTGGACAGATTGTTATGAATGCCCCTGTACCCAGATTCAACTTCCAAAGAGGATTTCAAACAGGTGATTGAGCTTGGCTGGTCATTTCCTAACTAGTGAATGATGGGAAGGTAGGGAATGGTGCTCCTAAAACTGTTATTTCTTTGTTATTTCTTTGGCTCATTCTGCCTGTGACCTATTGAGTACATCTGCTGACCCACAGAGCACCACACATGGCATAAACTGGACACGTGAGCAAATATAAGTAACTTCTTTTGCTTTTCTCATGTTTATGAGCAAAATGGTCTTATTTTTGGAAGAAATATACCAATAATAATGTTATCACAAACTTTAGAGTGTTTACATGCCTATACCCCTTCTAACCTATGATTTCAGAGTGGAATAAAGATTGCTTTTGAGTACTCTGAATGCAGTAGAATTTTGTTTAAGAGGAGTAACGGAATTTGAAGGAAAAGTTTGCTGAGCCTTTCTGTAGCTGTGAGACTTGAAAAAAAGTCTTTTAAAGGAAATCTGAATCAATGCCAGTATTATTATACTGCTATAATCTAAAAATAGACTTCTTTTAACACTTTAATTTCTCCTCATGTAGAAAATATACTTTTCTGTTTATCATCAGTGATGTCTTAAAAAATTATGCATTGATACTAAAATTTCTAGAAAATGTTCATGATCACTCTCAGTTCTTCAGTGCAAAACAACTGCAGATCATTTTAAATGTCCCAGGCATGGCTTTTATAGCCGGCACTAGATCAGGATCAGGATGAGGACAAGGAAGACGCAGAAGTAGCTCTGTCCCTTCTAGTGTTCCATGATTCTAAGCAACTGTAAGCCATCTCCAGGCAATTGTAAGCCATGCCCAGCTGGTCAGGGCCTGAGCAGCAATCCTCAGAATCATATGAAGGCATGGCTACAGTGATGCCGTTGCTAAATTCGCATATGGGCTTTTGATGCATTTATTATGTGCTTCCAAAGATTGTGTCTTTCAGGGATGAATACAGAAGAGTACAACCTTCAACAGTACAGGCTATAATTAGGAATGCAACTTCCACAAGGTCACTTTAGGTCACTTTAAAACCGCACCCCCAAGTTACCAGGAAACCCAAGAGATCTGGATTTCAGGCAAGGCAAATGCTCTTCTTAAGGTTTATTTGCTCCCCTAGCCTTCAGTGGCACCTAGTGGAAAAGAAGCAACTTGAAAGGAGGAACAGTTCTGAGGGAAAAATGCAACTAAATAATCTTATTCCAGCTCCATTAAACGACCTTCCTCCAACCACTCTGTAGGAATAAGAATATGGAATGGCTATATAGAAAAAAGAATAAGCTGCTGGTGTGGAGAATATACTGGCAAGAAAGGGTTGCCATTCAAAATAAGTTCAAAAGTTTACACATAGGGATGGAAAAAGAGCTAAATGCAACATAATGAAAAAGACAGCAATGTTGAAAGAACAGGCAGGGTGCAAAAGCGACAAGGAAGGGTGAATCTGACCTGGATGACAACTGGGATCAGTTTACGCTTCTTTGCTTCTTATTGGAAGTACATACAAAGCCTTGTGCCTTTATTAACAGTGCAGACACTGAGTCATCTCTATCCATTTAGAAGTCATAGTGGGCAGGTTAACAGGTTAATAAAGTCTTTTTACAACCTTTTTCTTTTCCTTTTTTTTTTTTTTCCTTTTTTTTTCTGACTATGCCCCTGTAACTTAGTAATTCAGATAAGATTATATCCTGTGCTGGGAGAACACACATTCTGTGTTACATTTCTATATTATTTGAGGGTCTATTTACAAATGCTCCTTGTTTCAGCTACTCTTCAGTGATGGGACTTTGTCCTTGGACTAGTCTTTAAGTCTCCCTGCACCCCCTTCTCCTCCTCCCCGCCCTCCCCCGCTACTGGAGTTCCTGATGACGTCATGAAGGGTCAATACCCTATTATAATTTATTTTTCCAGGTCTTCTGTAATTACCTTACTTGGAGAAAAGTCCACAGCCTCTTTCATAGTATTTTTTCTTGGGCTTGCAGTTTGCATGTCTTATTCACCAGACTGAGAAATCTACTCTGGAAAGTTCATCTAAAAGTTGTCCACCCTGTCAGTGCTATACCACCTGCCCCTGCTCTGTGCTCTGCTAGCAGCTGTATCATAGAATCATCTTTTCCATTTTTCCTCAAAAGAAATGTGAAGCTTCACTGATGGCAAAGGGAATTAGGCACTCAGCTTCCACCAAACTTCTAAATATTAGTGCGATTTTGCTGCCTCTTTTGCTGGTGGGCAAATCACTCTGCAGCTTCACTGGGGTGTTTGAGGAGTACTCACATGTGGTAACACAAAGTTCTTTAATGAGCGCTCATCTCTCTCCATAGCCAAAATAGCTCTTTCCATGTATCATGCTTTCACTGCCTTTCCCTGAAACACTTGCTATGGTATTTCTATACTCCACCCTCCCCATTTTTGTACTTATGCATTCAGTTTTCCTTGATACTGTCACCTCTGAACAGCTGAAAAATGCCAAGCAAAACAGTTCACAAGTGGGTTCTTTCTCCCTTCTTACCTCAGCTGCATTTTTTCTTTTGAAGGAAAAACATACTGCTCACTTCTGTGCTCACATATCTTTGGCACAGTTTTCAAGCAAACAAGTCACTAAACACTAAAATGCTGGACAGGCTTAAAAAAGATACATTTCTGTCTGTCCTGTGGTTTTAATCTTTTCATATGTGTTTGTTTTGATTCACCTCCAAATTCCAAGTGTGATGGCTTGAGCATGTGGTAGCTTTGCTGAGTAGGTGTTTTGTTTGTTTGTTCTACACATCCTGTCCTTTCATCCAATTTGATATACCCAATGGTATAGAGGCCAAAGGACAAAAAGAATCCAGACAGGCAATTTATCAATAGTTGCAGCTCCATCCTATGGAGCTATTGCATTCCCAGCAGTACAGGCTAGCCCTGTCTGAGTACAGCTTGTCTTTGTGATGCCAAATACAACATTGCAAGAGTCTGCTTTTAGCATGAATCCTATGGTATTGGTCATATTAACTGCTTCAGTTGTAACCCATAGTATAATAAAGGAGAGATTGTTAAGAGCACTTTGCTAGAAAATTACACTGCTACAGAACTGATGGAAATAGTGAATATTGCCCACTGTTTTTTAGATGAGTCCAAATACCACCTTGTTAGGGTGTGTTAATGTTTCTAAACCTTATTGTTTAATAGCGGGTGCCTGTCCTGATATTTAAACCATTAAATGTAAGCCTTCACGTGCATGTGTAAGCAAGAATCAAGAAGCTGAAGTTAAACCTTCTGGTTTGAGAATTCAACCTATGCACAGCATCAGCAACAACAAGTGAGACAAAACATAGTTAATAGGACAAAATATAGTTAATATGAATTGATAACTAAGCTATACTGCTGTCTTTCTTGTGATCATGAAGGCAGGAAAGGATACTGCTGTACTGTGTTTACACATTCTAACTTTCAGATCTCCAAAATAAGACTTAAGCATTAAGACTTATTTTGACATATAATTTGGTACTTACCTGTGTTATGTACCTCTAAGTTCATACATACTCCTTAATTATTCTATGTGCTATAGGATCTTTTGTGGGTTTTTTTAACTGCTCATCTACATACATTTAGGTGGTCGAAAGATTGTAAATTGTTCTGAGAAACATGTTTCATTCCATTATGTTGTGTTTTCAGTTGGGATAGAGTTAACATTTTTACTAGCAGCTGGTATAGTACAATGTTTTGGATTTGGGGTGAGAAATACTTTTGATAACACACTGGTGATTTTAGTTGTTGCAAAACAGTCAAGGCCTTTTCTGCTCCTCACACAGCCTCACCAGTAAGTATGCCGGGGGTGCACAAGAAGCTGTGAGGGGACACAGCCAGGAGAGCTGACCCCAACTGACCAAAGGGATATTCCATACCGTGTGATGTCATGCTCAGTATATGAAGCTGGGGGAAGAGGAGGGAAAGGGGGGGACATTCAGAGTGATGGCGTTTTGTCTTCCCAGGCAACCATTATGTGTGATGGAGCCCTACTTTTCTGGCAATGACTGAATACCTGCCTGCCGATGGGAAGCAGTGAATGAATGCCTTGTTTTGCTCTGCTTGCATGTGCAGCTTTTGCTTTACCTATACCTATAGAGACAGTTTATGCCTTTATCTCAACCCATCAGTTTTTCCTCGTTTTTCCCCTTCCAATTCTCTTTACCATCTCATCAGGGAGGGGAAGAGTGAGTGAGTGGCTTTGTGGTTCTATCTGCTGGCTGGGGTTAAACCGTGACACATTATCAGATGATAATGAAACCACCACAGAAAGAAGGTAGTCTTGCCCTTCCTCATTGCCATACTGACCCCTGCCTAGCCACCTGGTCTGATGCAATATTCTTGCAATTGTTCTGGGAACTGAACCTGCGAGTAGAGGTGAAGGAAGTGGGACTATTTTTGGAGGGTTTGTTTGTTCAGTTTTTTGTTTAAACTGGATAAATTACTGATCAAACTCACTGAAGCTGCATGAATGTTCCTCCTGACACAAGAAAGGGGCCAGCGCATTAGTGGGAGCAGTCTGGGAAGAAGGTGAAAACACTCTCCTTCAGCAGCAGTGGGTTATAAACTGGCTTGACACCTATTGTACCACTTTATTTAAAATTACACGTGGAAATGATCTTAAAAAAAGCAGTTATGTAAGGGATTTTGTTTCTTCTTTTATATTGGGCAGATATAAATGAGGTGGTTTATCTGCTGGCCCAAGCAGCTGGCTTTTGGGGAGCCCTGCAGCACCTGCTGCCTTCCACCCACCCAGGTGCCTCTGTGCACCTCTCTGATTTGTACACAGGTGCATTTACATATTTGTGTGTATATCACATTTATATGTACACACAAATATATAAAGATACATAAGTATAAGGAAAAAAGGACAGTAAGGAAAAACCCCAAAAGGTTCCCAAAAAAGACAGCACAAAGTGGAATATCTTGAAATATCTCCTTGGAGATATTCAAAAGCCACCATGCATGTGGTCCTGCTTGAGCCAGGGGAGTTGGACAAGATGACCTATGGAGGTCCTTTCCAACCTCATCCATTCTGTGGTTCTGGGACTCTACAAAATAATCAACCTCTCCTTTATTACTCAAATCAGAGGAGGTTGCTTTACAGATAAGAAAACATGATTTCTCATTATCATTAAGGACAGAAGAGCAAATTTGGGACCCACCAAAATCAGAGCATCTCCCACTAACTTTATTTTGTACTGCAGTGGGCTGTGACTGACATCTCTACTGTACTCTAATTCACATACTGATTTTTTTCCCTATGTTGGATTTTAAATGAAAAATCTACATTTCCTGAGGCCTCAGATTTCCTAACAAATGGTCCTTCTTGCGCAGTGCTTTGAAATTCATCATGTTTTCATGTGAATATTAAATAGTGTTTTATATTTTTTATTGAGTGATTTCATTCGTCCACCACACTCACCATTTTCCCTAACACTAATATACTCTGCATTTGTCTTTTCCTTCCTGTTTCCTTCTGTTAAGTGCTAACACAATATAATGAAAACTGCAAAAAGATAGTTTTTATACCTGTTGATCTGCTCACCTTTAATTTTAAAATAAGGTACTGTAATTTTCTTCCCCCACTTGGACTGTGTATTACCCTCTAAAAACTATATTGCTTGTTGACATTATTTTATAAAACATTTTTATACCCCGATAATATTGCTTGGGGAATACATCGTACATAAAGTACTTGGCAGGGGGAGAGGATATGTCTGTTTGTAGTTCCACTTAGTATGTTTCTGGAATAGCAGAAGCATTTAATTTTTTATTTTTTTTTTAAATTTTGTTTTAATAACCAAGATCATTTTCATTCTCTTGCACTCTTGGAGAATCATCAAAGTCATGCTTGAACCAACTAGTCTAAATTTACTTCCAGAGTCACTACTTCCAGAATTTCTAATCTTAAATCTGACAGGAGATATTTTTTTCTACTCATTGCCACTGAGAAGCAATGTTAAGAAAGCTATGTAGGGTCTGCAGAGCCCAGCTCTGCACACAAGCAGTCTAGTAGCTTTTCTTTTGTGAAAGGTGAGACCTTCTGAGCCTAAACTCTGCCATGGAGGGGATGATCCTTGTGGTCCCTACAGAATGGGGAAAAGACACTGTCTCAGGCTTTGTACAACGCAAGTTGAAGAAAGAAGCACTTCTGAATCCATGTAGGGTCCATTCAGCCTTACTAGCTCCATCTGCTTATTATTTTAAATGTGCCTGGCTTAATATGAATCTCTTAGGGAACATCCATTATGTGAGTAGCTGTAGAAGCCAGTGCAGCAATAACGCAGGTAAGAGTCAAAAAACTTCGTAACAGCACGTGATAGGTAAAAATCTTGCTTGGTGTCTGCCTATACTCAGTTCAGACTTAGTTACTACTGTGAAACCTTTCTTTCATAACTTTTTTAAAAAAAATGCATAGAGGATAAAATTAGTTGGAAAAATAGAACTAGTTGGCAGATGAAGGTCCCACCTATCAAAATAATGTAGATCTGTCTAGGATTTGTAAGTCTAATTCCACCAAATAGCTGCAGAACAGTCAGCTGCTATTTTTAGACTTTGTGAACAGCCGAGGCAAAAATAGAAATATACGGCTGGAACACTGCATATGTATCATTAACTAGAAAAGCTTGTTTTCTAAGAACATTTGCAGATGCATGTTACATAATTTCTTTCCATCATCTGTAATAGGCTCCTTGTTCTCATCTATCTGCTGAAGAACTGGTTATTCTCCAGGAACCTGATCCTGGCAGGGAGTGGTACTCCTCAAGTAGTATGAGTAGCTATCACTGATGGGTGACTCTCTCTGAAGCCACTGACAATCAGGGATGTTAATTATTTTCCGGGGACTCTCAGCACTTCACAAGATCATCCCTGAGCTAGAGGTTAGTAAGAATGAAAGCTAGGCATTAATATCTTTCCTTATTAAGTACACAGAGGAGTAAAATGGAAGGTATGGCACCAGCCCGCAGTGATATAGTGTGTGTCTGTATTCATGAGTGTCTGAAGATGAGGCACAATTTTGAAACTGAAGAGGTCAAAAAAATCCTTAAAAATAGTGCCCAGTAGAGGCACAGCACTTCTGTACTGAAGTTAGTACCCTGATACTACAGAATAGACATAAAAAGTGAGAAACAAACTGGTATTACCAATTTCCACAGGAATCACAGCAGGCAGACCTTCCATGTGATCACCATGGCAGGTGAGGAACATGCTTGGAGCACTGGGACTTTTGATTTCTTCTGCCTAGTCACTGGTCCTGTTCCTCCAGACCCCTCTTTCCCCCACATCTTGCCCAAACTGGGTGAGTGAGCCATATTTTTGCTTGTGGCAGGTGACATATTCTTATCAGTTTTCAATACCATGTGCTCTGGGCAGACCCAGTTAGTCGCCAGGCCCAACCAAGAGCCCAGATCACCAGGGAAGTTCATGGGGACGAGGCGGGCCCAAGGTCAAGCCAGGAGGTCAGTTTGCAAATTGGGGCTTGGGTCAAGAGGACAGGCACAGGCACGACAGCGCTGGAGACCTGATCTGTCCCCAACGAGGTTTGGGCAGGAAGTAAAGGACCAGGGCTGCGCTTATATAGAGACCCTGGACCCATGAGCAGGCTATGGGGCGAGACCCCACGTGAGGCTGGTCAGGACCATTAAGGCTTGTTCGTGCCCTCAGGGCCCTGACAGCCCAGAGGAAACAGAGGACTGAAAAGGAAGACCCTATTAACAAATTATTTTTGTTACCCTTGAAGAAATTCTGTAATAACATTCAGCCATATTGTTGCCATCTAATCAAGAAAAAGGTGCTAATTGTCAGCTGTTAATGAAACAGTAACACAAATGTATTGAAACAAATCTATGAACTGGCTCCACTGACAGCATCTAATTGCAGTGAAAAATGTAAATCCAATACCCACATCAATGGTGCAGTCACGCACACAGCAAAGTAAACAAGTGCTGGTCAGTTATTGACCATTCACATATTTATTGTCATGGGAAATACCAGGGTGGAGAAGAAGTTGGAGGGCTATGTGCATTTGCCAGGTGTTAACCTATACCCACCCTGAACCCGAATTCACAGGTGGCTTTCACCAGCAATTTAGGACCCAATTTACAAAAGCACTTAGTCATGTAAGCAACCATGAATAAAATTTGCAGTGAGGCTTAAATAGCTCTTTAAAAGATCAGGATGCATTTGTGTGGCTTCATGTATTGAGGTAGGCTTAAGAATCAACATGTATCTTTTCCAGAGTCTGTAGAGCAGACTCTGTAAAAGTAAAAAAAAGGCTGTAAAGCAGAGATGATGATATTTATGTTTTTCCTGACACATGGTTCCCGTAGCCTCACTGCTTGCTTTACATCATCAGGGCACAGACTGTCAGTCACTATATATGTGTATATATACATATACATAAATATATATCTAGAAAGAGGGAAAGGGTGTAAGTCCAGTGTTGTAATTTGTCTCTTATGGCAATAGAAACTGTAATACTATTACTGTTGTTTTGATATTTATTTATGTACGTGTGCGCATGTGCATAAAAAAATATTACTTTTAAAAAATACACAGTGACATCTAATCCTACAATGCCTTAGATATTAGTTTTATATATCTGTGGATAAGGAAGGCAAAGAGTTTTATAAAATGCTGAGATAAAGAGTTTGAAATAGGACATGAAGAACAGATTCCTGCTGGTGCAGTATAAATTAGGAAACCTTTGTTCTCTTGTAAACTGGAAAAACAAAGAGCTTAGAAGTGATTTTTTTTTTTACCTAAGCAGAAGAAAGGATTGAATTTCTCTGCAAATCTGCTAGGGTCTGAGCCTACCATGGGACCACAGGCATGTTTAACCTGATCTGTAAATGACCACTGGCAGCTGACCAGCCATGCTCCAACTTGTCATACTTTAGCAACAATAAAGTAAAACCTGTAGCCTCAGCAGGGGACATTTTCAAGCTTTGTATATGCCCATATTGCAACACAACAACAATTTGTTATAGATGTCTGTCCTGGTTTTGACTTGGATCGAGTTAATTTTCTTACTAGCAGCTGGTACAGTGCTATATTTTGAATTTAGGATTAGAATAATGCTGATAACACACTAATATTTAAATTGTTGCTAAGCAGTCAAGGACTTTTCAGCTTCTCATACTGGCCTGCCAACAAGAAGACATGGGCACCCAAGAAGCTGGCAGGGGACACAGCCAGGACAGCCAAAGGAGTATTCTATAACATATGACATCATGCTCAGAATATAAAGCTGGGGAAAGAAGAAGGAAGCGGGGGGGGCGGGGCGGAAATGTTCAGAGTGATGGCGTTTGTCTTCCCAACCAACTGTTATTTGTGATGGAGCCCTGCTTTTCTGGCAATGGCTGAACACCTGCCTGTCCATGGGAAGCAGTGAATGAATTCCTTGTTTTGCTTTGCTTGTGTGCACAGTTTTTGTTCTACTTATAAACTGTCTTTATCTCAACCCACGAGTTTTCTCACTTTTACTCTTCCAATTCTCTCCCTCATCCCACCAGGGGAGGTTGACGGAGTGGCTGCATGGTGCTTAGTTGCATGCTGGGGTTAAACCACAGCAATACCTTAAAATTGAGACTTCCACAGAGGGGAGTATAGTATTAGGCAAACAGTTTTTGGAGATTGTAGCAACTGTATGTAGTAATTACCACTTATATTTTACCAAAAATTCCTCATCCAATATTTTTCACATTATATTTTGAGTGCAAATGTTTATTCCTTAAAAACACCCCCTGCAGTTGAACATGGGACATATGGGACTGTCACCAGTGTACCACAAATAATGTGATGGCACTTAGCAAGTTTTACTTCCTTGCCCTGGAAAAGTCAGAGTCTAAGGTGCACCTCAGTGCCTGGTAATAGTCTTGTACTGAAGTCCAGTGAGGGGCAATAGAAATCTATACATAACCAAATCAATATTTTTCTGCAAAAGAATGAAAATTCAGTTATCTTAGGGGTCAGTAAACTTATCTGGGGGACCAGTAAATCCAACTAGCAGCACACTGTTGCATTAACTGCTCAAGTGCCCAAGGCAGAGGGCCTAGAAGAATAGTATTTTACATCTGTATTTCAATCTACACTGCACTGTATTGAACGAAAAATAGAGGTCCTTTTATGAAAAGCTGAGCACAGCTCTTACCAGTTGATGGGGAATGGACACAGTGGGGGATTTATGTGTCAGGGCTACTGCCTGTGAATCACAAAAGCCCAAGAGGATTAACATTTCAGACTGAGAAATTTGCACAGTAGTAGGTGTCGATCCTGGATGGGAGAGTTCAGCAATTACTCACTCTTGTTCTGTTTTCTGGACACTATATGAGAGCAAGCAAAGCAGCAAACAAAACAAAACAAGTAAAGCAAAATCAGTGGATTGATTCTTATTCTACTCATGTGGAGAGGTGCTTAATAAGAAAGAAGACATGGAGTAAAAGAAATGTAATGAACTTCTTTTCATAAATCTAAATGTCAACTAAATGGTATTGTTATTCTGAATCAAAACAAAATATATTTATGTAAAACACACCAAGGCAGACAGCCCCATATGTATTTGTGGTTGAGGAGCATATTTCCAGCCTCCGATCTAAATGGAATCTGAACTGTTTCATCTATACCATTTCTTCATACTGCCATCCGCCTGGGTTTCTAGAGGTATTTCTGGTGAGCACGTTTTCAGATACAGACATACATATGATTTATTTATATGAGACTGAAACAGAAAGATTTTCCTCCAAAACTAGAGAATAAGCCCTGGTCTCTTACAGAAATTCTGTTTTCAGAATAATTACAAAGTTTCAAGAGTCAGTTCATTGAAATGGCTAGTTTGTTTTAGACAAATCTGACTTTGGACAACATTGAGAGAATCATCTGGTTGCAAGTAAAATTACTCTTCATGGTAAAGAGCTATCAAACCATCATTTCCATTTTCTAAATAAACATTTATTTATTACAATGTTATGACCACACAACATACCAGATCTGGATCTTAGGAGATTCAGTGTACACACCCAAAAATCAGAGTGGAGGGAAATTTTTCAGAAGACTGCATAATTAAAAAATACATAAAAATGTATCTACTTCTAAGAGTAGGACAGTCAGTCTAGACTCAGACATAGGGCACAAACTGGTTGCAAGATGGGTTGGAAGGTAATTTTTCTTTCCCTACCACAAAAGGCTTTGCATGGTGCTCACCATAGAAAGTGAGGAACGAGATAATGCCCACTGTACATAAGCAGGCATTTGTGTCCTGGTTATGACTTGGTTTGTATGTCTCACGTAGATATGCTTGGGGATGTGCTCATGCAGGGAGTTATCAAGTCCTCTCCTTGTGTAGTTCCAACGTGGATCATCACCAAATGCACATTGCTGTTTAAGGAATATAACAAAATGCGCCACTGAGAATATCTCCCTTAGACAGAACAGGGAACACACGGAGCCAGTTTTGCTTTCACTGACCCACTGGCCAGGAGATCTCGTGGGCTGCAGAATAAGGCACACTTGCTTTGCTAAAGGAGTAACTTGCTGCTGCCTGAACAAACTGTGCCCGGAGGCACGTTGCTCCCTGCTTAGTACTGAGAACTGTACTCAACCATCCTTTTGCCACGTATATTCATGTTTTTGCCCTGAACCCACCAACCCATCCTACCCACTGTTGGTAAGAAATAGAGTTCAGAATTATGCCGTGCTCCTCTGAAGATTCAGATTTTCTCATTAAATATGTGTGATCTTTTTCACACCTGGCATTGAGCAATGCTGTCATATTTTTTTGTGTTTGTGATATAGCAGCAACTCTCCTTACTCATCCATTGCTTCTTCCCCCGCCCCCCCCTTCCTTCCACTTACATCTATAAGAATGTGCTGGTCTAATTTAGTGGAGATATTACAACAGTAGAAAACAATCATTTGGAACCTCATTAAAATTAGTCAGGTCCAAGTGGGTCTGGTAGTCATGAGGAGTATAAATCAAATGAAGAGGAAAATACTGTTAAAATGGAAGAAACTTGCTACTTTCTGTTTTTCCAACATTTCGTAAAGATCATCCCTCTCTAGCTCAGACTTCATCTATTTATAAAAACTACCTGCCCTGGTTTGAGCTGGGACAGAGTCAATTTTCTTTCTAGTGGTTGCTGTGTTTCGGATTTGATATGAAAGGAATGTCAATAATATGTACTGGTTTAGTTGTTGCCAGGCGATGTTTATAGTTTTCAAGGACTTTTTTCAGCTTCCCATAGAAGCTGAGAAGAAGCCTAGAAAGAATGATGGAATGGCCAATGGAATGTTCCTACCACAGACATCATACCCAGTATATAAATGGGGTTAGCTGGGGAGTGGGTACTCATGATCACTGCTTGGGATGGTGCCAGTTCACAGAGTGGTGAGAGTGACTTGTGTCATTATTATTGTTATTGTTATTTTCCTTTTCTAATACTAATATTAAACTGTCTTTATCTTAACCCATGAGGTTTTTTTTCTTTTCCCCTCCTTTTCTCCCTCTTTTCCCTTCCCTTCTCAGGGGGAAAAGTGAGCAGCTGCATGGTCCTACCTGGAGTTAAACCACAACAGTACCACAATCAAAACCCAAATTTTCAAACTCTTATTTGTGTGTCTTTCACCACCTCCCCCTTTTAAAACCTGTGTTTACCACACCACTATGATCAGAGAGGATGATGCTAAGGGATCATGGAGGCCTGTTGCTCTTGATGTTATGCAAAGTAGCTATGCTTTTATAAAGCATGACTCTCTGTGGTCAGCTCAGGCACTTGCCTTCATTCATTTCTTGGTAAACGGTCCCCCTTTTTTTTTAAAGGCAAAATGAGAGTGCTAATCTCAGTTTTGGCAGAAGGAAAATGAACAGAAAGTGTAGTTGTATGGCTTCAAGGGAATGGTCACAAGCCCCACGAGCAGAATAACAAGCTGATGAGGTCAAGACAGATCTCCGTCCATACTCCTGGAGATGCACATGTGCCTGGTACCTGTGGGACAGCCTCGGGGACCTGCTGTCCTATATGGTCACAGAGTGAAGGGGGTCTCACCTTTGGAGGGATGAGCTGAGGGCTCAAGATAGATCACTCAATGGGAGTCCATCTGACAAGAGCCATTTCTGAGCATGGTCCTGTCTCCCAGTAACATGTTTCAAAAGCTCTGGGATACAGCTGAGCCCTGGAAATGCTGATAATGATCAGGATAGGTTTAATTGCCTATCGCTGAAAATCAGGCAAAGCTCATCAAATTTGCAGAAAAGGTTGTGGGTTGTGTTTTCTTTTTTTTTCCTCTTTAGTGTAAATACAACAATTTCGGAGACCAAACCAATATTCCCAGCTAGCTTTCTGCTGAGGATACAAAGATGCTTGTAGGTAGTTTGCCACACTAGATTTATGTCCCTGAGTTTGTAGCACAAATGAAGTTATAACTATAATCTACACCTATGTGACATTTTACTTAAAATGCCTCATAATTAAGTTGTTTCTTAAAGTTAATGTAGTCCTAGTGGGAGAGAATAAAAATTTCTAATTAATTTTATTAGGAGCTGATTAAATATTTACCAAAATACAGTTCTGACAAAGCTGATGAGAAATGCTATTAAAAAACCCAGATAGGTGCTTATGAAATATTTAAATATCTGGAAGAAAACATTTCAAAATTACTTTGATATAAAAGTGAAATTTCAAAATCAAAGTAATACCTCTTGAATTTACCTAATTAACACATTTCTCATGATCCCAAGATCATTTGTAAGCATTTTGCTGTAATAGCTTTGGAACATTGACTTTCCGTGATGCTACAATCCTCACATTTTCTGTAGAGAGCTGATTTTTGCTTTTTTTTGCTTTTTTTTTTTTTTGGGGGTAGCCAACATTTTCATAACTGGTTCTAACTGCACTTTCTCAGATGAAAGTTAAATTCAGATCACAAAAATGCTCTCATGAAGCTACACTACTTTATTTACTAGCACAAAGAGATCTAACCACGGACTAAAAACATTTACTGAGCCAAAATCAATTTTTCCCATGTTTGATGCCTCCTAAATGTCTTTATGAGCATTAATAGCTCAATTTTCAAAGGCAGTTTTCCTGAGAGGAACACGAATGCAAACACCACTATAATTCCTGTCCTCAGACTCCTCCATACTCTTCCAGCAGCATCAGAGCAATGTGATTAGTACTGAAGCTTCTGCATTGCCAAATGGGAGGATGTGGTCAGTTTTGGGATTGAAGCTAATGACAAGTCAGTTTGTCTTGTATTCTGCCTTGAGAACTTCCTATATTCTCCCATGACTGAAAATACTCCTCCTCCTACCAGGTGGAGAAATGATCATTCTGTGGGAACAATATGTGTGCATGGGAGTAGGGGAGCACTGGAGTGCTATTTCCTGTTCCTCTTTTAGAGTCACAGCTGCTCATTTAAAACTTTCCTGTTACTTTGCACGCTATTAAAAGAGATGAAAATTCAATTCTTCCCATTCACTGCATTGTGCAATTGGACAGTCTCTTTTTCCTCTAAACATGGTTGCATGAAGTCAACTTCATCATTCAGTAGTGGGGTAACGCATCAAGTCACATAATGATTAGTCACCAAGATGAAAGTAGGATGAATTCTCAGACTTTCTTGATTAAGGGTCAAGCAATCTTGCTTCACAGCAATGTCAGAGTCTCTACTATGGGATGTTCCTGAGGCCTTTTTGATGAGTGAAGAGCAGTCAGGAAATTCCCTGGTGTCGCTTTGGACAAAACTGATTACTTTGCCCTCAGACATTGCAGTTCGGAAGGTACTTTTAATCATGTGGTGTTTCATCTGTAGTCATTGAAGAACGGTGTTAACTGGCCAAACCCTACTTTGTAAGGCTCATGCAGGCATTCCACCATCCCTACGTGCACCCTTTCCTAAATCTCAGCTAACCCCAGGAAAACTGGGGGAGAAGGTGAATATTTTTGGAAAACAGTGCAAGAAACAGCTTGGCTACTTCAGAGAACAAGAAGGAAAAGTTTCTTTGGTGACCAATTTGAAATATGTCCTAACAACCATTTCATAGGACAGCCAAGATGACATTTGAAATTCAGGAGGGCTGCTTCACTTTTTCTTCCTTTGCTTTCTCTCCTGTATACAGCAGTGATATGCATCTTACAGCTCCCAGGAAAATTCTTCCACATTTGGTTAGAGGCTTTGAAAAAATCTCTCTATGCACAGATACAATCAACACTTGTTAAGAATTCAGAGAGTTTGTCTGCAGTGTGGTGTTCCTAGCTGGATCTGCAGGGACAGAGCAGGACTTTCTCTTCAGCATCTTTTTGTTTCACAAGGGAGAAGGGAGATCTGTGGCAGAGCCTCACAGAGCCTCTACAGGACTTAAGGCAATTTTAAGGTGTTGTCCCGCCCTCACTCCTGTAACTTCACCAAGAGTGCAGAAAGACACCAGAAGTTGAGCCCTGTGCACTGACACCAGCACTTCTGAGTGCAGGACAAGTTCCTGTCTGGTCTTGTGCATGACTTTATGCTGGAGTGAACACAGACCCAAGAGCAGAAATCCCCTTTTAGTGGTGCCCCACAAAAGAAACAGGACAGTGAGGAGGAAGCTGGCAAGGACAGAACAGGGTGAGGATACTGAAAAACTGGGAAGAGATTGAGATTATAAACAAGAGCTAGAAGGCAGCAGAAGAGAAGACAGCAAGAACTGAGTAATGGAGGTGTTGAACAGCAGGAGAAAACCATGAACAGGAGGTGAAAGAGAGGGGCAGGAGAGCAGCAAAGGTAGATGAGAGCAGAGTGGGATGGAGGCCAGCTATAGACACAAGGATGGAAGAATTTGCAGCCACTGGTGAATCCTACCCTGCACAACCTGGAGCTGAACTCCAATAGCTGTGAGAAAAAAAGAAAAGATCCCACGTAATTTTGCCTGTGCTTTATTTTATCATTGCTTGACTACATATCATTGATTGCCTTTGCAACCGAAATGTTATTTTACTTTTTTATAAGTAAGCAAGCGGGGTACTTGGGTAATCCAAGAATGGTCCCTATAGAAAAAGAGTTAAACAGATGAATAAGATGAACATACTAGTTATGTGACATTTATCAACTCTGACTATTATAAAACCAGAGCTGATAAGAGAAAAAGAGGCGTAAGTAAAGAAAAAAAGAAATAAAAAGAAGATAGAAAACAATAGGCTTAATAGAGGGGAAAAATGCAGTGAAGATAAGACAGAATGAAATTGGGACATGAAAGGAAAGAAGATAACGATGAAGGAAATTGCTAGAATAGTGTTTCTCAAACTTTCTGAAAGCATGGGTGTGTTCAGTCACATCTGTCTCTGTATGACCTCCCGTGGGCTCAGACACCTGGTACAATATTTTAAGTGTAGGTAATTCTTAAGCTCTTGTAAAAACTATGCAATCTGTCCTTGAGCCTGTGCTAACAATGGCAAGGATCTTCATTAATGAGTTTATTAGCTTTTAGTCATACAAACACATAAATGTACAAAACTAGCAGTGATGAGAGTAAAAAGAATATAAGCAAATAAATAAATAAAATCTCAGGCATGGGGGAATCAAGCTGCTTGCCTGAAGCACTGAAGAATGCAGCACATTCAGCTCCAGCATACTAAAATACAGGAGTGCAAAGTGAAGTAATTACAGCAAGGGCTACCTAGCCGTATTTTTGTCTCTAAAGTACAAGTTTGCTGCCTGATCCTGGTCTGGCAGAGTAAATCCAATTTTCATTTCACCCATATTCGTACAGTAAGATGATTTCTGATACTCTGCATTTGGCTTTAAAATAAGCATGCTGCAGTCATCCCTTCAACGTGTCTGGAAATCTTCTGGCAGCCTTCTACAAAATGTGACTTTGTACCACAGTGGCCGTCTTTCTTTTTCTTAAAGACTCAAAAGTTTCTGAGCCAAGAAACATTATAATTTACATATTTGTGTCTTGCTGTCTTTGGTCTGTGAACTGTGACCGTGTTTTGCTCAGTAATGAAAAATACAGGAGCCAGAACCTTGGAGCCAGGATCAATAGGTAGATCTCACCCTTTACCTCATGGTAGGGTACCCTCAAGGAACTGAAAGATTTGGATTTGAATTTGTGTTCCTGATCAAAACTATGTATGCAAATTCTTGAACTTTTTTATTAAAATTGAAAAATAACTGCTTGTTTTTTCAACTGATGAAAACTCAGAGTTGTGGTTTCACACCCAATTAAAATATCACAAGTAATGAAATAAAAAGAAGCTAATTGCATGTTGTAAAAGTGGCTGTCTCCAGATGCATTCTATATTAATGTCTCTTTCCTCTATTTAAAAACATATATATTTAGCTCTTTTCATTGGAAAAAATAGAACAAAATTAAAAGCGAACCTCATTGCTTATGAGAAAATAAATATTAAATCTAGATATCACCTTTCCTGGATGTAAATTTTTTTTTAATCTCAAGGGATTCTTAAATGAAAATAGATTCACTCAAGAATCAGTGGAAGCAAAAGTTGAGCTTCCCACTGCAAGCAAAATATGCCCTACTCTTTTAAGCCACGATAGGTAGGAGGGGAGTAGTACCCTACATCTATACAGGTAGTTGGGAGTTTCTCAACCAGCCTTTTTGTGTGAGGCACTGGGATACAAGCACGTACATGCATACATACAGCACAGTAAAACATGCTATTGAGTTGTTCCTAGCAGGAACCATGTACACTCGTCTGAGTACGTGTTTGTCCATCCCAGGCTTTGTGCAGAAAAGGCCCCACGTGCCTGAGAAAGTGTATTCGGTCACCTCCGGGACAGGGAATGACAGGAGCCTGCTTGGTCAGTGTCCTCCTCACAGGACAGTGAAGGGGATGTGGGGGGAATCAACGGACACAGCCTTTGTCAGACTGGTACTATGTGAAGCCTCCCGCTGCTCAGCTTTTCAGTTATGCAAAAGCAACAGCAAGGGGCTAGCTGTCTTCTCATTCACATGCAATTCTGAGAAGACTCCCAAAGAGACAATGATGAAAGTAGGAACGTAAATTGAACATCTGCTGGACCTGGTGTCTGCCCTGGAGCACATGACTGCGTAGCTTAGTGTGTATGACTATGCATGAAATAAGTCACTACCCAGGCACTGCAAGAGATGTTAGCTCTTCCTGGACCCCAATAGTGCTGAGCAACAGTTGTCAATCAGCTTTGATGCTGGATTCAGGAAGGAGTCCTACCAGCAATTTTGTCCTCCTATGATCTACCAGGGATGCACTAATTGGTGAAGAGAACAATGTTATCCCGGGAAATAATCATGTGGGAACTACCTCTGATAGCAGAGTGAGGGGAAGAGAGAACAGTCTTTACAAGTTTACCAACCTCATGTGCTTAGCTGGTAAGATGAGCCAGGCCTTCCTCTCCATATTGTTAATCAGAGTTGCCCAGCTGAGATGAGCAATTCTCTTCACATGAGAAGCATTTTTGCCCTCCAACCTTGATCCTAGTATCAATCTCTCCCCCTCCCCTCCCCTCCAGCATTTGTATGTCTAGCAGCATAGCAGTATGTAAAAATAAAGGGTTTTTTTATTTCTACATTAGAAAAAAAAATAGATAAAAATCTTCTTACTAAATTTGTTCAACAGTTTTCAGCTGTTGGTGAGAAAGACCTCATGAAAAAGGTGTCTGTATGAAATCAGGACAGTGAAAATTAAGTCAAAAGGAAAACTTCATTACTTCTCATGCTGTATTTTACGGTCAATTCCAGTTACTAAAATTAAAAACTAGACTATTAGTTTTGGCACTTTGTTTTTCCTTCTCCTCATGACTCTTTCGTTTTGGTGAGCAGCACTACACTGTATTTTAAGACCAAGCTCAAGGCCAAAGTCCCTGATTTTCCATATAGCTGTAGTGCTCCTGGAGCTGGCTGCAGGTGACCTGACAGGAACACCTGTGGGGTGTCCGGAGGGACTCCTGTGCATTAGAGGACACGTACCTACCTATGACTCAGAGGTGCTATGTAGCTGTGAGTGAAACACAGATTTTTTAATTCCAGAAGTATTAGAATAGTGCCAGATCCATAATGCATTGATGCCTGCTCTTGCCTGTGCACTGACTGCAGTAGATGGTGACTCAGGAAAAAGAGGGGGGAAAAAGGAAAAAAAAAAAAGAAAGAAAGAAACTTTTACTTTATACATGCCATGACATCAATATTTTAAAAGAACTGGATAAATTGTTCAGATGCATGGCTCTTGGGCTGAGTCAGGCTTATAGCTCACTTTTTATAATTAAATCTTCTATTCTAAATGCACAGGAAAGCAATTCATTCATATTGAGAAGGGAAAGTCAGGTGTCTGTGTCTGTAGCTGGCTCTCATCATTGCAGCTTTTAATCCTAGGTGTATATCTTGCACTACTATTTAAAAATTTGTTTGTCTTTTGTGATCTCTCAATTCCAAACAAATTGCAGTTGGGAGTTTGTGACCCCACAGTATGACTTCCTCCCATTACTTACCCGATCAGCGTAGGAATCCAAACTAAGCACCTAAGAAGGGTGCAGTCTCCAATATAAAGGATCACAGGAAGGCCAGGGCAGAAAGGGGTCTAAACCAGCCCAAGACTGACAGAAGAATTCTTCAGGATGGAGTTTGAGAATAAAAAAAAAAATAAATAAACCAAAAAGAAGACAGCTGCATGCTTGCCCTTACAGATACACAGCAAACAATTTCCATCCAACATCCCTTCTAACTTCTCTTTATGCAGTCCAAGTTTCTTATTCCTTCACACCTGAGGTAAATTTGCTTGCCAGTGCGCATGCCACAGAGGTCACTTGCGGAAGATTAACAGTCTCTGATGAGAGAGCAGGAATTAATTGAAATGTTATCACTGAGCATCTCAGCCCATTCTTCCCTGGTTTTAAATCAGTGCACTGCAGCCTGGTTATTGAAATACAGATTATCAAAAGGCTGCTCCCTTTGTGTATATGCATCACTGATTCAGATTATAGAAATACAAAGCAGTTGCTGTTGCCACTGCTGTATGAATTGCACTTACTAAAGTTTTCTGGACAAGGCGAAACTAGAAATTAAGTGATGGACATTTATCAAGCAAAGGACTTGTTACCAAGGCAAAACAAGTTTCCAGTTAGTCTAATAGCCTGGAAAGAACGGAATCTTTCTCTGAATACTCTGAGGTTGATTTTTTTCATGTTCCTGACACACTTTTCACGCCTTTGTTGATAATTTACAGGTATTTCATTAATAATTTCTATGTGCTGGGAATGCGACAGCCAAATGGATGTCCCTGGGCCTTTTCCTAGGAAATACAGAGATGGAAAGATGCAACAACCAAGCTAGAGGTAAATGCATACAGCACTCTGATGTTAGTTATGGAAACAGGGAATTTTCACATTAAAGCAATGTGCATATTAAGCCAAATGTATAATAATGAATTTCAGATATATAGGAGAGCTCAACATTCCGTCTCCCTCAAAAAATAAAACAAGCAAACACTCCCATAGTTGTTGCTTAGATAAACTAGCCTCCAAAATTTGTCTTCTGGCCTAGATTTTGAAGGGAAGGCTAATTAGAAGTTTCAGTTTTATGTAATTATGAAAGCTCTTTAAGAAATAACGATCTGTGGGCCTTGAATTCTGGAAGGTACTGGAGTGACAGGATGAATTCTAGCTAACAGCAGCTCTGAAGTTTTTAATTCCTCTTGTGAAAATAATATGCTTAACATCTGTATTGGAGAAGGTGAGCTTGTGGGAATTTCCCACATTCCTCCAGCTGTCCCGTCCATCCATAAAATGGGGACAAAGTTATTATATTGCACAAGGGACAGTTAATGGGAGGTAATCTCTGCAAGAGCTCATGAGATTCCAATTATGCTATTTTATCCACAAGAAGCACCTACTTACAAAATCTGTCAACTAGAAAGATGTCACATGAGACACAGCAGGCAACCCAGAAATGGCTTTGTCCATGCATGTTTGGATCCTTTATGTTCTGTAACAGAAAAGGCCACACATTTGATTTATTTCTACAGACCAGCTTATACATAATACCTGGTAAGCAGGTCAAGTAAGTAACTGTTGCATTTGTACCACTTATTTCCTAGAAGTTCTGAAAAGAAATGTGGCTACTCTGCCAAAAGAGGTGGACACTAAAGGAGTTCCCTGAAAGGCTACTAAACTTAATCCCTGGTCAACCTGCACAGTTGGCTTTTCTAAACCATTGGGAAATAGACTATGCAATGAGAGATATGGGAAGGACTCCCAGCAACACTGGGCACAAAAGTACCCCAAAAAATTTTTGGAAACTCATGGTATCAAGTCAACCTTGGCAGAGAAAACTTACCAATGGAGACAGTGACTTGATGCTTCAGCTCTGGATAGAAGAGACAAAATGAGGTGTTTTAAGTCTTTTCCATTGTGTGGGGTAGAAAGCTGAAAACAGGTATTAAGAGTTATAAATTCAGTCCAGGGTATTACGGCTGTTTCTTTGAAAATCCAGCCCAGCCAGTTCCCAAAACATCTGACCCTACAAGGCTTGAGAGGTGTTAGAAAACACACATGAAACAGGAGGAAATTAGAAGATCAATAATAAAGTCAGAAACATGGCACAGATATATTCCCAAATACACTGTTACTTGGCTATATTTCAAGTTTTTACATTCAGTCAGGTTGGCTCTTGAGTAACAATTGCAATTCCTTCAGCATGTCAATGTTAACTTTACAGAGGTTTTATAGTTAACCTTTTTTTTTTTTATTTTTACATCCAGTTATTAATTATAGGGCTTAAAATAGAGCAAGTGGCATAAATTTTTAACAACACAAAGCCTTAACTGAATAATAACTGATCTAATAAATCAATTATTTATTACCTTATTATTTTTATTTCCATGCACAGGCTCCAATCCTGAAACTGCCTCTACAGGTAGATTAAAGCAGTAAGAGGCCCTGGACACAGAATACAAATGGATATGGTCCCACATGCCTACTGTAGCCTTTTTCCTTCTTCTTTTTGTAGTGACCATACTTTACCTGTGAGACTTTCAAGGAAGGCCAACCACCACTTCTGTTTGGATCAGTTGGCTTTACACCTCTTAACCAGCAGTACCACAGGTTTTGGGGTTGTGACCTGAACACACAGTGCCAAATTTCCAGCACATTCTGAATAGAAACTGTCCTATCCCTCCAGCTCCTTTTAATGATAGGACAGTTATTTGCTGTGACTAGCATTAAGAATTGGCATCAATATTTGAGTTAACTGGTATCTCTGCTCTTCACTGAAACCAATGGGAATTTTTCTTGCACCAGAAATTTAGGAACCAAACAGAAAGGAAAAGGATTCGTTGCCACAGGACATAGAACACACTTGGTAAGAACACAAGACTATAACAAATACTAGAGAGCTTAAAGAAATTTTTAAAGAACTTTAAGTCTTTAAAGATAAAGTGACTTTTTTTTTTTTTTTTAATACTAATAAGATAGAGATGTTTTCCTGACCATCAGTGTTCAGATTTGAGCTAACATCCTCAGGAGTCAATTATACATGGCACTTTGCCATTAATCCACTGAGTCATCCTGGTCTTCTCTAACAGTTTCCATGATAAGCCCCAGCATGTTTTGCAATGCCAGGACACCACAACACCACTCCCAGAGATTTTTTAGGCCAGTGTTATATCCCCAGTCACTCAGTTCCCCTCCTATTCCCACTAACTCACAAATAAAAAAAACGCAAGCAGCATCTTGCTTGTGTGTGAGATTATTATTTTTCACTCTTGACCATTTAGCTGCTTATTTCACAATACAGGATATATGGTCAGGAGGCAGACAGTCATGTATGAATTTACACAAAAATCTTGAATGCAAAAAAAGAAAACATGCTAAGCACCTCATTGTTCATAAAAGGCGGGCAGCAATTTCAGGCCATCTCACACACACTCCCTTCACCATCTATCACAAATATTCCCATCGAATTATCCATATTCAAGTGAATAAACACTCCCTATTGAAAATGATGTCATAGTTCAGTCTGAATTCAAAGCTTTTTTTGTTTGTTGATCATTCCTCCAGCTACATTTAACTTGCTTGGATGTGTTTCATGTTTCAATATCGGACTGAAGAATTTCTGTAGAAGACTCCATGCCGCCTTTTCTCATGAGTGCTTTGTTGTGACTCCTTAGCATTCACTGTAAGAAATGTGTTGATCCATATAAACGTCAGAACTACATTTTTTCCTTTACGTGTCCTGAAGACTTGATTCTAATTTTTAGTTCCAGGTTTATGGGAGTAATGTTTGTTCAATTCTGTTTTGGAGTTCTCATTCTCTATAGCCCAGATCTTGTCAGCTTAACATTCACTGGTTTTATGAAGCTGCTAGCTGTTCCAGAAATATTTCTGGAAAGCAAAAATTCAAAGGAATGACAAATGTATAGGCAACCTTTATACTCCTCTTTACAAATTTGAATTTCCTGCTCAGCTTTGGGCACAGGCTCTGAGAAACCAGGGGATTTTATTCCTTTATTCTTCCCCTTAACCTGCAATAGGTAGGAAAATCTCCCTTTTCCCAAGGCATTGATTAACAGGCCACATACTAGCAAAGTGGGACTCTAATTTGCTGCTTCTTTTAAGCCATCAGGAAATGTTAATGTATTTGTAGCCCCATAAATCAAGTAAGACTGTACACAGTGAGCCCATTTCTATATATAGTTTTCTCACTCATCATCCACAGATGGCAAGTTTGAGATGATGAACATAGTGGCTCAATGTTTTTACTATGTTTATCTAAAACATGTATTTTCAATAATATACTACATTCCATGTTTCGTTACAGCTTTCAAGTTCAGAAAGGAACTGTTTACACTTGACTAGAGCAAGTATTTCATTTGCCTGCCAATATGTGGCACGTGTATCAAGATGGAGCTGAGGAACATAGAAGCAAGGATCAACAAATAGGGGAATAATGTGCCAAAGCATGTAAAGTATAAACATTTATACATGGACCATATTCATGTGATAAAATCTGTATTACTCATGGATATCAGAAGGGCCATATATAAGAGATGGGCCTTTTTCTGTTAGATTTCTAATGCTGCTCTGTAATGCTGGTGAGTATGGCTGCTTCTCTCCACACTGCTTCATGGCTCTGGACTTTTCATTGTTTGCATTTCTTTTACCAGTATGTCTTAGAGACTGGAGGTCCTATAAGCTTCAACAGCAGGAGGGGCCCTACAGATAAATCGCAACAATAGGAACCTTGTTCTTAACCTTGCTATATCCTTGTTTTCTTTCATTTAAATAGAGCTGAAAATACCACCTTTTCTAGACATCTATATGTAAAAAGTGATAAGCCTTATTAAATACCAACCAAAACACTAAATGTGGATGGGCAGCATTTCATAAGTAGGACTGATAAAGCTGTCAATTTATGTCTTATCTCCCACAACCCACACCTTTTATAGTACTTCTATGTTCCCAAGCCCAGTTTCCTTTTATAGCTCGTACTAATCCACTCCTGTCTGGGAACTTTGTGCTGAAAGCTTGGCAAGCCAAAGGGTACACACTGGCTGCCCAGCACGTTGCTGTCTTTCGGAATGGGTAAGGGCCAGAGTTCTTGTTTTTCTACCAATAGCATTATTACTGCTACTATCTATCCCCTCAGCCTGCTACTCATGCTTACAGAGCTACTGGGAATTTAATATCTTTCAGCTAACTGAATCATAACCAGAATCCAGTAGCTTCAAAAAGCATGGGGAGGAGTGAAAGATATATGGGCAAAAACAGGCTATGAAACCAACAAAATATGCAGGGGTTACCTTCTTTGTGGAGAGTCGGTTTTTAAATTTAAATACCAACAATAAGACTATACATGTACAGTAACTCTCATCACAAGATGTTTTACAAATGAATGAGAGGGATAATTTCATATTCTTCCAAAGTGCAGCCTTTGGAACAAAGCTGCAATTTAATAAAGCACATCAGCATCACTAAATAATCATCTCCTGTCTTAGGACAGGAGAAAGAAAAGGGATTCTACAGGCAGCACAATCACCAGTAAGACACAAAATAAAATTATGTACTGAGCAAAAATGACTTTTGAAAACACAGTGCAATACAAAGGAATAGCAAGATAGCTAACACTGGAGCTGGAAAGATGCACAGTCTCAGGGCCTCTCTTAGGACGTCCTTCCTTATGTAAGGGATTATAACTTCTACAGACAGTCCAGTTGAAGATGTGGGGAATATCCACGTGACCAACTGTCAGTACTTTCTGTACAGAGGAAACTAAATTGGAAATGGATAGTCTTGTTCTGCTGAGGCCTGTCCTTGTGCATAGTTTAACACTTTCTCCCCGAATGTCCTTCTTCATGGCACTGAAGGGTCTCTCTGTACTCATTTATCTTTAATGCCTTTATCTTCTTTGTCCAAGTTGTTTGCCCAGGTGTCCCTTTGAGAAAGCTAGTTTTCATTTGTTTTATTTAAATAAATAGATGGGGAGAGGGTATCCCGGGATGTGGGGGAACACAAAGATCTGAGAGAATGTGAAAGACTGCAAGGACTACTTGATTATTGATTATATGATGTGGAATAAAGGGTGAGAGAAAGAAGAGACGTTCAAAGAAAAAAGCTGAAATTAAACAGTGTCTGGCTTTGAAATCTTGAAGTAGTATACTTTGAGGATGAAAGTGGAAAAATTATTCATGAATTTATATCTTTGAGAATTTTTATAAAGTTGCTCTTATGAAAGAGCCATGGGTCCTCTGGCCACGGAGGAACAGGACCACAGATTGATGTGCTAGCCAAAAACAGTGTTCCCTGCACTCCAGGATCACACATACGCTGGAGTGGATTTTTGATTTATCAATCCCTGAAAGGGTATTGAATTGGTAACAGACATTTCTTGCAGGTTCCTATGAGAGAACCTGTGCAGTCACAGAATCACAGAATGGTAGGGGTTGAAAGGGACCTTTGGAGATCATCTAGCCCAACCCCGCTGCCAAAGAAGGTTCACCTGGAGCAGATTGGACAGGAATGCACCCAGTCCACAGCTACTTAACCTGTAAGACTTGATGGATTTGCAGAGCAGGACAAGACAAATTAATGACTTATATGATTCTGTATTTTTTTAAATGTACTGCTATAAAAGTCTCTGCTGCTGAAATTGAGTCAAATAGAACTTATCTGAGATGTCCTAGGTTCAAACTGACAAATTTTATCAAGCTGCACATGCTCAGGGAGCCTGGAGATGTCATCAACTCTGGCTTTAAAATGTTAATCAATGACTAGGGCAAAAGTGAGCCATTCAAAAACACAAAAAACTTCTTGGGTCCAGTTTATGTGTTACGCTCGCAACCTCCTTAGATCCCAAAGTCACTGCATTACTAAATGTGAATGATGTTTACTGCATGCAGAGCCTCCAAGAAATCATTCTCAGCCTTCCAAAGCAATTTTACAGCCTCTGATTTTTGGTATAAAATCATTACAAGTTTCTTTTTCTCATGCATGCAGTAATTTAAATGGAGTGTGGCTGCTGCAGGAAATTAATCAGAGGAAGTGGCTGAACTTCTCTTCCAAATCATTAGTTGAGACTGATAAAATTGGTCACAGGGGTCAATTGAGTGAGCAGGACACAGCTGTACAGCTGTGAGCCACAGGGACAGTAATTCACCTTAAAATTTTGTTTGTGGGGTTTTTTGGTTTTTTTTGTTTGTTTGGGTTTTTGTTTTGTTTTGTTTTGTTTTGTGTTTTTTAAAGGCTGAAAAGAGATTCAGAAGCTTTCAAAATCCTGGCTTGCTGTCTAACGCCTACAGATTCTATTAGCATAATTCATCCCTGTGCTTTATCACTGATTACATTGCAGATGATCGCAGGAGCAAAGACCTTTCCATCCTCTGCCAATGGTGGCCTGAACTCTATTTTCTCTGACTCACGTAATGTTCAGAGGAAAGATACTTCAGCCCTTTATCACCTTTGTTTCTCCTACCTCTGAAATATGGGGCTGCAATATACATATGCACACATGCAGACCTACATCATGGAAGAGTGTAAGAACAAACCATAAGCACTGGAAAAACTTCTAAACTTAAATTTCTGTATTAAGTATAGATAGGACAATGAGATCAGTGAGACTCTCAGGTCAATGTTAATGATTTGGGAAATCTTGCTGATGAGATGCAATTTAGCTAACTGAAACTTCCTCATTTACAAACAAAATAGAACATTCTACATTTGAGGTTTCATCTGGACAAAATTAGTTTTGCCATGTTAAAAACAGTGTTACAACCTTTCTATCTGTTGAACCACTTCATTTATTTTCCTTACAAAATATTATTTCAGAACTACACAGACTGTCTTTTATTTCTGAAGTCTTCCATATCTTGGTTCCTTAATTTTGGATATATTTCTGAGATTACTAAGCTCAGTTGCCCTTTATCCACTGCCTCTAAAGTAAAAGGAACACATGACAGCCTAGGTGTCCTTTCTAGGGGTGTCTTCAGATGTTAACCGCCAGTGCGTTTGATTCCATACTAAATGACCCATTTTAAATGCTCCCTATCTTTGACTTTCCTTTTTTTTCCTTTTCTTTTCTACTACAATACAATCTATAAAGAGATGATAATACTTGCAAAATGTGTGAAATTGTTTCTCTGCAAGTAGCACATATTTAAATTAAACATCAAAAGGATTTGTACCTCTGCTTAGCTAAACAGTATTAAATTGCCACACATACACAGAATATCAAAAATATATTCATGCTCTGGATTTATGTTTTGTGTACACATAGGAAGGAATCAATTTTTGCTGTTTTCCTTTTATTTTTGTGGAGAACAGGGGAAGAAATTCTGGGGTTTTTTCAGAACATCTCAGAGAAATCAGTTCTGTTTGGTATATCCTTCCTGCAATCACCGGAAAAGCTGATTTTTTGGTGGTTTTTTTAATCACTATAGGACACTAAAATTCATTTATTGCTAGTAAAACTGATGTTAGCATTTTTTTCAAATCACCTTACAGTGACTGATTCAGCCTTACATCCAATCTGGCTTCGTCACTCAGCCCAGCCTCTTGAAAACAGAGAAGTCCTGGTGAGCTATATGAATTTGTCTTATGATCCTGTTACCACAAGAAAATTAAGACATAAGTTCTGCTTGAAGTCCCCATAAAAGATGATGTTTTTCATTCACCCAACAACAAAACACAGATAACAAGAATGAATTATATACACTAGACTTGGATGACAATAGATTGACCCAGAAAATTTAGTCAGAAAAAAGAATGAGAAGAAAGAAAATCTTACAACAATCTGGGTGTAATTCAGCAAATAGTTTTGATTAGAAAGGGGAAATAACACACTTTTTATAGAGATATTTAATTTCCTAAAGAAAATTCTTAGTTTGAAGAAGACTTCATTATTTTAAAATTTAAAAAAAACAAACCTCAAAACAGGCAAATCGGAAAGCGAAAAAAGGCTCAGAAGTAAAATATTTGGGTTAACTAAAGTGATACATTTTTATAGCTTAGTCCAAGAGAAAGCATTTCAGAAGTCTTTTCTTTTTCAGTATTTTCCAGGCAGGAGCAAGGACAGTCATTAATTACACATCATTATTCTGTCAATGCTGGAGTCAAAGGCAAAGCAATTCTTACAGATGTACCCAGGTTTAATACGTACACCAAGAGGAAGAGAACTGCAGCAGCAGGGAGCTCAGGCTAGACGGCAAAAATTGTTGGAATGGGAAGGTGGATTACGCAGCCCACGCTGAGCACCACACTGCTGCAGAGCTTTGTGCCTCTCAGCATTGCACTCCAGGTTAGCTGCAGCATCGGAGCCTGACTAACAACAGAGAGACAGGACTGTATATTTTTACCTGAAACAATAGTCTGAGTACAATAACATAGTGTCTAACAAACCTAGGTACAAAAAACTTACCCAGATGTTTTTTCTCTGCTTGGGCTCTAGACTATCTTTCTTCCCCCAGGTGACTATTTATATCAATTTTCTTTCCTGGCTTCCTAACTTCTAGACTACTTTTCATGATTTCACTCATCACCTTCTAATAAATGAACAATAATCTGTTTGTGTGAGAGACACAACATATTTAAAGGGAGGTTCACAGCTGTTTCTCTTTAGGCACCTAAGTTAACCTGCTTAAATTGGGCACTAGGTTCTATCAGTTTCCTCTATAATGGGTGGAGAGAGCTGGAGTCTTCCAGGGGATAATTCAGTACACCCAGGTGAGGATCCCTTCCCTAGCTACAGTGAGAGTCTTGAAACTGAAGTTGGATGTTGCAAACATTTTTTCTACCCTCTTGGTCATCTTAATCATGTTACTTCTTGTGCTTGTGTTATGTTTTTACCTAGTAAGGTTCTCAGAGAGAAAATTACAGTTTTTCAGTTTATAGCTGGGGGAGGGTTTAAGCTTATTAACCTGGGCTACAACAGAGTGATTTTTTTCCTCAGCAGAAAAAGGACTGCGGGTGCAAGCCTGAGACAGTTTTCTGACACCAGTAGGATATGATCAGGTGCTGTTCCTGCAGAGTTGAAAGCTATTAACTGAGGCAGTCAAACCTTAGTTGGACTCCTGTAACAGAGCTACTAAATAATGAAATATATTTGAGTTAAAGGGGCATTATGCAAGGAATGTTAGCCTGCAGTACGTGTTATAAAACTTTGATTGGGGTTTTGGTGAAGAATAAAGTAACATATGACAGCAATTCTTCTGTGATAATAAGATAAGGTAGACAAATAGGTGTTACTGAGGTCCTTTGAATGCTGTCCACTCAGGAAAATATGAGCTTTCCTCAGATGGATTGCTAAACTTCTATGTCACAAGCTTAGTTATAATTAAACTGCTTCAAGGCAACAGGAAGGGAGGGGTTTATCACTATAATTTTTATTTTTTTTTTTAATGGAAATGATTGCTAGAGCTTCCTTATATTTGTTTTTCTAATTTTTTTAGTTTCTGTGGCTGGCTGGAACATGAAGACACCTGTGTAATATAAACATACAATATTGCTTTTATATGCTTCAAAATAAACCTTGTACATTGACTTATCTGTAAATCTTCCCAGACAACTTTGAAAGTGCATTCTAATTGCTGAGGATTAGTATTAACAGATTGCCAAAGTGGTCTGAAATTAAAACCAGCACAGATTACAGTGATTTATAGTGTACCTGCCACTTGTACCTGTCATGAATAAAAATGTAAGGCATCTATCACCCGTCCCTCCTGGGACATGCAAAGGTAGTTCAGTGTCAGCTACAGAGGAAGAGCTTGTGGCACAGGCAGAGAAGGAAAAAGTTTGGGGTTCTTCTTGTGACCACCCACTCACAGGTACATTAGTTGATGTGATAAATAAACATTGTAGTTCAAGCAACCAAATCTTTACAATGGAAGCCAATGTCTTTTTTACTTCTGCTTTCTTTAATTCCAATGCCTGGTTAAAACTGTAAAAGCTTCTATGGATTCTAGAGTCAATTGCAAACTCACTGTCCTTATAGTTTAAAGCAAAACAGGTGAATAACCTTAAAAGGATTGTGAATTATTCACTTGTTTGCCCAAACAGATCTAAATACCTATAGTTAACAAGACATAAGACAACAGTGGTTCTTCTTCTGCATCATACTAACTTTTCTTAGGTACCTCTGTTTGATTATGGAACCTTCTCTGATATTCCAGCAATTTTTTTCAACTTCATAGTGTTCTAAGGTCACCTAAGCTTTCCCAACTCTTCCTCTTCTTTCCTAATCTTCTCTTGCTTTAGGACATACAGCATATTTGAGTAGTCCAAGTCAGAATAAGAAAAGCCTTACAGAAGGAGTTAAGTGTTTGGGTAAGAAGGGGCTCCACAGGTTTGTGGGAAGAAAGATGTCTATTCCTACTTTACAAGGACCTGACTGCAGCCAGACCCAGTTATTGCAGAAGCTTAGGAAAAAAAAAAGAGCAAAGTTTACTGCTGCCAATCCTGAAAATGTGAACAGCACTCTAAAAGGATGTATTGCAGGGGTGACCGCTACTCCCTTATTTCTGTAACTTTTCCCATATGTTTACAAATACTTTGTAATGTGGAGTGGAAACACCATGTACTGCAAAGAATCAAACTACTAAAGCCCTGATGTTGCTGTGGAGTCATTCCAGGGCTTTTTATGGAAGACAGCATAAGCCACTAGCTGGAGAAAATATCAGATCCTTCACAGATTAAGGCAATTGTTGGGTTTTTTAACTTGTTTTGACCTAACTGGTGAAAGCTCTTGCAGAAGAGTAGAATCTGGCTTTCCTACTCAATTAAATTTTTACTCTTATTAAGTTCATGTGATGCTAGGAAGCACTTTGGGAATAAGGATCCAAGTACATAATTTCTTTCTCATTACAACGAATAACATTTACTGCCACAAAATAAGTGACGTTGACAACTCAGGAAACTGGAAAAGAAAATATTTTCAGTGAGCCAGAGCCTTTTCTTGTGTATAGCTCAATATCTAGTGATGCCAGCCTGTGTCAGCGGAGGACAACATCAGTTTGTGGTGAATATCAGATAGTTGCATTTCTATGCAACTGGTAGTTCACCATTGTATGTACATATTTATGCCAGGAAAGATGAGCACAAAATGTTTTCCAAATTGGTTATATCTGCTCCTGTTCAGTGAAAGGATGACACAGGTTACATAGTAATGGTAAATCTAAATCATCACCTTTAAAATTAACTTTTGAATTCTTCTTTTATTCAAGCTGGCAAGAAATCAATCCCTAATCATTTTTCTGCTATTTTTCCCAAACCTCATATTTCTCCTTTTAGCTAAATCTGCAATTTGGCTTCCTGATAACTAGCAATTTATGACAAATAAGTTAAAGCATCGTGTTCTTCATGTGTAATATGCCTGAAAAAGGTACTCATAATCTCTTGGGATATATATTTTAGAATCTCAATTTAAATGCAGATTTTTAAGTCCCCAGTTAAGCATCCATGAGGGATGTCTCTTACTTGATTAAAATGCCAATAGTGAAAATATTTTGGATTTAACATTTTCTTCCAGAGTGAACATAGTTAATAGGGAGTCCCAAAGAGGATAAAGTTTAATGGATGATTTTTTTCAAGGAATTTTCAGGTAATGTAGTAATTCTCCAAGTAGGCTTATTTCAATATAACAGAATTCCAATGTACTTACAAAGAAGCCAATACAATTCAGCTAATGCCTAAGTCATTTTTCTCTTTGTTCTCTAAATTAATATTTACCTGTACAATAACTCTCAGCCAACAAGAATTCCTGCTGGAGATAATAAGCCCAAAAGTGCAATTTGACATATTGCACCTTGACTATGTTTCACACAGTCCTGGAGCTAAAGAATGTACTTGTATTTGCTAAGTTGAGACATATTATTTACCTGGCTAAGTATAAATGCTGGTCTTTATAGGCCTACTCCACATCAGATTGGGAACGGTAGCGTCTTTCAGAGCAGAAGCCAATTTTAGGAAGCTTAGGCGGGCTGGCCAGCTAACTTAACTGGATAAGATGTGTTCCTCTGACACTTAAGACAACATTTTCCAGGCTTGCCTTTGCTGTATTCAATGCATGTATATATTCCAAATGATATCAAACTACTCCCATAAGGCAAATAAGTACTTAACTATTTTCAGATTTAGGGTTTTGGATTTAAAAAAACAAAAAACAAAACCAACCAACCAAACAAAAAAACCCACAAAAAACCAACCCAAAACCAAACAAATAAACAAACAAACAAAAAAAACCAAACCAAAACAAACCAAAATGTTTAATAGAAACTGGAGTTAAACACAGCTTCATTTCAGAAAGCTGTGTAACAGTTCTGAGATCCCGAGGAAAGCCTATACAGCAAGACTGAAAATTTATCACTGTTAATTCCTGTTTTAGCAATTGTATTACTTTCTAAAATGACCTTGAAATCAAATGTGTTTCATACAGTGGGTTGCCTGAGCTGATCTACGGAGCATGGAAAGAAGGCAAGATAATGTGGATTTTATTTCTTTCATCTTTAAAGCCTAATGAAGGGACATACTGAAAATAACAAAAATCAGTCTTTTAGCATGCATTTCTCTGCAGATGTCATTAAGTGGGCTGACAAGAAGCAGAGGGGTTTTGCATGATGACCTGGGAGTGTCAGAAGCTATACAGACTTGTCTCAGAATAGAAAGGCTTCCTTCCCTTTCCATTTGACTGTGTTGATTCTCAGACTAGCCCACTGAAGGACTGCTGCCCTTGTGCAGTACAGGAGCAAGGAGCAGCAGCGATGGACCCAGATCACCGTGCAAAGTCAGTTATTCAGACAACATGAATTTGCTCCTGGCCTCAGAGAAACAAATTTAAGTCAAGATAGGAGAAATGACTGCTGACAGACATGGATGCATAACAACATATGAGGAAATATCAATCAACATGATGACGAAAAGGGAAGGCAAGTCAGCAACCAAAGGTTCCTCTAGTCTTCCTGAGGCCAGGGGCATTTCAGAAAGGAGGGTGATGGAGATAATGACTTTGAGATGTTTACAAGAAGTTCCTCCTGAATTTGATATTTGGCTCCACTAGTCCTCTTAATACATTGCATTTGCTCAGTGCAGTTCCCTAGTACATTTCTTTTGTGTGTGTGTCTTAAGCGGACTCTATCTCAAATGACTCATCAGCAATGGAAGTCCTCATTGACATTAATCATAGGATGCCCAGACCATTCTTCCTCTATCTGTCACTGTTACTAACTCTATTGCTGCCCAGCTGGGGCAGCTATCTAATACATTTAACCTCATGCATCCGTGGTACAGAATATTTTTTTTATTTTTTTAACCATGCTGATGATGATAGTGACCAGTAATGTCATAAATATCACACCAGCCAGAACCACATTCAGCCATCCTATCAGTTCATATTTTCCTACTTCTTAAATATTTCTTGATATAGCATGCACTTTGTTCAGGAGTGTTCTGGATTTTGGTTTTTTCCTTCTCGTACCATGATTTATTTCTCTGTACAACTGTCAGGCTTATTCTTTCATGTGTCCACATTATTTAATTGCTAGGCTTGTTAAAAGTATTTTTCCTTGTAAGCTCTAGTCCATTTTTCAAAATTGCTTTCAACTTTCAAACTCAACCTGATACTGTTGTAATAGTTTGTCTAAGAAAAAAAAAAAAAAACCTCTAGCATTTTCCTGCACATCAGCTCCTGGCACAAAACTAAGAACTAAACTAAAAAAATTTGTCTTTCTTCACTTGTAACCTTACCTAAACCCCACTCTCAAATGTCTCACGGTTCAGCCTCAGTATAATACTATCTGAGAGTAATATGCTGTTACAAGGATGGCTTGTGTGGGAAGCAACATCAGCCTCGATTAATCTTGTTTGTTGTAGTGTAAGCTAGTCTCCAGGAGGTGCCAAGCACATCTGGATTCCACTGCAGTCACCCACAAATGCAGGGGCTCTGCAGTTACACTGATTTTTAGGATCCAATTCTGCTGTAGTATTAATGCTTCCTTTCCTTGAGACTGGGAAAAGGGTGTTTCCAAACCCTGCCCTAAGGTTTCATGCCTGCTGAGGTGCTTGCCTGTGATTTTTTTCATTTCTATTACCATTAGTCTTTTCTTTCTCTATTTTCCGTCTTCATCTGAAACATGTAATGATTTAAAGTGAAATCACCAGGTACATTGGATTTGGATAATTAGAAAGTTCTCATGATGCAGTACCTCCACTTTCTTTGAAAACAGCAACTGTGGCTCCATGAAACCGTGAAAAACAGAGGAAGAAGGAGTTTAATCACACTGCAGAGAATTATTTTACAGTGCAGCATGTTGTGTTTCAACTGTAATAATACAAACATATAATAGTGAAGATCTTTTTTTTTTCCCCTCAGTTGTGTCAATTATATTAGATTTTCTTTATCAATAATTGTTGGTTGTTTGGGGGGGGCGGGTGTTTTTATTATTCTGAGACTAACGAGAGCCTCCATCTTATTCTTAGCCAAGAAACTCCATGGGAACCAGTTGACATACACTGCTCTGTGGCTTATGTTTGTGTAGCCATAGACAATCCGAAAGGGTAAATCTGACCAGATCGTACTCTGAGCTCTGTTTGAAAGTCCTTTTTTTTTTTATTGTCTTCAAAGTGGAAGACTGGATAGCAGAATGAATTCTCCAGATGCTAGGGAAAAAACCCAACAATACTGTATTACTACTGCTTTACAGGTCTTTCAGCTGAGGGCTACTCATCTTGCTAAACCTTTGGAGTGCTCAGCAAGACCAGGTAAACAACCATCACTAGTTACAGAAAAGGGAGAAAAATTCACAACACCTCAACTCCTTTTTACATCCAATCCCTGAATCACTCAGTCCTTTTGAGCCATTTTTAAAAAGTTTCATATCTTCTCTTGTCAGACTAAGGGATGATTTTAGTGAGGCTACTTTTATGTGCGACATCGTCTTTCCACCTACATGCATTCAAGCTCTCCTACCTGCCTAAGGTCCACCAAAGTCCTGCTGACTGAAATGAGCTCTGCATGGCTTAAAGAAAGGGCCAAGAAAGTAGCCCTTTTTCCTTATCTTTATTGTGATTTTCCTAATAATTTCTATTTCTATAGTGTTCAAGTTCTAATAGAATCATAGAATGGTTAGGGTTGGAAGGGACCTTAAAGATCATCGAGTTCCAACCCCCCTGCCATGGGCAGGGACACTTCCACTAGAGCGGGTTGCTCAAAGCCCCATCCAGCCTGGCCTTAAACACTTCCAGGGATGAGGCATCCACAACCTGCCTGGGCAACCTGTTCCAGTGCTTCACCACCCTCACAGTAAAGAATTTCCTCCTAATATCTAATCTAAATCTCCCCTCTTCCAATTTAAAACCATTACCCCTTGTCCTGTCACTACACTTCCTGACAAAGAGTCCCTCTCCGGCTCTCCTGTAGGCTTCCTTTGGATATTGGAAGGCTGCTATGAGGTCTCCCCGGAGCCTTCTCGTCTCCAGGCTGAACAACCCCAGCTCTCTTAGCCTGTCCTCATAGGGGAGGTGCTCCATCCCTCTGATCATCTTCGTGGCCCTCCGCTGGACCCGTTCCAACAGGTCCATGTCCTTCCTGTGTTGAGGACTCCAAAGCTGGACACAGTATTCCATGTGGGGTCTCACAAGCGCAGAGTAGAGGGGCAACTAGGAAATGTGTATGTATCTTCTGTGTGGCTTCTGGTTACTTTACTCTGCCCTGTCACTTGAGCTACTGGAGCTTGTTGCCAATGGCAAAGATGAAACGTATGGCAAGCACTGTGTTCCCAGAAGCCGCCTGGATTTTCCAGACAGCCTGCCAAGCACAGCGGCTTGTATAAACTGGCTTTGTACTGGATTCTAACTGCAATAAAACCTTCAAGTTTCAAAACTTCCTGGAAAGTGGGACTGTAACACTTCTCTGGAATACTACTTTCCCAAACTTTTTAAAAACAAAAGCCAAGACTTTAATATAATCATAAAATCCATCTTCATTTTCAGTAAGTCATAAGCCCATCGTCACTGCCTCAGAAAATGCTGAAAGCGTGGGTCCTAATGGCACAAAAAAGGGGACCACGAATGTACTCTCAATAAATATTTACTAATTAGCAAAACTCCAGGAGTATGGATACCTTAGCTACTTTAATCTTCTACAATTTTTCATAATTCAGGCTATAAGTATAAGATTTCATTTTCTGATGCCTTTTGCATCAGTTGCTAATCATTGTGCAATGATTAAATGACCCAGCTGGAATTCAAGAGAGCTAGTAATATTTTTTTTCCCTCATACATCCATGGTCTCTGAGCAAGCCATTTAGTTTTACATGCAAAAGCAGGTAAGCATCTGAATCTGGCATAACTATTTCTGCTAGTACTCCAACATAATGACTTTATAAAGCCCCTTCAGCTGCCACCTAAATCAGGACTTATTTAAATTTTTATGCTTTGTACCAGCAAACATCCAAGGTGTCTGAACAGCTTTTTGTATCCTACATTCTTATTACTCTTCCCTTGGTCTTCGAAGTGGTCAAGTGCCCAAAATTGTATCTGTGCCCAGAGCCCCTGTGCTGGATTGGCCCTCGACACACACGAACAGCAGATGGCAGCAGGGGGATGTATTCTCTTCCTCAACAGCCTGCGTTCCACCTTCCTTGGGATGTGTCCGATTGCACTTCTGCTCCTGGAGAAGGGTCTAATCTGACATCTCTCAAATGAATAGTTTACATATTCCAGGCCATCAACTATCAGGTGACCTGAGGTTTGTCCGTATCCCTTTTGAAAATGTTCCAGATGGAAGAATATTTGAGCATTTGCTGGCATTTGAAAATGAGCTGATAACACTGTAGCCTGTTATGAGCCCCTCAAGTGTTGCTACAAGAAAGCTGCACAAAGTGACTCTGTGAAAGCATTAAGGTATTACTCAGTAGAATGTTAATATTCTAATCGTCAGAAAGGCAAGCATGATGAATTTGAATTGACTTGGATTTAATGGGGGGGGGGGGGGGGGGGCGGGGCAGGGAGAGGAAGGAAAATCACTGAAACTACTTGGATGGCTGGGGAATTTGCCAGGAACTCAGAGCCTTGGTTTCAGTTCATTTTCCAGTATGTCCCTAATTAAATGGAATATTGTTACATCAAGGACTGGGACGTATGTTTCAGTAATGCTAGACAATTTTGACTCTCTTCCATACCATTGTTGTGTCTTGTCTTCCAAAAACCTGAAGAACATTCAGGGCTTTCTTGGAAAGCAAAAGTTTTTCTGCATTGCAATACATGCTACAACTTTGATAATAAGAGTATCTACTCAAAGAGTGGCGCTATGCTCACAACAGTTGAGGTAGGAAGGGATCCACTGAGACCATCCGGTCTAATCCTGCTGCTCAAGCAGGGTTAGCTACAGCAGATTTTTAATATCTCCACAGATGAGATTCCACAGCCTCTTTGGGCAGCCTGTTCCAGTGTTTGACCGGCCTCATGGTAAAAACATATTTGCTTGTGTTGAGATTGATTTTCCCAATTTTTAATTTGTGTCCATTGCCTCTTGTCCTGACACTTGGCACTACAGAGAAGAGTCTGGCTGCCTCCTTTTCATTCCCTCCCACCAGATGTTGAAACACACTGATAAGATCCTCCCTGGAGCCTTCTCTTCTCCAGATTATTGCTAGGTTAATGTTTAGTCTCCTGAACTACCAGGGATCTGGTTGGGCTTCATTTTCTGAGGAGTTCGGACACTCCCCTGAATTCCAGAAAAACTCCTCAAATGTTTGATAAGCAGGCTTAAAGAAAACTACTAGCCTCTGTGGTTTTTGTTAACCTATGAAACTCTCTAAGCACTTTTCTGGCACTTTGAATCCTGTTCTTGGTCATCTCTTCTTTGAGACAAACCTGTAACTGAAATGTCATATGGAGTCTAATAAACCTCTGTGTGTGTATTCTTATTTATATACTCATTATCATCTTGATAGCAATTTCACTGAAAAAAATCTAATTATATTTTGTAAGTATCCCATGAACTAAACAAAATCCAGAAGATGTTTGCTATAAATATTTTATCTGTCTCTACATAGTTGAGAGATCAGAAATATCAAGAAGTGCTGAAAGAAGGGTATTCTGTTTTATTTTAAGCATCAATATATGCTGGAGTGCTACACAACAGATGGCAGATAGCTAGAAATAGAGCAAAGAAAATGTAGTGTAGAGTTTTCTAAATTTGTGGCAAAATTGATCACAGTAAGCACAGAATTTGATCCCGCAGTTAAAATGGGAACGTACAGTGCCATGGTCCGCTGGGTTGCCTTGTGCTTGATCCAGAACCCCCAGCACACTCTCACTGACTTCAGTTAGCTTTTGGAATAAACAATTTTGCTGAGCAGTCCAGAAGTGAAATAATCACAAAATATAATCTTCAATTGGTGAAACCGAGAACATAAAAATCTGTCCAAAAGGTAAAGAGGTTCAAAAATGAAAATCAATAGCCTTCTCCATGCTGGGCATATTTGCTACTGAAAAGTTGTAAAAGAAGTTCTTCAACTATAGTAAACTGATTTCCACTCTCAGTTATAGAATATAATTCTGAAGTAATTGGAATTGAGCCGTGCTTTTGTTATCTGTGTGGCTGATACCAGAATCTTGCCAATTTTGTTTACAGGTGGACTGCAATTGTGCTGTCTGTAAGAGGTGTGGTATGGTCTCCACTATTGCTCATTGAGTTGGTAAAATACGTGCTTTAAGGTTATTATTCTCCACATATCTTACGTGGCCTGAGACACTGTAAATGAAAACTTAGTTAAAGCAAAGGCTGTATTTGTTCCTCAGCAAAACTGTGATTGAATTCCATTACAATTATAACCTCAGTGTCAGCATGGGTGTAACTTGTGAGGGACATCTGTTGTGTTTGAGGGTGTAGTCTCTAGAAACGGACATTGAAGAGGTTAAGTAACTAAGAACAAAGCGAATAGAAAGGAGGTAGCAGCAATAAAAGGGATAATTGAGTGGCACTATATTTTTTTTTTTAACTAGTAGGAAAAACTGCAAATGAAGCAGCTGTGCTGTGAAGTAAACACATGCTGGGGAGCAGTAGAAAAGGAAAATAATGGACATAGATCAAAATATTTTGTTTTCATTAAAGAGAAGCTTTTGTTGTTTTATCCTGGTGTCAAGCCTTTCATGTAGAACATCTATGTATTCTAGAACTTTTTTTTTTGACCAAAAAGCCACAAATATTCTGAAAGCATCAAAACAAAAAATTACAGCATTACTAGGGTATATAATTTGGGAAGAGCGGAGGTTCCAATTGTAATGTCAGCAAAACTGACAGCTTTTAAACACATTTCTACAACAAACAAAGAAGAAAATCAGTTCCAGTATACCCACTAGCTATAGAAGATAACACAAAAAAATCCTGCCAGTCTACAGTTTAGTCCAAGTCTTCATCTGTAAAGGAAATTTATTAACACCAAGGTGTTTAGAACAAGAGCAAAGAAACTTAAGACATCTGAAGCTTTTCTAGTTTTTGGCAAGGTGAAAAAAGAGTATATACAAGTGTTCTTGAGTTTTATATTTAAATTCTTGAAACTGAGCTGAAAGTATTGCTGCGTGTGTCCTCCAGGAGGCAGTAATATGATTTGATGGTCAGTTATCTCTGAGCATCTGCCTGTTAGCTGCAGTTCACAAGAAGCTGTAGACTTATGGAACTATGATCCAGGTTTTTAAAGATGTTTCCACATCTAACACTCAGGGATTTGGAATGAGGCACCTAAAAGCCTTTGAAATGCATCCCATATCCTTTCACACATACATAGGCCAGGCTTGCATTATAAGCTAGTGCTACATTATGGCTAGATTAAGTTCGAGTTTTGCCTTTGAAAAAGCCTCATGCATGTCAAAATAATGCTACAGCATTTCTCAAAAATGCAAGCATTGATCTTGTACTTATTATATGTTAGAAACATCTCATACTGATCTAAAAAAGATGGGACGAGGAGCCCCTTGTGTGTCAGAGCAACAAGCAACCTGTCTCTGCATAGGTTTCTCCAAGGATTTGGAGACTGGAATCCAGGAGTTGGATTTCCAATTCAGCTGCATTGCTGTCCCTTCTCACAAATCCTGCCCACACAGAAAGTGGGAGAAGTGTGGCATCCTTACGGAAAGCAACAGCAAAGCTCCTCATCCTTCAAATAAGCTGACAGGTTTTGGTTTTTCTATCCAGGACACAGACACAGGCAGCTGAGGGCTGTGTGAACATGGGGCCAGCAGGAAGACCCCCAAAGGTTGAACCTCTTTCATGTGGCTGAGCAACCTTGGCCTTAGTAAATGCTAACTAATGGGGAAAACTTTAACGGGAATAATTTAAAGCCATTCTGGAATAGGATGGTAATTATAAAATTAAATAAGTAAAATGGAAAAGCACTGCTTTTCCCCTTCTTAATGCCTCCGTCTTAGCCTTCACTCTCTGGCAGCACTCAACACAATGCCTGAAAACCCCTTCAAAACAAAAGATTTCCCAGTGAGATTGTGGACCAGTGGTAGCAGTGAACATCACCATCAAAGAAGTTGTTCATACAACAGATAAAAAGAGAGCTGGGTTATAGGAGAAGTGGAATTTGGTGTAGCTCCTGAGGCAAAGACAAGCAGTGTAGGGCCCCAGCTGTCAGTGCTGCAGCTGAGGATGGAGCAGCAGCTTCACTCATTGCTCGCCATAGCATCACCATCAACTGGAGGTTAAAACTGCAGTGAGTCTTCAATATAACAAGTAGATTAACGTATGTGCAAAGCTGTTAGAGAAGAAGAAAGTGCTGTTGGTCTTTTTCAATACCCAAGTCTAACTAGTTTGAAGTAAAACTTTTAGGGGAAATTGGATTTCAGTCCAGACCTTACAAAGTTCTGGCTATCCTCTTACTTCAGCAGAAGAGGAGGAACCCAGTTTGATGCCACGATTAATAGCAAAGTTGTCGTCTTTGTTTCCTTCCATAGGCTGGCCTATACATGCCATATTCTGTCTATTGCTTCACTGCACCTGTATCCGTTTGAATGATCCTTTACACTCTCACTTCCCTGCTCCTCTTTTTCTCTCTTTTTTTTTTTTTTCCAATCCCATTTCTCTGCCTCCTATCCCCATCCCTAGGTACCACACGCTAACTGCTCTATTGTTGTCCCTGATATACACTTGCCCTTTCTCCAGCATGGCCATGAAACTATCTCCGCTGACAGACTAATACAGGAGTGCTCCACTTACTGCTCCTCATCACAAGAGCTGTCAGAGTGTGAAAAATATACACAAGTCAAACAGGGAGAGCAAAGATGCTTCTCCTAGCCCACCAAGAAAATAATTCAGCTGGGTCTGTGTTCTGCTTTTCTTTAATTATGGCAAATCATGAATTATTTCAGTCCCTGTTCTCAGCAAGGCCCAGGTCTGTGGAAAGGGATGGTACTGTGAGAAAATCCAGCATTAGGAAAGGATGAGACGCATCCGTAGTCATGACTTATTAAAGCATAGCTCAAGTTGAATACATGTTTAAGGGCTTTTGTAGAACTTGGGACTGAGACATGGTGGTGATGCATTAAATATGTGTTTTGGTATAAACTCTTCATAGACATAAGATCCTCTTTTAATTAAGCGTAGCTAATTAAACTACAGATTTCAGGCTGTAGAGTTTCTCTTATTTGCTGCACTGAATCAAAAACAACTGAAGCCTTGGTCACACTAAGACTGTACAGCAATATAAAGATCCCAGGTCAGCTGTGCCAACATTTTTCCAGACATATTCACAATTTGATCTTTGTGTGTACTTAATAGGGGTCAGGTTTGGAGGGAAACAGGAGTATGTCAGAGTGGAGGACAGCAAAGAGGCATAGCCTATTTCTTTGCAAGGGGCAGACAGTGAGCATTAAACAAAGGGGAAATCAATTCTGATACAAAATGGCTTGTGGCATTTCCTTTTCCTGTGGGAAATGAAAAAGTGATAAACGTTGTAGTACTGGTAAAAACTGTTTCACTTACTACACCACATATCATTTCCTCAGAGAATAAGACATTTCTGTTAATCTGATGTTACAGAAAAGGGTTTTTTGGCAACATCTAGAAAGAGAGAATGAGAAAAGCAATGGCAAAAAGTAAACACAAGGCTCCAGGACCACATATAACCATTCTCCTACTTTTTCAAATCTTCCCAATATTAGGGGACATTTTAAATATGCTGCTATCAGGATATTAACATATGGAAATAGGAGGTAAGCAGTAGTAAGACTTCTAATAAAAGTGGTCTAGTACTTTTGAGAAGAGCCTTGCTTGCTTCATTGCCCTTGACTACTACTCCACGGGCAATAGCTTGAGAGCTGCTCTACAGCAGCAGCCATGACCTGAGAAAGCTGTGAAGGGAAAGGAGAGCATATGGGGCTTAAAAGATCTTATTGGCTACTCCCCATTCCTTCCCACACTCCTTACCACACCACTCCTTACGCTATAGTCACCTACATTTGTACCCTGTGTAATTTGTTCCTTGCCTCAGCCTTCAAATATTTCCCTGCTGACAGAAAGAACTGAGGTGGGGGCTGTGGGCGGCCAGCAGAGGCTGTAAAGAACAGGTGGGGAAAAGCTCCAAGGAGAGAAACATGCCCTGAAAGTGCTAAAGAGGCTCATTTCAGCCCTGCCTTAAATGAATTAATGACTGAGAGGTTTAATCCCTCCATCCCAGTTCCAAATGTGTAAAATGTGCATAATAAATGCTCCGTAACTTGCTGACATGTTACACAGTTAAATCCATGAATGAATGTAAAGATTTAGGTTAATGGAGTGAGGGTATCATAAATATGCCCCAAGGAAATTAATAATTCTGTTTACATTGGAGGAAGTGAGGGAAGAACTCAAAATATCCCACCAGGCCACAAAATACGCAAAGTAGAAATTGAATTAGCATTAGGTCCAGTCATTGAATAAGCTATTTTTTTCTTCTTTAAGAAGAAAAAAATGTTTTCCCGTGGAAACAAATCTTACTGCAAGTACCAAAATTGATAAATCCTTGTTTCTTCTGGATTTATGTCTCTTTTTTGATTGACTTTTTAACTGAATTATAGCAACATTTTCTTTTATCTCCATATATAACTGGATTATGAAGCTGAGGTAACTTGTTTTCCTTTCTCTTCCCCTTCCAACTGTCCTCCAGCAAAGTAGGAACAAAAGAAACCATCTCTTTTGTCTACTTAAGCATCTGAAGTATTAGGCTAAAGTAATCTATTTCCCCTACATTATCTCCCACTACCTGCATGTATATGAGCAGTGACAGCCAAGGGAATGGAAACTTACCCGGGACAAAGTTACAAGTGTTTTTATAAGTGAATGGTTCTTATCCTCTACTACCCATTCTTCAGCAAATCTAGCAGAACAGAATTGCTTTTGAAACCTCTATATCTGGATACTGATTGAAATTTGCCACTGGATATGGAAGTTTTTAGGAGGTGATATCATACCCTGGTAGAGTGATTTCCTAAAATGTCTTTCCATAAAAATAGGGAGTGGTTACATAAGGAGGCATGATGTAATAATGCATGTACACAAAGAGAAGAAAAAAACCTAAATCTGATTTTCTTTGGCTTTTGAGTCTTTGAAGTCTCTACAGCCTTAATATTTAGTTAACATAATTTTGAATATCTCTACCTCTTTCTCTCTAAATATATTTAGAATATACTTAATCATATTTTGTTTAAGTTTATATACTTCTTATATACACATATATAGATATACAAGGCAATGCATTTATATATTTACACACATGCAGTTACACACCACTGGGTTATAATATTTGATTTTATTATTATTTATGCAGCTGGACTAATTGTACTTCAAAAGCTATTCATTCCCAGCTATGATCTATAATATTTCTCCAGGAAAACTGCAGTGCAAGAGGCTTAAGCTTTACCGCTTTGCTTGCTGTAACAGAAGTCCTGTTAATTGCAAACTGGGGATTCCACTGTTAAGATCTCAATAATTGTCATATCACTTGGGGAGTAAGTAATAAATCTTCTTTGTAAAAGCAGCTTAAGTCACAATTGCTCATTTTTACATATAGAAAAGATATCTGCCTGACATGAAGTAGTGTGTTATTGCAGTTAAAAAGCCTTCTGCAGAAAGCTCATTTTTTTTAACCTGTGAAGAAAACACAAATCTGTGACTATAATGATCAGCATCCATTATTTAAGTGGTTTAGGTGCAAGCTGCACTGATCAGATGTTTATGAAGATGAAACTAGCCTTCTCCCAGAGAATATACCATTATCATTCTTAACTGAAATTGATGAAAAGGCTCTGATGGATATTGGACTGGGTTGCATGAGCCAGAATGGGAAGAACTGGGTTTGAAGTTGCATGCAGCTATCACCATATACAGCAGCAATTTGAAATTGTGAAAGCAGAACTGGACAAAAGCAGGATTTTTCACTGCTTATTAACCTGGACTGTCTTCTTTCCTGCTTAGCTGGCTGGTGATTTTTTTCTTCCCTCATTGTAATGGTCAAACAAAATATTGTTTACAAAAGTTTGAAACAAAAGCCAAGGAAACAAAAGGATAAAATCACAAAACTGCTGGGGGAGCTTACATGTAGGCACCTAAATTTAGACACTTTTTGCTATTTACATAACAGAGTAGGTAGAGTTGTATGCACCACTGAAGTCATGTTCAACTTATTTTTTGAGGGTTCCAGTGTAATTAACACACACAGGCATTTTGATTCACTTTTCTTCCAGGGAAATTTTCTCAATAGTGATATAAGAGTGAACTTATTCATTAAGTACTCAGTAATCCTATTCTATCTCTGTGAAATGTCTGTGTTCCTTTCAGGGGTCAGGGATAGGAAAGGGGGGAAAGATTAATGAAATAAACATAATGCGCCAATTTTCTGCAGGCTACCTATTGAATGTGATGCAGAATTTGTCCTGATGACTTGTAATGATTTCTAATATTTCCAATAAGAAGGTTAATTCACATAAATCAGAAGAGTGGTTATAGTTGTAAACGACAACTTTTAAAATCTTATACCACTATAAGATCAGTGAGTATTAAAGCATCAATTAATATTAAAATAAGGTTATGTAGTTGAAATAACAGAACTAGTAAATTTTAAGAGCCATTTTCTCCAGCACAATGTAGTTCTGGCTGCACTGTGGATTCTGGGGACTAAACAAAAACTGTAAACCAGACCAGCTCCAAACCGGGAGGAGAGGCAGGTGTCTCAAAGCCTCTGCCATCCCTCTTTCCACTGGTGCTTCTTAGTGAGAAATGTCAACAGACTTCTTCAGTACAATTTCTTACAGCCTCTTTCCAGTATAGACATTCGTTGTCCTAAACCACATATTTATTTTTAGGCTTCAGTTAAACTCATCTTCTCTATTTAACCAAATACGTAATGGGATTTAGGCTTGCATTTGAAGTAAACCGTATGTTTGTTTTGTCCAAATGTATTATTTAAGAAAGACTATTATTACTAGGAAAATGGAGGGCTTTTGTTAATTCAACAGAAATTAGATTAAGACACTAGAGATCAGATCCAGGGAGATGTTTAGGCACCACAATAAGAGAGAGGAGAGGAGAGGAGAGGAGAGGAGAGGAGAGGAGAGGAGAGGAGAGGAGAGGAGAGGAGAGGAGAGGAGAGGAGAGGAGAGGAGAGGAGAGGAGAGGAGAGGAGAGGAGAGGAGAGGAGAGGAGAGGAGAGGAGAGGAGAGGAGAGGAGAGGAGAGGAGAGGAGAGGAGAGGAGAGGAGAGGAGAGGAGAGGAGAGGAGAGGAGAGGAGAGGAGAGGAGAGGAGAGGAGAGGAGAGGAGATGTTTAGGCACCACAATAAGAGAGAGGAGAGGAGAGGAGAGGAGAGGAGAGGAGAGGAGAGGAGAGGAGAGGAGAGGAGAGGAGAGGAGAGGAGAGGAGAGGAGAGGAGAGGAGAGGAGAGGAGAGGAGAGGAGAGGAGAGGAGAGGAGAGGAGAGGAGAGGAGAGGAGAGGAGAGGAGAGGAGAGGAGAGGAGAGGAGAGGAGAGGAGAGGAGAGGAGAGGAGATGTTTAGGCACCACAATAAGAGAGAGGAGAGGAGAGGAGAGGAGAGGAGAGGAGAGGAGAGGAGAGGAGAGGAGAGGAGAGGAGAGGAGAGGAGAGGAGAGGAGAGGAGAGGAGAGGAGAGGAGAGGAGAGGAGAGGAGAGGAGAGGAGAGGAGAGGAGAGGAGAGGAGAGGAGAGGAGAGGAGAGGAGAGGAGAGGAGAGGAGAGGAGAGGGGAGGGGAGGGGAGGGGAGGGGAGGGGAGGGGAGGACCTACAACTTTTCATGGGTCTAGGCCTTTTGAGTCTGAGTTAACACCTGCCCCAAAATTAAATTTACCAAACTAAATATCTTAAATCATTGCTAAATCAACATTTGGGGGATATTTGTTAGGCATTTTAAGATTACCTGCAGGTAAACCAAAGCTAATAAGGCTCAATGTTAAAATAATTTTTTACTTTCGCTCATTATTACTTTTTTTATTGTTTGCTTCTAAACACAGTGGAACAGGATACTTAACAAAGAAGACACATCCATCTGCCATTATTGTATTTAAAGCTTTCTTATGTAGCTACCAGGATAAAGAGTTAAAACAAGTTTCTGGCTGCCCTTTTTCATTACCTTTTTATTAGAAATTACCACTGTGTGCACAGTTATGTATACATGTCTACTTTTCCTGCCATAGAAATAATACTCAAGAACATGTTGTCCCTGAGAAAGAAGAAAAAGATAAGAAAAATTCTGCAGATTAATACATGGCAGCATTTCTGATGCTGAAGCTAAAGAGATGCTGTTCAGTTGATTAGGCCACAAAATTGATTTACCTTTAAAGAGGTTTCATATTATAGCTCTTTACTTCCAGACTCCCAAACGTGGTTCTTTTGAAAATCAGTCTTCATTGACAAATGTTTATGACAAAGCAATAACAAAGGGGGCAGGGAACAGGTCCAAGGTGTATGCTTATTGCTGTCTTCTCAGAACACCCAAAGGCACTCTTAAGACCTACTGCATTGTCTTTGTTGACAGTAAACTTGCAAGCCCAACTCCCTACTGCAGTTTGAAAAGCATCTTCCAGAGCACTCAGGACCCATATTTAAAGCCGTGATTGTTGTTTTAGTGCAGCTTCTGGAAACATAAAATCCTGACAAACATTCCTGGTCAGGCCACCCATGAGGTAACCAGCATGGGAAGCTACTGGAGGCTTCTGGGACACCTTTATAAAATAGGGTAGATTTAGCCAAACAATTTATGAGGACCAATAAGAGCAGAAAAGATATTCAAAGGCATGAATGACAACTATATATCTCAGTCCCATTTACTTTCTGTAGAAATTAGGCATGGAAATGACATCTGAGGCTTTGAAAAGCTCTACTTGCTAATTTTAAAGCACAGGATGGTAGCATGTTGTAATAAATTAGAAAGCATGTCATTCTGAACAAAAGACATCTTGGACTACTAATCTGCTGCAGGCTCATCAAAGAAAAGTGTCGTTGGAAATGCATTAATTTAAAGCATAGATTTAATTCTGTTGTGAAGTAAAAGCCATGGCTTCTGCTGATTGTTAAAGAAAAATAAGAAATACATCCCCTAAAACCATAGAAAAAGTATTATGCAAGACACTTCATGTGCATAAAGGCATAATGGGTGATAATGTACAGCTGCTGTGTGAGACATCTGAGCATTTTTAAAAGTTTCTACAGCAGGCTGTTGCGGTTTAGGACACAGCAAAGATTTTCCCCATGATCACAGGCTTGCCTACTTTACCTCTTTGTCCCCATAAAGCAGAGGTGACTTACGCTAGCCATTGTAAAGCCATCTGTGAGGGTTAGCAAATTACATCAAAATTTGTTCTTCCTGCATAATCTGATGATGAATTAGGCCCATCTATGGTAAGAACTGCAATACATATACTCATGGAAACCTTCAAATGAAGCTACAATGTCAGTTTTGGATCCAGTTTATCTTGATACTTACCAACCTGTACTTCACTTGCTTTAAAAAGGAAGGTAGCTGTAAAAGCTGTTCCATACATAGTAATATTTAAGGCAAAAATTAAGCTCCAGAGAATAACAGAGCTGAGACCACAGTCTGGAACACACCTCAACTCAAAGGTATTGCGTTTAGTTTTCAGGATATTAAATGTCAGGAGAATTAGTGTGACATTACATAGACATGATTTGACTTTCTTTGGCTCCATGGAAAGAAGTGAGGATAAGCGTAGTTGCTTTTGTGCAGAATTTTCTAGCAGTTGTGTTAAATCTAATTGCTGAGGCAGCATTTTTGAAGCCCTGTACAAAAGCATGGTCTTGAAAAGACATGGCATATAGGCCTTCTCACCTCCTCTTGCATTTCTGCAGCCAATAAGAAAATGTTTTGCATGAACCCTGGGAACACACTTCTTTCTGGTGGAGTGCTGTGTGTTGGTTTGAGAAATTCCCAAGAGGTCAAATCACAAGTCAATAGTGCAGAACTCCAAAAGAACTTGACAAAATAGAGGGACACTGTAGAAAAATGTTTTGCAGGAGTGTAGATACATGTTTTCCAACAAATGTAAGACAATGAACCTAGGGAAAGAATAACCTGAACCACAGTTAGAGGATACCAAACTCAGAACTGCCGGAAATAGTTCACTGGAAAGATTCCAGAAACAGCTTTCTGAGGGCATCAATTCAGTATGCAGCAGCTGTCAACAGATCACAAAAATGTTTGACATCATCTGGAAAGGCACTTAGGACAGGACACAAGACAAAGGGCATTATTTTATTGCTGTTTAAAACCTTTGTTTGCCCAGATTTGAGTCCTGTGTATGGTTCTGGTCCCTGCAACATAAGAAGGATGTAGTAGAGTTAGAGAGGGTACAGAGGAGGGAAGCATGATTACGGTGATGGAACAGCTACTTTATAAGAAGACACAAAAGTTTCGAAGTCTTCAATTTGGAGAAGAAAAGGATGATGGAAGGTAAGATAAAGTTTTATAAAATAATAAAAGCAGTGGATAAAGTGAATGAAGAACTGTTATTCACCATACCACAGATACAGGAGCTAGAGGATACCCATTGAAACTACCAGGAAATTAATTTAAAATGGATAAAATAATGTAATCCTTAACACAGAGGGTAACAAACATCTGGAATTTATCATCAAAGGAAGTTGTGGATGTAAATAACGTATCAGCAGGTTCAAAAATGGTTCGACAACGTCACAGACAACAGGTTCATAAGCAGATAGTTCTAACAACCCTAGTACTATAATCCTGGATGTCTGAAGTATAGGAGGAATGTACTGAAGAAAGCATCAAGACTGTCATACACTCTCTGAAGAACATCTCTTAGTGCCACTGTCTGACACACAACACGGGATCATCAGTCTGACTGAGTAGGACATTTCTCACATCCTTATAGTCTCATATATGGAACTCCTGGGGAATAGTATAGGACTACTTATATGCAGTCAGAGCACAAATATTGCAGATTATGGTAGGAATATTGCTCAAGTGGTTAGTCACTGCATACTTCCAGTGAGCTATTACTGTGCCTTACAGGAACTTACTGATTAAAAACTGATTTGGGGTTTTGGGAATGCATGCAGAAAAGCTGCACAACATGTCTAAAGGAGACAGGAGACACATGGCACACTCTCCAGTGAGAATGTGGCAGGCAGACTGTTAGCTTCAAGCATCCTGGCTTCAACAGATAGCAATCACTCTCCTAACAAAGTTGCAGGCTGCAGATCAAAAGGACTGTAATGTGGTTTAAAGCATTTCTGAAGAAGAGAAGGAAGGTCAGTTACCAGAATTGCCACCAAGCTGAAAGGCACAGTCTGTGGAGCGAGCCTAAGGATATTCAACCTTCCTGGATCCAGGAAATGTTAAGACTTCGGAAAACAAGCAAGTATAAAGACATTTGGGGGTTACTGGTTTTGTGATACACTTTTCTTGAAAACATTTTATTCTAAGTAAATATTATATTGCTTTTAGGAGACACCATGGTCACTGTACAAATTATTGTTACTGCCCCAGATGGACGATGAGCGCCAGGACCTCTGCTTGCTGATAAACTCACAGTATGTACCGGGGAGCGAAGGTTAGGTCTGGTCTGAGGGTAGGAGATAAACATGATCCAGTGTAGAAGCAGGTGATGGTGAGAAGCCAGAGGCAGTAGGGTGGGGAAGGCTCTGCCCTTCCTGAATTGAAGGTGGCTAAGGGTGCTTTTCAGCTGGTACTGCTGACAGCCATGCTTTGAATCCAAGGCCTGATGTGTGCTCCTAAGTAATTAACTTTACCCACAGCTCTGACTGTACCAGCTTGTGCTAGAACTAGTTTCTGCCCATGAGGACTGCAGACAACATAGGTATGACAACGGGTAAGACAAAGGAATAGACACCCATTTTACACACAGAGAAGACAAACATGGGATGATAAAAGACTTGTCTAAGATAGCACAGGTGTCTCAGTCAGAACTAGGGACTGAGCCCTAGTTTTCTGAATCCTTATTTGAACCCTCAAGCCCAGGACCTCTTTCCTGTTAACAGTAATACTATCATATTAGGCAGGCACATTCCCAGCTGGACAAGTTAATACATTGCATTAGAATGACTATATAATCAATCAGCTGCAAGTGAGCATCTGGCATAATAATGTTCTTGCTTTCCTTTCCTTCTGCTCCTTTTCTTGTTACCCTAGCTGCTAATTTCTTCCTTTTGTAGAAAAGCTTCATCATTCTACCTCCAAGGATTAGCTGACACAGAAAACTATAACAGGAGCTTGCTAGCGCAATGATGGAATATCTTTTTACACAAAAAGCTTTTAATAAGCTAGCATCTTTCCATGCCTTTCTCAGCTGTCACATGTATGCAGCCCTTTTATGTTACCACAAGAACTGAACAAATGAGTGAAAGAAAAATATCCACTGATGCTCATTCATAGTTTTAATGAAATTCGCTTCAGTAATGTTTGTGCCTCTTCTTGGTTTTGTGTTACAGAAGGACGTTAGCCAGCCAGTTTACTGGCATCAATCACTGGGGAGGGAGGCAGGGGGGACGCGTGAAGAGAGAGAGACTGACAGATAGAAAAGATATCTTCAAAGCAGGACAATTAAATGTAACCTACCGGGCAGATGCCTAGGATACCCAGAAACTCAATTCAGCCTTTACTCAACAATTGTCTCATTTATCCCCCTGGTAATTTTCCTACCCACATGAATTCTTTTCATGTTTCATATATATGCATCAATTTTCACATTTAGTCCATTTAGTTTAAAAAGGCAGAGGATGGAGGAGGAATTGTGGGGAAGGAGAAATCCCAAAGCTCTAGACCCACTGACTATCCCCATCACATTTAGAATGAGACAAGGGGGGCAAAGGAGCATCTCAAAGAGTCAGAAAACACAAAAATCTCTGACTTGTATGACCAATTACAACATATTCTGTATTTAAAGCATTTCTGTCAATCATAAGCTCGAAAGAGAAAAATTTAAAAATGCACTCATCAAACCGAAAAAATGGGTACCTGTAAGGAAGCTACAATTTCCTCATGGATATTTCATGATCTAAGAAAGATGCCAAACTCATCAGGCAAATTGTTTGCTGTGAATTATTCACTTGGGTCTAAATTGCTACTCTTTCAGGCAAATACAATGGAAACCTGTGACTCCTTGTCATCAGATTTGTTCTCCGGGAGCTTCATCCCATTCACTGTTCTTAGGAAAAAGGGCTTTGTACGACAGTTAGCAATAAAACAGTAACAAAAAGATTTTTTTTTTACCTTTTCTTCCTGTTTTTAAATTACCTTCCTCCATATTCATATTATAACTTTACCTTTCACGTACAGACCCTGATTCAGCCCAAGATTTCAACTTGCTTGCCTGTACTTAAGGAAAGGAAAATAACAGAAGAAAGAATGTATGGTGAAGGATGCACTCATTTTCCCTGCTGAACTGGCACTTTGACATATTTTCTAGCTGGTCTGAACTTTACATTCCAAAGGCAAATATTTTTGCCAGTTAATCTCGGCACAGCCAACGTCTGACAAAGGCCCTGTTATTGCCACCTTTTAAGCTGCAGCAATTTAACAGCCCACTAGAGCGCAGTCCTCGCTCCTCACATATATTTGCCATTGTTTAAAGAAATGGTTGAATAAGTAGCCCTCAAAGAAATATTGTAGGCAAGCAAAACGAAATGCTAGAGAAAATAACCTTACTGCTGGAACGAAAATGTAGAGAAGCAGTAAAAAAATTATATGAAATGCCTACAAGACACTGACTCAGAAAACTTAGGTCCAAAATTTGAACCTGCTTCTCCGCTTGGCCCATCCAGAAACAAATGGCTTACTGTTTTCAGTTTAAGAAGTTTGGCTTCCTCTCCTGCCTGCTATATATGAATACACCCACACAAGGCAGCTTTTTTCTCCACCCAGCTCACTCTATTATGATGAATAATGAACTTATATTTCATCATGATAACCTTGCCAATCTCCTTCAGCATTTTTGAAAAGGGATCATTTAAGTTGGAGAGTGTTTGGAATGGTACTTATATTTTTTATTTTTTCCCGCTTTAGTCCTTTGTCCTGAGATGGACGATTCAAACAGAAAGCAAGTAGCATAAAACTGGATACAGCTGATGCACTATAAATCTGCACATCTAACTGTGGTTAACAGAGATAGGTGTGTCAGCCAGTGATTGTACAAGAGCTGTTGGTGAATAAGGGGGAAGAAAAAGAGATCCAAGAAACCAGAGTGAAGAATAAATTGTGCTGACAAAAGTTGCAATATATATATATATATATATCGAAATGTTAATTATCTACATAAGATGAATGGTGGGTCAACACTAGAGAATGCCATTTGCAATAGTGAAAAACAGGACAGTCCTTTCTTAACAGGTAGCAAGAGTACAGTGTGTCTTTGGCTGAAACAAAAGTACAGAAAGTACAGAAAAAAGCATTGCTTTTTTGGACTGTTTCCCCAGATAAGTATCTTACTTTTCCCAGCCATCTATTTCCCTACAGGGAGTAGACTGAAGGAGTAAGAGCACTTAGGGAGCTCTCTTATAAATAATTTGACAGGTGCAAGTCTCTGGATACATCAAGATGTAACTAGGGTCATATCTTGCATATGGAATCTTCTCAGCCTCTTTCATCCCAAGTTGCATGAAAGACTACCACTGATATATGGGCCTTCAGCTCTGGTCATACAACGTGAGTCTGCAGCTGCTGGATTCAACAGGAATCCCATGGAGAGGCTGTCCTTTAGCTGGCTTGCCTTTCCACCCCTCAGTGTTGGCCCTGCAAGACCTTATCACTTCTGGTGTGAATCGTCTGTGGCAGCTGGTTCTCTGAAAAATATAAATATGGAGACTGAAAAACCGTCACTGAATCACTATAATATCAGATGCCACAAACTCTGCTGCTGAGCTAAAGATCCAGTATAAAGGAACATTTCTTATCTAAGTAAAATGGATTACTATTTTTAAAAACCCTGAAGTATATAATGTAATAAGCAAATCTGCAAACATGTAAGTTTATCTTTTGTTTGACAAATTCAACTCAAGATAAAACTAAATGTCATGGATCAATTCAAATTTAAGGAAAAAAATGGGCTAGGGTGGTTTTTAAAGGTCTGAAGAAGTGGTTTAAGCAAGTGACCTCCACATGCCAGTGAAGAGAGTACTAGACTATTTTAATGATTATCTGCACAGAGGAAAGTGAAACAGTTCCTGCCTCTCATATGCTCTCTCAGATATTTCCATACAGTGAAAAAGAGAGAGCTATCACTACCCCAGAGCACCAAAGTATTCCTTCAGAAAGTTACCAAATAACATTTCAGCAAAGCATGTAATGGTAACTTAGAGAAGCTACCATGAAACTAGATAACCTTTCAAATCCATTTATCAAAGTAGTTACATTTCTCATTTCAAGGCAAGTGGCAGATAATAAATATAGATCAAAGGAAACTAGTCACTATATAAAACATTATATTAAATGAAAAATTTATTCACAAAATAGCATTATATATTTTATAGCTTTTTCACAGCTCCTCTTTTTTATAAACTGTGCTTTATATTTTCTATGTTTAACAGCAATCATGTCACATAGCTACAACCGTTCAGAAAAAAAACCCACAGATTAAAGATCTATAGAGACTAGAGACAGTTCCAACCACAGAGATGTGAATCCTTTCAGATTCTGAGGACATCTAAACTGAGATCCCAGTTTGAAGCACAAACAAATGCTTTTGTTAAGCAAATTCACGCTAGAAACAAGGTTCAGTAAATCCCTTCAGCCATTCTACTGCTGAGCACACGCAGACCTCTCAGATTTCTTTTTCAGAAGCACAAAAGAGAGAGCTGCCTCTTCCCATCAGACAAGAGGTACTTCTGGTGCGCCAGGTCATGCGGCTGGGAAAAGCCACAGCTCTGGGCTGTGGCTGCAGATTGTGCCACTCAGCAAGACAATGTCACATACCAGATCTGACCGGTGACCAGCTCTTTGGCAGCAACATGGTGTCTCTGTTTCTTCTCCATTTTATGACCTCAGCACATGCCCTCATAGGCGTCTCCTTCACAGTTGCTATTGACAGGTTGATATCAGGTTGATATGTCAAAGACAAGCCTTGTCAATATGGGAGACATAAGCCTTTGCTGTGGGGAGGAGTGAAGGAGGAGCCAGATGAAAGAAGCCAGTGTGGAGAGGCCGAGACTTGACAGATGTATAGATGTACTCATCACTTCTGCTCTTGGGATGAAAATAAATGGTGGTGCCGATAATCCTTCATACCCACCCTGCATGTCAATCCTTTACAATTCACAAGAAGGGGCAGTGACAACACAAGGCATTATTTTCATCTTACTCAGCTAGTTTTAGTGAATCTGGTCCCTTCATGCAACACAGTCCTCTTTTTAAACCTAAAAGCAAATATGTATTTTTCTAGAGAGCAGAAGTATGCCTTTTAACAAAAATTTGCCCATTATTGTGGATTTCATAATGTACCTTGTCACTGCTGGCTATTTGATCTCCTTCCATTCCCACAGTAAGAACTGAAATGTTACCTCAAAATTGTGGAAACTAAAGGAGGGATGTTGTGTCCTGTAACATCTTGGGCATGTTCAACTCTCAAATTTGCACACAGTTTATTTGATAACCTAGAATTATTTTAATAGACAGATGTTGCCTTTTCACTTAATTTTTCAGGATAATTGATTCCTTGGACATGAGTATATTACAGAGAAATTTTTAAATGTTCTATCCATTCAGAAGCTTACGCCTGAAGTTTTGTTAGAGTTTATTTCTAAGGCGTGGAGTAAAATCTTAGCTTCTCATCTGAAAACAACAAATATTAAAACTGTGTACAAAACACTGCATGAAAATTCTATAGCTTGTGAAATCTAAAGGGCTTAATGTAAATGTGTTGTTTCTACAGGTCCCGGCACTGTCTCCTGCATCTGGAAGGCTCAGTTAATTCTCAGTCAGGAAAACCTGTTGTAGACATGGAAAATACTAATAAAGCCAAGCTAGGCAACAGGAGAAAATGTGCATTTATATGTGAAGTAAATGAAAAATGGCTTACTGGAATGCCAGGAGAAAAACAGGGAAAGAAATGAGAATGTTTTGGGTTTAGTTACTCAGTTCCTTGTGCTAGCAAAACTCTGAAAAAAAGCCATGTTAATTTGTCTGTGGTCCCTGCAGAGGGATGCAAGTTAGAAAAGAAGGTATGGCACTGAGAGATTCAAGCTACTTCTTTCCCCTCTTCTGTATCGATCCTGACTAAGAAACTGCTGCATATGTAGGAGTCAGTGATGCACACGGCAGCTAAACTGAGTAGATGCAAGCCTGTGTTGTGCTGTGCGTTACATCCAACATGCCCCTCAGGCCTGTGTTATGCTGCATAAGGTCCTTGGCTGCAGGGTGACCTCAGCTAGATCATTGCAACTGAGGAGCCCGCAGGCAGCTCCCACTTGTGCTGGCACTAGCACCACTTGCCTGGCCTTGCCTTTATCCAAAAGTGCAGCAAGAAGTTCTCATGAGAATATCCTGTAGGAACAGAGTTGTTTTCTTGTAAGAAAATTACACATTAACTCGAACAACCAAAAGGGAGAGCTTCTCTCCACGGACAGGATCTGCTCTGCTCTGCTCTGTGCAGTGTGCTCTGGGAAAATCTATCCAGGCTCCACCCAATGTGGCACAAATGTAGTGTGCCCAGCATCTGAAGGGACATAAGATTTACTTGTTATCTATGTTCTTCTTATTATTCTGTCTTATAAAAGCAGTTCTCTTACTGAGCCATTTGTTTTTCAGTCTTTCTTACTGAGGTCCAGACAAGACCTCTCACCATCGCGCTCTTCCCTCACCTCCCTACCCCAGTGCAGAGCAACTTCCAGTTGAACTCAGTCTATTACCATCTCATTAAAAAAAGGTACAAATTCACAATTTTGGCTCCTCCAAAATTAACACTCTAACATTGCATTAAGGATGGGAGGATGAGCCAACCACTGCCTCCATCCATTCTGACAGGAAGGCAATACTGACTCTACCTACATGAAGAGAGCACAGGAAGTTTACTGGCAGGATACCAGCACAAGCCTGCTATCTGCATTCCATTACAGGTGCTGCACTGATACCTGTAAATTAACTCTTTCTGTTTCCTTCAAATGGTATTGCTCCATTAAAGACAGCAGTGAAAAATATATGACTCCCAAATAAAGTGCCCTGTATCTTTTTAGATACATAAAAAATCATGGGCAAGGAATAACTTGTTTTGTTTGAAGTTCACTAGTAAAATAAGCAATCATTTCAAAACATCAGTGCAGATTAAATCCAGCTCTTAGATTCTTAGAAGGTGAATCTACAGTGCCATCAAATCCAACTGTTTGGATACCTATCTCTGCCAGCAAGGCTAAAACTGATTTTATCCTTTCCCAATATCTAATTTTTTTTCTCAGAGGAGCTGTGAATGGTGATTTTAATTAAGGCTGCCTGCCCATAATCCCAATTCATCTTAATTTTGCTAAATTTTAGGCACTGGTTAATATTGGTAAAGTGAACAATAATCAGTCTGGTACATCCTCATTTAGAAGTGCTTGACCTTGCAATCTTAATCTATTTTCATTAATAATTATCTTGAGCAGGTAAAGCCTACTTATCATGGTCAAAACTCTGCACAGATACTATCTACTTAAACTACAAAATTTTATTTTTACATAATTCCTTGATTCAGCAAATCTTGACAGAATATGTTTAAAATTACTAGCCCAAGGCTATAAAAGTAGATAATATCAAAACTGCCAATGTATTACAGAACTTTCTTGCCCCTAATCTCTTGATTAATCCACTAATATTGTTTATTAAAGAGTTTTAATTCAGATTCTATTCTGTTGATATTCTATAATACTAACTTGAAATATTAGTTACTGCTCTATTTTTATGTCAGATGATCACAGAGTAAAATTCCCCTAACCATAAGCAAATGGAACAGTTACTTGCTGATGGTAGTGTGGAATATTACATAGGACTTTCAGTTCAGCTCCAAAACTGCAGTTTACTAAGGTAATGCTTCATATATCACAGCTGGTTCATCAACCACACAAGGTGCAATAACAGAAAATTTAATTTAAAATTTAATCTATTAAATCAGTAGTTAGGTACAACAATTACAGGCTTCAGAGAAAAGAAGAAAAAAAAAAGAATTGTTTACTGTACTCAGAGTACATTCCCACACTTTCTCCTATTTGCTCTTGCCACTTGCATTGAAAACCTTATTTCCCTCTTGGACATTTGTGCACTGAGATTTTACATCATTACCAAATCTGGCAGGTCTTTTAACCAGAAACCCCTTCTCAAATACAGGGAGGCTTCTCCTATCAATTTTAGTATCCGTAATACAAACAGGAAACATTAATACCAAGGTAAAAAAATGTGCAATGTCAACATTCTGAAGCAAAACTGCTTACATTAAAAACATTACCAAGAGAAATTGGCATATGCACTGACACTAAACATTATAAAGCTACAGTCATTCTTCCAGGAGAAAAGCTATATATAGTGGATCATTTTTTAGAAGTAGATGCACATTTAATAGCAAGATTGTTTTTCTACTAGCATAGCAAATGAAGCCAAAAAGATTCTGGATGGAAAACTGCAGCAGCATCTGGAAATTTGGTGGAGCTGATCTGCTGAGATACAAGTCGGTAGAACAGCAGTTTGAATACATGCCCATTCATTTCTCAGGTAACTTTTGGTTATTTCCATGTCTGTTCTGGTGATTAAGAATTATTTACACTTCATCCATAGTTTGTTACAGCAATTGTCAAGTAAGCAGACAATTATGAAATGTTTAAATGCACAGAACAGGAACATGACTAACGCTCAAAGGAAAAACAGGTTTTGGGACATTAGACTGATTTTTCACCCACTGAAATAAGATTACAGTATACAGAATTCAGCATGCAGAAATATGTACACATACATACATATCTGCTTATGCATGCATATAGGCATGCTTTGTAATTACCCACAGAGATAAGATTTATAGCTAAAATGATGTCTTCATTTAATTTTACAAGCAATAGAGGTAACCTTTGAATATATAGGCACTGGTGTATGATGAATACATACAGAACAATGCACTGAGGCTACGTCCACCCTTACATAGATCCCGAATATGTCATTGCTGCTTTATAACATCACGTCAGGATAGCATCTCTTTTGTGCCCTACGTCTTTACCACTGATAGGTCAAGTCTACCTAAGGTCATGAAAAACTTATCCATGGATCTCAAAGCACTTTTTATAAAGATGGCTGGGCATTACTTCAACTCAGAAACGTGTAGAAGATAAGCCTAAACTCAGGCAGTGATCTTAAAAGTCTTTAACCACATGTAACTAATCCTTCATGCAACATGCAACCACCTTGCATCTGGTCCTGAAATCCCATGTGGTTTCTCTTTGTGTTGCACCCTCTTAAACCCGAGGTAGTTTTAAAGCTGTACTCATCCCTTTCCTGACTGGCAAACGTTCAGAAGTGAATGTAGTCACTCCGTACGCAGAAGGAGACGCAATTCAGGAAGACAACCACTAGAGGTCAGGCAGGATACAATTCATGGCCACAAAGAGACGGGAGATTTTCCTAAGAGTGAGGTCAGCAAGAGAAACGAGAGACCAGTGACCACTTACATAAGGAGATTTAAATAGTTGCCACTTTTCATGTCAGAAAGCAAACCCGTGCTCTTGAAAATGGAAATATTTAAAGCAGATCACATGCACTGGTATGAGGGCAATGGTGAGGGAATAGTTTTATTAGCTAGAAAACAGGTGTGCAGTTAAATATGGACATTCTATATAAATAGAAGTTGGTCACAGCAAACACCTCACTCAGCAAGTGTTCAAATCTACCCAAAGTTTACATGTTTACTGGATCTTCAAACTACTGGGAAGCAGTTTTTCCATATTGATTTCATTATACGGGGTGTGTGCAGGGAGGAGAATATGAAGTAGAAAAACACTATAATACCCTGTTTTTCTTGACTGAATGAGAAATGCAGCCCCAGCCTTGGAATACATGCAGAATATCATACTGAAGGTACTCAAAATAGTTCAGCAGCTACTTCCCTGAATTACCTACTCAGTTGTCACTCTTCTGGTGAGCTCCTCAGGGACATTTATTCCATTAGTGGGAATAGATGAGTTAAGTTCCATGGGTGCAAAGATGGCCACTTTTTGTCACAAAACCAGCAGCGCTGCTCAGTGGGAGAGTCGATCTGCAGCTGCCAGGGTCTCCTTTGCCTCACAGGCTTTTCCTGATCAAAATGCCTCCTCCCCTCCAATATACGTGTTCATATTCCCTTGCAGCCTATGTAGGGCTATCATCTCAAGGGTTAGGTAGCAATTTGTACTTTGCAGAGTATGTTTTAGAGAACTTCCTTAAGCAGTCATATTTCTTTTTCCCATATACCACTTCAGTAGCTGGTACTCTCATTATCCTGACTGATTTGCAGCTGAGTGCATACACATCCCTGACAGAACTTCGGTATTTCTTGGAAGAGCATTTTCTTGGAAGCATTTAAAATAATTCCACCAACACTAACATTAAGGAAGGTTCGGTTATATAAAATAAAAAAAAATAATAATAAAAAGAAAAGGCTACAGTGGGTTTGGTTAGCTAACTCACTCACAAATAGCTATGTTTTATCAGATACCATACACAGAGTGAACAAAAGAAATGATTGAGAATTTGGAAACATTTACTAAGCTTCTGACTGTATCTTCTACATTGCTTATTCAGTATAGATCTGTAAATCTGTACTTAGAGATATCTGTCTCTGATAGTTCTGTCAAAACCAGTATGTTCACCAGAAATATAATTTTATTCAGGTTAGCCAAAATCTGTGTAGGTACTTGCCATCAACTGGACTATTAGATAGTTAGATACATAAAATCTCAGTGGTATTAGGCAAAAAAATGTATAATAAATTTAGACTTACTTGCAACAATATGATAGGAAATTAAAAAGGGAAGATGTGTAATATGTGTTACTAGTTAAAGGAGAATCCGCTAATCTTTTAATACTTGTTGATTTCTGATAAACCTTTTCCTCGTACAAGAGCTGATGTCATCTTTAACAGATATTGAAAAAGAAGTCCTGCATCTTCTATGTAGCTGCTTCATCGTCAGAACTGACCTCACACAAATGTGGAAAACTGGGAACCAGGAACCCTTCTGTTCTGGATTTGTGTATGAAGAGATAAACAAAAATTAATGTCTAATTGTTACCTGTAATGGTCCAAACTTGTTTCTGTAACCATGGCTTATACTGACTTGCTTATTTATAGTAAGGATGATCTACCTCTGATTGCTATGAATAGGGACTACAGAAGTAAACTGAAATGTGATAAAAAATTCTGTTCTGTGTCCTGTGTCCCTATACATTTTATATATGTGACATTGCTGTTTTAGTAAGTCTATACCATATGCATAGACAAATACCCATATATCCTTCAGTTTCCTTAGATTCCTAAAAAAAAAAAAAAGTAAAAATAGAGAGGACCAAGCGTTCATCAGTTTCCATGGAGAGGAACAAGGAAATATAGAGATATAGGAAATTTCACTGTCTCTTGTTTTTATTACCACCTCCACTGCAAAGCCCTGAATTTCACATAGCACAGCAGCAAGAAATTGGAGAGTAACATCTGGTGGATGGAGAGAGAAATAAATGTCACAGCTCTGTGCATAGGACAGTACAGTCTTTATTATTAGTATGTGCACAAATAAGTATTGTGAGAAAACACTGCCAGTACTCAGTAAGATGCTCTTAGTGGTTCTGCAAGTTAATAAAGACCATATCAGAAACAGACGACAGATATGGAATGATGCATACACAGTCTGTGGTCAGTATGTGTCGATTTATCCAGGTAAGATGTATTGACACGGTGCTTTTATAGTCCGTCCCCTTTGGCAGAAACAGAGTATGTATCTTCACAAGAATAATGACAGAGCTCCTGAGCGTATTGATTGAATGGCATGAAGCATGGATAACAAGTGGCTATGCAAACTAATGGTGGATGAGCACAAAGCTTTATAAATAGCTATAGCTGCAGAAATATTCTGGGCATAGGACTCTCCCTCTCCTTTTCTGTGTTATTTGACACTTTATAATTTCACGATTCTGCTAAGAAATTAAACAAAGGTGTTCATCAGGGAATGGAGCACCCTCTTATGAGGAAAGGCCGAGAGACCTGGGTCTGTTTAGCCTGGAGAAGAGAAGACTGAGAGGGGATCTCACCAATGCTTATAAATATCTAAAGGGTGGGTGTCAAGAGGATGAGGTCAGACTCTTCTCAGTGGTGCCTGGTGACAGTTCAAGGGGCAATGGACACAAGCTGGAGCACAGGAAATTCCACCTCTACATAAGGAAAAAAATATTTACTTTGAGGGTAATGGAGCACTGGAATGTGCTGCCCAGAGAGCCTGTGGAGTCCCCTCCCAGGAGATATTCAAAACCTGCCTGGATGCATTCCTGTCCAGCCTGCTTTGGCAGGAGGGGTTGGACTAGATGATCTCCAAAGGTCCCTTCCAACCCCTACCATTTTGTGATTCTGTGATTAGAACATGCACAGCTAATTAAAAGTACAAATAAACTGTAAGTGGCAGAATCAGGACACCGTCTACAATACACCATCTTTTCCATTACTTGGGGTAATGCAGACATTTTGGGAGGCACTGGATAGCATGGTGCAGAGGCACCTGAGCTGGTTCCTCTGCTCCAGCAAAGCATCTCCTAGGATGAGGAAGAGCAATAGAGATTTTTGTGTGTATAGGGTATATGGGTAATGGAAGAGTTACAGTCTGTTAACAGTAATGATGGCTGTGTACTATGTCATTGTACCCACCATCACAAACATTAGCAGCTGTGTTTCTGAAGTGTGACATACACAGGACATAAGCAATCTGATAGAATACTCTCAGCATTACTTTGTTAGGACTATCATCAGGCACCTGCCATATTCCCACACATTGTGCTGGAATAATGCATGTTACAGGTTTGCCAGAGCCTTCAGTAAATGCACTTAAAGTGAAAGATATAATTTCAAGCTGTTTAAAGTTAAGTTGTCATTTATTACTCCCATGCCCTGCTAAGACCCTGGAGAATACAGCAAAAACTTACTTTGGGAGAAGGGAAGTGGCAGCATTGCAACACAATGCTGCTCCAGACTATACTGTACTGGAGATCCTCACAGAATTGAGAGCAAAATGCTTCATAATCCATATGATCCAAGTAATAAGAAGAGAAATACACCCACTCAAGGAAGCTATTCCGTTTTGCAAAAGAAGGAGAACCTAGCCCAAACTGTTACATAAATAGATTATGGTAAGAGCATTACCACAGCTCTGCCTCTGTTAATGTGAAGGGATAGTCCATGTGTTAAATAGCAAATGGATGAGAGAAAGAGTAAAATATGGAAAGAAAGAAAGAAAGAAAGAAAGAAAGAAAGAAAGAAAGAAAGAAAGAAAGAAAGAAAGAATCAAGAATGACAAGGACAAAGCTATAAAAAAAGTTGTTGCTTCAAACTAAAGAAAAGGTTGCTGATTAAAACTGAACACCAAGTCACATGGGTATCTGAAAAACACTGAAAAGAGATCTCAAGAACAGCTTTTTTAGTTGATATATCCTGTCTGTATTTTTACAAGAAAGACACAACTGGAGACATGATTGCAATATAAATGATGTAAGAATATAATTAATTATTGTGAAAGAAGAACATTTTTGTTAATGTAGAAAGTCAAACCTTTTCAGTGCTGTACCAGGAACAAAGATCTGTAGTGTGGGTAAGGACTTTCTTACATCTGTTTCCAAACAGGTTTATTTTTTGACACAAACAGTCTGCAAAAACTGGATATGTCCCATTTTTGTGAAGAAATTTACCTTTCAACAAAGCATCCTAACTCTTTTTTTTTTCTTTTAACTCTTCCCCAAAGACAAGTAGTAACAATCATAATTGATTCCTCACACTTATCTATCCTGCATCTCGGCATATGAGATTCTCAAGGCACTTCCCAATTGTAGAAAAATATTGGATTATGTATGGGAAAATGAAGGCGTAGGAAATGATGGTTCGGACAACAGTGTCTCCCTGTGGCACCATGACTGCTACTGTTATTGCTTGCTATTTGTTAAACATCACTAGTGAAAACTTCAAAACCACAGAAAATAAGGAAGTTATTGTCCTTGCCCTTATATTTATAAGCAGAGACTCATTTTATCAAACACATTAGAATATACAAAATATTCCTCAAGGTATTAGAGTATTTAAATCAGCGCAAACATGCATAACTGCATGAATTTTCCTGTATTATATTGAAGGTCTTTTGTTTATCCTCTGATGCTCACAGAACAACGAGCAGACCTGTGAACAACCTACATAAAGCCAGGACCATACTGGTCTAAAATGGTACGTCTCACGGTGGAACCAGCAGTCCCAATTTTATTATGGTACTGAATGGAATATTAACACATATTATACACATATAACACATATTCCACCAGTGTTTTCAAATATTCAAACACTAGATTCTCTGTATATAATTTGTATGATTAATTTAGACATTCTAAACTTGAAAACTATGGTTTTGATTAAAGAAGATTTATTCCATACTTCAGAATTGCAATCTACGTACTTCCTAGAACAATGATAGCTTGCAGTAAACACACAGACTATATACACTGCAAAATCTGTGTACAATACTCAGGCAGTTGCATTTGCTTCTGCTGCTTACAGCTTGATCCATTTATACTGTTCCATAAAACATTTAAAGGGCAGAAATTCAGTGTATTTCAGCTTTTTTATGTGGGTGATATAAATGCTCATGTTTAAGTTTCATTTTGTAACTTGGGATGTTGTTCATTTTGTTATTTGGGTTGAAAGTGGAGGGTTTCAGACAGTGCTTAAAGCATTAAAAAAATGATGGGACTGTTCCAAAATGAACAAGATTCAGAAGCCACTGTATCTCTCCTGGTTGCAAAATCTTGCCACCATGAAAAAAGGGCATCCCCGTAAATTCTCAGCTTATTAAGGGTAAGGAAACCCTACCACACAGCGAACTACACAGTCAATGAGTGGAAAATTGCAGATCTAAGAAGCAGCAGCTCCAGAAGCAGGTTTTGCAGAAACTCAAAGGGCTCAGCTAAAAACAGACCTATGATTGTTCTCTAAATAAAAGACACCGATCTGGATGGAAATGCAAATAGCAGCAAAGAAAGGATTAAGTGTAAAATACTTCATTCTGACTTCTCTTGAAACTTCAAAACATTGTTTTGTTTGTTTTTTCGAATTCCAGTATTATCCAATCTCTCCAGTTGTTCATTCACCCAACATATAAGTTATACCAACTTACACTCACTTTCCAAACTGTAACTTTCACACAGATGCCTTCTCTGAATTAGGAAAAAAATGCATGAGAAGATGTCAATTTTGTTTTCCGCAATGGCTGTCACTTCTAGAAAAGGCAGAATTTTGCTATTTGCAATTCTTCTCTATAGAGCCAAGAATTTTCACTTTTCTAACTTTTTCTAAAATCCTAGAATCTCACCTACAGAATTAGAATTTAGAATTATCTCCATACAGCTGAGCAAGTTCGATAATCCTTTATTTTTGTTTAACTAGAAAATCACATTGGTATCACTTTTGGTAGCCAGTTGTTTGTTGCTTTAACATCAAGTACTGTGAGAAAAATGATGTTGCTTATGTTTCTTCTTTGTTAGTATCAGTCCCTAATGCACCCATCTCATTTGCTTACTAGCAAAAGATTTCACCTTTGTCAGCACTGCAAAGCCCAAACTGTTGTGAAAAAGCAAACTGCAACCTATTCAGGCTCTTGCACCATCAGCAAAGCTTTGGGGGAAGTTCTCCTGATTGTGATGCTCAGCTATACTGAACAGTCCCTGCTTTGGAACAGAGACTGTGTTGTCACTCTTGCCAGTATAAGCTCTCCGGTGTTTAACCCTTTGTTGCAACAGTTTGCTTGAAGGCAATTTCAGCCTTCAAAGGGAAAATCAGTAATAGTGGTTGATCCTTTCTACCAATCACTTGACAGGTTGCAGCTGGAGCACTGCTTCCAGTTTCGGGCTCACCAGAGTAAAAAGGGCATTGACATAATGGAGTGAGTTCACTGGAAGACAACCAAGATGATAAACTGACAAGCACATGACATATGACAAAAAGCTGAAGGAAATTGGGTTGTTCAGCATTGAGATGACAGGGTTACAGTGCATGGAGGGGGATCTTACTGCTATCTTCAACTAACTCAAGAGAATATAAAGACAAGACAGAGCCGAAGTCTTCTTGAAGAGATAGGTACAGGATAAGAGGTAACAAATATAAAGTTACAATGGGGAAAAAATAATTAGATATAAGGAATTTTTGTTTGTTTGTTTGGTGAAAGCAGTCAAACATAAGAACAAGTTGCCAGGAAAAGTTGTGGTTTCATCAAACTTTGAGATATTCAGAACTTGACTGGAAAAGGCCCTGAGCCACCTCCTCTAAATTGTCTCTGCTTTGAGCAGGGATTAGATCAGACTACCTCCAAAGGCTCCTTCCAACCTAAATTGGAATTCTATATATTCTATAATTTTATTATTTTAACTTAGAGAAATAACCGAAATTTTCAAGAAATAATTTCTAGAACTTCCATTTCCTGTGAACTGCTCCTGAAAAGAGAAATCAGGTTATAGAAAAAGGGTATCTTCTCTTGGGTGAAGACACAAAGACCTTAGTTAATTTTAATCGTGGGGACAGTAATAATGATTTATACCCATACTCCTGTAAATAACAGAAGAGAAGGTACAATACTTAAATGTGAAATAAACAAAAGAAAACTATACAATCCTGCTGGCATCTACAAATGATACTGAAAGAGAGAAAGCCTATAGCCAAAAGGAGATTTGTACTCTGTGTTAATAAATAAGCCCAGACTGGTTATTTATGGATCACACCTCCAAACCATTATTCACCTACTAATCTTGCTGAGCATATTTTTCAACACTGATACAATCCTTGCTTCAGTTTTCAGAGCCAGCCCCTTGTTTAGCAATTGCTCAACTGACTGCTAGATCACACTTACTAACTAGTGTCCAGGAAAAAGGCAGTTCCACTCCATGGGAAGATGGATTTCCACAGCATGCTGCCCTTCCTCACTACTAAAGGCTGGCACTCAAGTTACTGCATTATTTTCCAAGGTCCAGCCTTATTGGGATTCATGAGCAAGCACCCAAGAACTGGAGCTATATGTCTGACTTTGCTTCCCCTGCTGTTTCAAGGACCACAACAAATACAGCCAACAGTTGTTGGGTTTACCTGGCTGCAATCCTGTTTGACCTTGGAAGGGAAAAAAAATAACTCTTATTTCCTTTTCCTTTCCACTACCTCCTCCTTCAGACACTTCATATCACAGACAGGCAAAGATAAGCCTGGCCCTGTTATATATGTGTGTGTGTGTGTATATATATATATAAAAGTATATATTTACTTTTCAAATATTTGCACAGATTTTCTAAAGGTTAGGAAGAAATTTATTTGCAGTAATGTCAGCAAATACTAAACGATTTCACCAAAGACTCACGCAGCTAAAGAAACAATTCAGGGAGAGACGAGATAGTTGTCTTTCATATCCTGTACAATAAGGTTTGAGATGCATGGACCAAAACCCAAAACCCAAAACATTTTTGGCTAAGGTGAAGTAAAAATGTTGCTGAATTCAAAAAGTAAGGGGAAGATATTAACATTTCTTCTCTGATAATCTCCACTACAGACAAACTGCACCAAATAGTATAAATGTGACCAACTAATAAACAGAAAGCCAATCAATTGTCCAGTTTTCACCTGTCATTCCTAGACCTCTTGTGGCAGTTCCATAACTTTATCTAGTCTGCTATCTATTAACTTTAACTATCTATTATTTTCTCCCCAATAAAATGCGTTCTATATGATGACATTTTACATTACTGCTTGGCTATTGTTGCTGAACTAACAGCTGTCGTGTATGAATTGTTTGGCATTACAGAAAGGGAATATAGTAAATATGAGATCAAGCAAGCGTTTTTAAATAAAACCTGCAAGTGTACCATTATGTATCCAAGTGTCTTGCTTGGGTTTTTATGTTGTTCTGTTTTTTATTTGGATAGCTAAATTCATTGGATTGTCTTGTATTCCAGACTATTTGTGTACTGCGTTTATGATTTATACATGTATATGCATTATATAATAGTAACATTGCATAACTGAATACAATTGATAACAATGAATTATGATTTGTTGAAAGAGATAAATGTAAAGCCACATTTCTATGCAAAAGTATATGGGAAAATACATGAAGATATATGCAAAAAATTAATGATGTTTATATTTTGTAAGAAAGATTCACTTACGCAAGTGAAGCTCTGGTCAGCAGAGCAGGATGAGCAGTTATGTAGGCCTTCAAAACAGGGTTTAATCAGTGAGCAGAGAGATTAATTTCATCTTAGCAGGAATAACTGGGCTAGAGAAGGCACAGTTCGTTGATCTGGCAGTCTTCTTACAACTTAACTCATTATCATTCCCTGTCTCCTCCAGCCATTCAAATGACAGGGCAACGCATTTTGTGCTACTTCTCAACTTTTCTGGAGGATGCAGAATAGAAATAACCCATTTTTAATTAGAAAATAAAGGACAGATTCATGGAGAACATACAAAGATACGCTCTGCTGACTGGGATAATGTTCGTTCTTACTCGTAATACATTTGGCTTTTATCTCTATCAAAATACAAATGGCAATTTGTTTAGGGGTCTCCTTTACACTATAACTCTTCTTGAGCATGAGTTGCATGTTGTGTTGAAAAATCTGCTTATGAGACTAAAGTACTATTTTGAAGTATGGAATGTCATCAAGGAAATGCTTATATCCAAGAATCCAGTGTAAACTCTGCAGCTAACATTTATGACTCTCTCAACAATGAACTAATTCTCCAGACAGTGAACTTGCAGCTGGCCTTGAGCTTTGGTTAGTATGGTTAAAGACAGTATAAAGAGGAGATCCCTTCCACAAATGGAAAGTAGTTCCACTACTGCTTACAAGAAAGACAAGGTAAGCAGAGTGTAAAAGCAGCTCTGAGTTTAAGGATTGTAATCAAACCCAGGTCTCATAGACATTGTATATTTAGTACTGCATTTCTTTTCAAGTATCTGTAACTTTATAGTGCTTTCAAAGGAAAAAAACTCTGTTTAAGAGATTCCTTTGCTAAATGTTTATTCATTGCATTTCTTTCTTATCTTTTTCTGATTAATATGTCTAAGAACCAAAGTTCTTACATGGAAACAAACTCCTAGGAGTTGAAACTAAACCCAAAAAAAGTAAAAGAAAAAGAAAGAGGGCTAAGGCAGTACATTCAGCTTCTAAGGCATAGAATCATAGAATTGCCTAGGTTGGAAGGGACTTTTCAGATCATCTAGTCCAATTGTCAGCCTAACACTGACAAAAACCATCACTAAACTGTATCTCTAAGCACTATGTCTACCCGTCTTTTAAATACCGCCAGGGATGATGACTCAAACACTTCCCTGGGCAGCCTGTTGCAATGCTTAATAACCCTTTCACTGTAAAAATTTTTCCTAATATCCAATCTAAACCTCCCCTGGTGCAGCTTGAGGCCATTTGCTCTTGTCCTAAATGACATATATGAGAGCATCCCATAGTTAGAAAATGGTATCAGGTATGGGTTTTTATTTCTAGATGCATGGCTGAAAGATCCAGTATTAGTCACTATGTAGACAAAAGCCATTTAGAATTTGGGCCTGAAGCTAACCAGTGAGTGTACCTCTAGAAAAGGCATGCATCAGGTAGAAGGGGAGAAATGTCCAACTAAACCATGTATTCTTTAGGTAACAGAACTTGTAGAGAAAGAGGGAAGCATGAAAGTTCTTCTGCTTCAGTGATGAGGTAGGAGTAAGGACAACATAGCGAAATTGCTGGTAAAATTGAAAGACTGGATTCACAGGCTAGTGAATACAAATATATAAACAGAAGTGTTCAGCAAACTTTTAAAAAATATGGTCACAACTTGGTTCCTCAATGCATATTCAAACATCTAAGTAAGTATCCAGAATTTTAAATATGTTTTCACCAGACTTATTAACTCAGGATTATTTAGACTTCACCAAAAAAGGAATAAATTGGTTTTAGTGTATTAAAAAAATCCAAACTAACTTACCATTTCTGCAGACTGAAAATTAAGCACTGAAAAAATTGTATTTATGCATGTTCTGGGAGCATTTACAAAAAAATGCAGGGGCACTTGACCATCTGATTTCACAGCTTTTTGTTTTCTTTTCCTTTAATGACATTAGGAAAAGGAACAAGGGCAAACTCGTGTTCCAAAACTTCTCAGTTTATAAATGAAATCAGCAATTAATCTGACTTGAAAGGTTATAATTTTTGTTTCCTTGCAAGTAACATTCAAGCTATTTCAATTAAATACCATTTAATCCCTGACAAAAATCTGCAAAGCCCTACATATTTAACATTTCTGTGGTTCATAAATACAAAGAAAACACAGAAAAATCACAAGCTGTATGGCACTACCACCCCCTCTTACAAATTTTCTTTGGCTGTATGGTGGAGTGCCTCCTCCTTCTCATTAAAAAGAGCATTGCTACCCTTAAACAGTATCTGTAAATGTTCATACTGTTCCCAAAATGGGTACGCCAGGAACAGTCACAGCAGAGCAGCTCCAGCTCCAAGGGTGTTTGGGATTTTGGGGGGTTGGACTAGAAGACCTTTAAAGGTCCCTTCCAACCCAAACTATTCTATGATTCTGCCCCTCTGCTCCTCTATGGTAAGACCCCACTTGGAGTACCGCGTCCAGCTCCGGAGTCCTCAGCACAGGAAAGACATGACGTGTTGGAGCAGGTCCAGAGACGGGCCACAAAAATGATCAGAGGAACACCTCTCCTATAAGGACAGGCTGAGAGAGCTGGGGTTGTTCAGCTTGGAGAAGGCTTTGGGGAGACGTTGTTGTGGCTATTCAGTACTTAAAGGGGGCTTATAAGAAAGATTTCAACAAAAATTTTAGCAGGGCTTGTGGTAGGGCAAGGGGTAATGGTTTTAAACTAAAAGAGGATAGACTTAGACCACATATAAGGAAGAACTTTTTTTTACAATGAGGGTGGTGAAACACTAGACCAGGTTGCCCAGAGAGGTGTTTCCCCCATCCCTGGAAACAGTCAGGTTGGAAGGGGTTCTGAGCAACCTGATCTAGTTGAAGATGTCCATGCTCATTGCAGGGTGGGAGGTGGATTAGATGTCCTTTAAAGGTCCGTTCCAACCCAAACTATTCTAGGATTCTATGACTCAGGATAATGCTTGCCAGAGGGGGTTAGGAAGAGCGTCTGCCTGTTAGCAGTTAAGCATGATTCACACAACAGGCTGTATGCCCCATACGCAAAACATGTGGTTTCAGAAAACAGATGCAACCAACAAGCACCAACATATTAATTAATTATCACATACTTCCTTTTATCTCTCCCCGCTCATGTTTTGGAAGCATTATGGTAATTATTCGCAGCATGTTCAGTGCCTCGGGTTTTGCAGAACAGCTATTTAGACACTCAGCTCCTCAGTGGGAACAGATACTTCAACAGGCAGTTCCTCAGCCGGTCGGAAGGCAGGAGCCGGCGGCCCGCCGCCCTCCAGGGCCCAGCGCGGCCTGCTGCGCCCCCGGCTATGCCGCAGCGCCCCGGGCAGAGACTCAACGCCCCGCGCACATATTCCGCAGGGTCTCGGGCACAGGGTGAGGTAAGAGTTGGCTTCCCCAAGGCTGAGTTTCCCAGGGCTCGCCTACCCAGCCCGCGGCATGCTCAGCAGCTCCGCCGGCGAGCTGGCCAGACGATCGGCGGGGCCCGGCGCTGGCCGCGTCCCCATGGCAACCCCCGGGGCGGCCGGGGGCGGGGCCGCCGGCGGGGCGAAGCGTTGGGAAGCTACAGCGCATGCGCCGCGCCGCTTCCCCCCGCCGCCGTATCTCCGGGAACAAGGGGGACGCTTAAGGTGGACGCATGCGCCGCCCGGTGAGTGCCGCTTTGCGCATGCGCCTTGCGCCCCCTCCCCCCTGTCCGGCGTGGGTGTCTCGGCGGGGTGGGCAGGGGAGCGGAATGGCAACCGGAAGCGGAAGCGCCGCGCGCAAGTAAACCGCTTTTCCCTTCAGTCAGGCGGACGCTGCTGCGCTTCCTCCTGCCCGCGTGCTCGGTCTCGCTCCGCGGCGCCGAGCCCCAGCCTCCCTAACTGCCGCCGCCCCGACCAACCGCCAGTCCAACCGCCCGCCCGCCGGCAGCGAGCGGCCGCCAGCCGGGGGAGGGGCTCCTGCCCGCAGCGCCGCCGCCCTCGCCGCCTCGCCCGCCCGCGTCTCTGCTAGGCGGCCGCGATGTCTGACAAGGAATTCATGTGGGCCCTCAAAAATGGAGACTTGGATGAGGTGAAGGACTACGTGGCCAAGGTAGGAGGAAGCGGCGGCGAGGGCCTGGGGTGGGCGAGGCGGCGCTGTGGGCTGGGGAGGGAGGGATGGGCTGGGAGCCTTCGGGGCCCTCCGTTCTCGGGTCGGCCGGGCGGGGTTGCGGGGCTGGCAGGAACCGCGACCTGCCTGGGGACAGGCTCTGTGGGAACTCTCCGCGGTGGTGAGGGTCCAGGCTGTAGGGTGCGCTCCCTCACTCCCTCCTCGCCGCCGTCTCAGTTCTTGGGCTTCCTCCTTTTCTCACCTGCCTCCCTGCTGCCCTCCTGCCCCTTCAGTCGACCCTTGTGCGTTTATATGTCAGTACGGGAAACTTTCTAGATCGACAGCCCATATCTCAGTCCTGCCTCTGTACGCATATGCGTATGTGTGGCCTCGGTTTGGTTATCCTTCCTCTCTGTGCCTCAGGGCTCATCCTTAATAAGGTGATGCTAAGCTACTGGGTGTGTTGAGGCTTAATTCATTAACCTCCTGTGCAGTGTTTTGATATCTAGTTAGCGTGAGTACTAGATAGTACTAGGAATAGTAGACATCCGTGTAATGGGTGAAAAATCTTCAGGTACGTTGTAGTCTTTGGAGGATTAATTCTGTCCTTATTTGCCTTCAGTTGGCAGTGAGGGTTGTGGGAAAAGTGCATGTACAAAAGGGCAAGATTCTGCTTTGGTGAATCCTTAGTGTTTAGGAATATTGTCTAGTAACTGTTACACCAGAGCAGAGGTTTACATGTAACTTAGTTATAATTACTTAGATCGCTGAACCAAGTTCATGATTGTCTTTGGGAGCTTGACACATGGTGACATATCTTGCTGTGATGACTTAAGTTCTTCCTGCTTCACTTGTTAACTTTGGTTGAAAGTTACCCAAACTTGTAGCGCTCTTGGCAAAAAGAAATGTGTACAAGTACTTCCAGCTGCTTTAGTACAAAGTCCAAGAGCTTAGCTTGAATAGTCTTCTCTGACCGTTTCAGCTACTGGACTTTGCATCAAAGTGGCTGTGCACTCACATACTCTGCTCTCTCTGTGAAGTGCTATAGGTAATAACTGGGAATAATATAATTATCCCACTTCAGTGGTTTAAGGGTCATGTACCTATGTCTGTGTAATAAAGTTGAGTACTACATTGATGTGTCTTATTTCTTCTGGGCTTTGGGGGCCTCCAGAGTCTTTCAGCAGCAGATTTGTATTCTTGCTACAGCTTTTACAGGAGTACCATATATACCTAGAGAACTCACTGCACACTAGTGATTAATGAATTCTTGTGTATCTACTACTGAAGCAAAAACTTTAGCAGTAACCATCTTGAGTCAGTTTATATCTACAAGATCACTGCGATACTGTCTACAAAGCATTTCTTCTTTTATTCCCACTCTTCCAGAGTGGCACTGCAACTCATGTAGCAAATGGATTTATGTGATCGCTCATCATCCGCTTCAGTGCAAAGTCAAATACTTAGTTCCATCTTCTACTGAAAGAGGCTTGAGCCAGCCTGGATGGTGCTGTAGTAAAGAGGCTGAAGGGCATCATCTAACTGCAATAATGAGGTAGAAATCTTTAAAAGAGAGATAGTGTCTGTGATTAGTTGATTACAGTAAAAGAAGCCTACAATCCTTAAACAATTTTACATTTTAGAACTGCTTCTAATGTATCATGTGAATAAACTATGGGAATTTTCTGCTTATTTGTGACCTAATCTTGTTCATTCTTCTCTCCTGCTTGCAAATGTGCTTTCTGTCATCAGCTGTTCAGCATCCTACTTGACAGTAACATGAGAAGTCTAATGTTTTCTTTTCAGTCCATTGTGTTTTCTTGACGGATTGTGGGCTAGTAAAATCTTAGCATGATTTCCTGTGGAAACAAAGCTTATATGAGCAAGTTTTGACTGACCCTCTTCCTTCCTAGTGGTTTGTTAATTTTTTGGCTAATTTTTGGTTTTACAGAGGTACTGGTGGGTTTTGTGGAACTAAATGAAGTAGAGGGGAGGTACCTTCAGGGAAGAAAAGAGTACAAGAATAAGCATATGTTTTACTGCATGACAGGAAATACACATTGAGGAGGGTCATGAGAACTGTATAAATCCTCAGACTGTAGGAGAAGCCTCAGTTGGAACTTCACATTCTTGGTTCCTAAATTCATTAAATATGTGAAGGCAAATCATGCTTTGATAGTTACAGTTCTTAGGTATCTTTTCCATGCTGCATGTTTTCTTGACTGTCTTTCTTATCAGTTATATGGCTTCTGCTCCCTGCTGCTTTCCTGTTCTAAGTATGATTTAATGTTCAGGAATTTTACTTATATAAACTTTGCAGTGGCTGAAATTCCTCTGCCTGTAATGTGGGAGGCAGTCATATATCTTACAGTCTGTTTCTTAAAATTCTTTCTTGTCTGCCTTCCTGAAAGTTGATTTCCAACTTCTCGTTTGTTTTGTTTCTTGTTTTAGTCTTGTTTCCTCATTAGTTGATTTATATATATATATAAATACAGCTTTTGACTATAATCTTGCAGTTTTACTGCCAATTACAATGTAAAGGGTTTGACCTCTGATTTTGTTTCATATCTGAGTGGCAGGGCTTGAAATGCTGACAAAATGACCCTGGGCACTTTAAAAATAATAGTAAAAATGGATGTCATCAGTCAGGCTATAGGAGTTGAACTCTGATAATCAGATAATCCTCACTTGTGTGTAATAAGCTGTGGAGGTTCTGTCTTTGGAGTTATTAGTATTTCCTTTTTTTTTTAATCTCAGATTTGGTTAGTAGGTACCAAGAGGAAGGTAGCTTAATGGCTCTCAGACTTTGATTCAAACAACAGGTGAAACTTAAAGTGAAAACCTTTCTTTTCAATTACATGGTTTATTCTTTTCAAGTAGAAAAAGTTTCTGCCATTTCAGCAGTTCTTGGACAAAGAAAGGATACAGAGTCAAAAGAAAGAGTCTCCATTTCCATTTTATGTATTTCTTTGTAAACAGATCTTGCATTCCCCTAAAGATGTTTTCTTCAGTTTTTCACAGAAAGAGTAGCTTTGAGGAGTGGCAGTGAAACAGACTAATGCCAAATGATACTGTTTTGTTGCTTGGGAAGAGATCTTAGTGCTGCCAGTCTGTGCGTTTGGAAGACATTGTTGGCTTCTACTTGATAAAAATGTGAAAGATTAATTGTAAAGTTTGAATAGACCTGTAAGACTTCTTTCCTTTTTTTTTTTTTTGTAAGAAAGTTCTTATTGGTCTCTTTCTTGACTTGTAATCGTGTCAACTTTTTCTTTATGGTAAATGTTAATTTCTACTGAAGTACTGTAGTTAGTGTGTTATGCTAACACTTAAGTATGGTGTCATCTATTTTTATGATAACTAGATGAAAAAGTAGTTTTTACTGTTTGCTTGCTTTGATGTCTTCGTTTTGAACATAGCCAGCATATGTTGTCTTTGGAGATGTCTTTGCAGGAATTGAAGGAATTCTGCACTCTTCCCACATACATCCACTCAAATTTTTAAAATTCCCTAAGAAAGCAGAAGCTTTCGTAGGAACAGATGAATCAAATGTGCAGTTAAATGGGAAAGGAGAACCTACGCAGATGAGAGAAATTTGCTTCCCTCAAGGGAGGGAACAGGGTTAAAAAGTAGTACTTAGAAGAAGAGCAGGGTATATTAAGCCTGCAGAACTTCTTAATGTGAATGGTGTTTGCTCTTTTTCCTTTTCTTTATCCTCCTTCCCCAGTGGAATGAGATAAGCTGTACAGTTGCTTAAAAAGACTTCTCTATCAACATGTACATGTAATGTTCCCAATCAGCAGTAAATTTCTCAGGCTAAGTATAATTCCCGTTCAGTCACTAGGCGCAAAGTTTCTGGCAAGATAAACTTGTGAGAGGTTACAATAAATGCTTGTTCTAAAGTAATTTCATCTCCCATAGCTTAACTGAGAATTTCTCACTTCACGAGCTGCTGTAAACCCCTATATCATTGCTTCCTAAACATGCCACTGCTTACAGTTATGTTTAATAAATCATCTAACCTAATACTATAAGAAGATAGACAGTCAACCAAACTGTGGAAGCACCAGATTTTTCCCACTGAGAAGACTGGGAGGTTGAAGTGATGGTAGGCTGTGAAACGAATGTTTTTAGAAAGTATGTATGTGTGTGCTTGCCTAATAGGCATTTCTGGTATTGAGTCTTGTTTTTTAAAAAACAAAACAAACAAAACCAAATCCCTAGAACACCTTCAATAACTCATCTAGAAAACAGCAACAACCTATGTATCCTTCACAAAATTGTGATACTACAAGAGCCTTGCAGTTCTCTGGGATATAATGATGTTTGAATACGTCTTGAAAATGTGGAAAACTTGACTACTGCAAAACTAACTGAAGAGACTAAAATAAAAACATTGTTTAGAAATACCATTTTGAAAGAGGTAGCAGTCAGTGGTATAGTAAAGGTCTAAGTGTTGTGAAAAAGAGAACAGACTTAAATATGACTGTGAGAAGAATTATTAGAATGGAGAAATAAGTATCTTTTAATTTTTGAGGGGTAACCTCTATTCTTTTGAGTGTCTGTTGAAATGGCTTGTACTCCTTCAGAAACAAACTAAATGAAAAGGAACACTTCAATGGTCATTATATATGGATGGATGACTTGAGTTACAGATTAACCATACCATGGATACATTGAAATTCACCCTGTCTCACTATATTGAATTCTGAAGTGCACTTCATTATTACAGCTGCCTTGATATCTGTATTGTCTCAGGCTCAGAAGCAGTTTTCTTGATCTTAAGTGACAGGGAGCCTGAAAGCCTTGCTGGATTACCTTGCAGCATGAGTATACCTCAGTAGTTTGTCCAGGAGCATATCAGGGCTAGCACTGACCTGGGAGCTGCTGGACTGACTTTATCCCCGGTGGAGCTTCTTGGATATCTCTGTATTGTAACTCTTCAGTGTTATGCCAATACTTGTACTGTGTGAGTTTTTATTTATCTGGAGTATTCTAGGCCTTCTGTTATTTTCCTGTTGACCACAGTTGAGTGTGCTGGAGTGTGATTGCTAAAGATACGGTTTTGTTTTACTGCTTAGTTCTATTTAAACTTGTTGTTTGATTTATGTTTTGTAAATTTGAACATGATGATGTAAACCTTTCATTTATGAAACAAGAGAGTTGTTTGCTACAGTAACCTGCTCTTAGCAGGTTCCATGTTTGTGGTAGAGTTACTCTTAACTAAAATGCCATAAATGTACTGGAAAAAATTTTCAGAAGAACGCAGCATGGCAGCTACTTTTAAGTAGTGGGTACATAAGACATACGAGGTTGATGAAAAACACCTTTTCAGGATGGCTAATAGATATCCCCAGTCTGACCTGAAAGAGTCTGAGCACATGTGGCAAAGAATTGCTCACAAATATTAATAGTTTGTGCATCAGTAGTTTATAGGAATAGTATGGAGTAACAAACTCACCTGTAAACTTGGCATTGTGGTGGAATGTATGACTCGCTAACTGAATGAACATCCTAGAATTCTCAAATCTGTCCTTTTTGTGAAGGTACAGATATAATTGATTATGAATCCATTTTCATCTGAAATGTAAATGGATTTCATAAGACTGATCACAAATCTGGAACTGCTAAATGTAGTAGTATCTTTCTGAGATGCTGATGTCAGGCCTATGATCATTTTGTTTGTTCAGTTGTCTTCTGTGCTCTGAAACTCTTGGTGGCTTTAAGAGATTGCCTAACTATGTGACTCATGTTTGACTTTTTTATGCTTAAATAATAAAAAGTACTTCCTTATTTGTTTCTGTTTGAGCTGTTCTTATTATGCTGACTTGTCTTGTGTCTAATGGATGTTTGCTACAAAAAGTGAAGAGAGAGTGATCAAAATCAGATTTTAATAAGGCATTGAATCTAAAATTTTGTTGCTGAAAGTTTTACTAATGTGTTCCACTCCCTAAATTGAAAGCGAATTTTATCTCTGCTGTGAATATATCCTCTTTTGTCTGAGTTTGTGGTCTTTAGCATGATAACTATGACAGTACAAAGTTAGGAACAGGTTATGAATAACAAGCAGAGAATTCAGTGGTGTGAGGAAATTATTTGCTTCTATTACTGCTCCTTTTCTTCCCACCCTCCCTTATTCTAACCTCAGTTTTCCCTCTTGTAACAGTTTTATCTTTACTAAATCCTTGTTTTTCAAGCCTAGCTCTTGTCTTCCAATTCAGTTAGTTAATTTTGATTTCAACAGGAGGGCATACAGAAGATAAGCTGTCTAAAAGCCCAAGAGAACAGTTCGGCAGTGGTTTGTATTCTGTCTCCATTTGGAATAACATGCAGAAAGGTGTGTGTGTTGCGAAGATTATGCGTTGAATGTTGAAATGAGTACCATGGACTTGGTAGGTCATGCAGGCCACATAAGTAAAAATACCAAATGAATGGATCTTGCAGCAGTGTCAAAATGCATAAATAGGGAACCACATGGACAGTTCACAATAGTCACTTCTATGTGCTTATTCTGAAGGAGCATATTCTTAGCTGTTAAGATACCAGGACTTGAAGATCAAATATTCTATCTAAGTTTAAGCAGAACATAGTGGACCCAGAAATGCAGGATTCTCAAGTCCAAGAATTTTTATGAGACTCAAAGGTAACTTAAAGGTGTAGAAAAAAGATCAGAAGAGAAAATTTAGGAAAGATATAGAGAGACAGTGGACATATAAAATTGTATTGCTTAAGTCACATACTCATGTTTTTTTATATGCATCCCCAGCTGAGTGTTCTTAGCAGTTTTTTTATGGCTTTATGTTTGTTTGAACTTCTAAGCATGTGTGCAGACAGAAGTGTGAACAAAGTTATTTCTTTGTACCTAATTTGTACACTTCCAAATTTTGTACTTTGTATTAAGTTCTTCTTAATTTTAGTTCCCCCTAGCAAAAGCTGCATCTTGAATGTGGTATTTACCAGTCAAAGTTCTGTGGAAAGAGGCTGTTGTCATTTGTGTAGACAGATTTCCTATTACTAAGACAAAAACTGTAGCTGGAATTAATAAGTGTCAGTAACAAGAATTGTTTTCTTACAAGTTGCAGTTTCAGCAGTTTTGAACAATTAGATGTTTTTCTGCTTTAGCTCGTTATGAAGAGTGGCAGGTACAAATTAGCACAACTCATATTAAAAAGTTTGAAATTTTCATTGGATGCTGGATATGCTATTGGCTCTTCTTACTGCTAATTGATGCTAAAGCCTATGTTGATTGCAACCACTGATGGTGAATTCTCCAATCACATGCTAGAGATGAGAGAAACAACAGTTTTCTTTAAATGTATGAGGGACTAGTATCTGTGTTGCTCTCTCATGCAGTGAAGATCTGTAGCACTCTGACTTGGAAAGCAATCAGTAAGTCCTATTGAGCAAGGTACAGTTCTTGTAGTTCCCAGTTTATCTGGAACATACTTGTGTGTATTTTGGGGTGTCTTGTTTGGGTTTTTTGTGGGTTTTTTTTGTAGTTTTTGGGTTGGTTTTTTTGTTGTTCATTTTAAATAACATCAACTTACTTGCTCACCTTTTCTTTATCCTGGAAACAGTTGAAATCCTGATGGAGAGTAGGGCAGGAAAGAGAACTATGGTCTTGTAAACTAATATGCACATGACTATGGCTTTTAAGTAGCTTGGTGGATTTGGGGTTTGGTGCTTTTCAGCACTTAGCCTGTTTTAACGGTCTTTATTAGTCTTTTGTATGCAGTGTAACTCTGTAGTTCAGTGCAGATGCAATAATCCTTGCCATATTATGTATATCTCAAAAGAAAGCATTTATGTAACATTCTTGCTGCAGCAAGAATTAAGAGTATGGTCTAGATTTTTGTCTTTCCTTATAGCTGTTGCTACCTTACTCACTGGTTACAGGCCAAAAGGGATATGGTAAAATCATTTTACTTAGCCTTAAGCTACACTTTGAAAACCAAACAGAGTAATTGTGTGCAGTGGCTAATAAGCTGAACGGACCAAAACATCACAAGAAAGGTATTCTGGAGACTTGCCTGTCATACGTCCAGCCAAAGTTCAAAGAATATTCTAAAATGTATCTAATTATGGAGTCAGTTTATAAAACGCAATTGTGTGCTTGAAGTTTCTTAGGGGCTAAGATTGGTTCTTGATAATTATTGCTGAATGTCTGATACTTTCTTTCCCCAAACTCCGTTAACTTACGAACTTTTTAACACACGTGTGGCCTATAAATTAGTTATTAATGTCAAGGGGGAAAGATGAGCTGGAAGGCTATTTGAGACAACAGAGAGAGAGCTGTCCATAGAACAATTACCATCAGCATATCTCTTCTAAACTGATTTGTTAATGATGCTATGAATGCAAATATCGACAATAAGTGTTTTAAAAGGATTTTTATGTTTGTTCAAAACCACTTCTGGTACTTGATTCAGGTAATCCAATTGGGAGGAGGAGGTTTCAAGTCCTTATATAAAAAAGACTGGTCAAGAGAGTTCCAGTGAGGCGAGACCTGCATTTCTATGTATGCCCTGTATAAAAAATTTTGCAGGATCCTCTGTATTCAAGTGGGGCATCTGGGAAAACCTTTATTGACAAGTCAGCAATCCAAGAAATAACTTTAATAATAGTATTAACTCTTCCTTGGTGAAAGGGATGGATATTTAGCATGGTTTAAAAAACTTGAGTTTGACCTGTAAAACATTAATTATCTATTACTTAAATTTATCTTGGAGATAGTAACTCAACAGTAAATACATTTAATTTCAAAGTATATTCCTTTAATTAGAGTATAACATGAAACACGGTCTTTAGTTCAGTTCTTGTGGCAAGTTAGTAGACTGTATTTACTAAAGCATTTTCAACAGTGATTCCTGGTGAAATCTGGAGAAAATAGCTTAGCTTTTGTATGTGGATTATTTAAATTATAAAAGTGCAATATCAATATTGGTAAGGTTTAATGAAGCTGAATACTCAAAGTGTATATAATTAGTTTACAGAGCCATTCTGTGGATGTTAATATGTATGGTTTTTTATGTATATACTGGTTAGAAAGCAGCATTCATTTCATCGATTTAAAAATAGCTTTCCTGATCAAGTTTTTTTACTTCCATGTTTTGCATGATTCCAGTCATCAACTGCTTCAGCATGTCAACAAAAATCTGCGTTGAGGCACAAACTTCTAGAACTCATTAATGCTACTTTTGATATTTCATATCTTTTTATGCATTGCTACATGAAGAAAACAAATTCAGTATGCACAGGAAAATGACTGCTTAATATGAAAACTTACTTAAAAGCTAAGCTTCATTGCTTTGGGTTTGACAGAACACTTGGTCTTGCCTTGGATATATCCTGTGTTCAGATTCTAGAGAAGTCAGTAGTGCTTATGATGCTAAGCCCCAGTTATAACATTTAAATTTGGTATTTTTCTTAAACTATAGCAGTAATAATTTGAAGGTGTACTCATCTTTCTGTTTATCCTCTTATACATTTATGGAGTACAACCTTAAGTTTGGGAACTCGTATTTATTACTGTGGGTAGGTTGTGTTTTTTTTTATTGTTAGTTTTTTGATCATGCATAGAAGTCAAAATATCAAGCTGGCATTTAGTGAAACTGAAACCAAATAGCTGGCGCCTACTGTTCTCCTAGAAGGAAATCAGTCATTTCCTGTGCATTCTTTGGACAACGTGTACTGAGGATTTTAATACAGATGTTGATGTTGGGGCTCTTACAGTAACTGCAAATGCTTTAATTCAGAACTAGCAGCTAAGTGCAGGTTGGATGGTAATGGATTTTATTCTTTGCTCAGCTGGTTAACTTTTGGAGCAATGATCTAATGATGGAAACAGCATGAATCCCATTACTAAACCTTCGGATTTCTTTATACTTGAACTTAATATTTTACTCCAATACAAACTTAGTGACACCAAGGAAGCGAAGCATGGTACAATGTATTTTTATCTGTTCAAACTTGCTTCCAGAATTCCACGATTAGATGATCTGACATGTTAAACTTGAGTTTGTGTGAGACTACATGAAAGGTGTGTTATAGATTTTTCTGTTTTGATAGCGTCATCTGTTGTCAGCCTGCTGATGGTATAGTACTGAATTATTGAGACCTCATCTGATTTCTGGTTTAAGTATGGTTGATATCTCCTGGTTAGCAATTATCTGGCACCCACGTGGGCTGGAATATTTTCTGCTTAGAGTATAATATACCCTTAGTATAGAGTGGGTATCATCAAAATCAGATCACCCAAATCAGATCAAAATGCAGCAGTGTTAAAACATGGAGTCTGGCCAATCACTTCCAGAGAAAAACCCTTTTAAGCCAGCTCAGTGTTGCCTGTGAAAATGGACATGCGCTGTGTTCAATGGATACAGTACTTAACATGTCTCTTTAGAGTTTTATGTCAAGGTATACAGTCATTAGACCTGGCTGTGATTCCTTAGAATCATTTAACCACTATTTCTTATTTTTGGTTGTGCCACATGATCGTGTCTGATAGACAAGCCCTGGTGCTACAACGAAAGCATTTTAACTTTAATTGCAAATTCTAACTCCTCTTCTAAGCAGAGGTATCTTAGAAGGTGTCTGATCATCGGCTGTTTCGGTTCATGATCTAGAACATTTAGTGCACTAATGCTCATCAATTAGAGTAGTACTCTGGACAGACGGGCTCTTGTTAGAAGAAATAATACCTTCGTCTGCCACAACTTAACTCTGTCAGAACCAGTTGCTGCCATTACTGTGAGCTGTTGCCTAAGAGGCGAATGCTTTTGGACCAAACTTTTAAATAGAAATTCATAAGAGCTAAGAGAAGCTGCAAAGCTGGTACCTTCATTCCTGTTTCATCACTTGCTAATGCAAGTGATGAGTGGTTTCCACTATTTCTCGCTTAAGTCTTACACAAATTAAGGATTTGTGGGGGGAGAACAACTCTTTTCAATAATGTGCATACTAGACACATCTACGAAGCCAGGATTGTGGCACAAGTTTCTAGAAGCTGTAGCTAGGGAACAGTAGGTTCATTACTGTTCTACAGAACAACTCGTGTATCAGGTTAGTTTGCCTCTGAAAGTGCTGATGCAACAACTGAAGCACAAACAGCCCAGTAGTTCAGTTTATTTAGCAGTTGTTTCTGGACTTGTATTCTTTTGACTGAGACAAAGGACTTCAGATTGCATTTGATTATGGTTGATAAGCTACATACTTGTTTACCACTAACAAAGAAAATCTGAAAAGTATGCCGAAGTACCTTTTTGTTGGGGTAAGCCAAAATAAATGTAGGAGTGCTTATAAAAGCCTTTTAGAGTACTTTAGATACCATATCAAGACATGCAAAATTCATCATCAGGTTCATAATTAATTTTCTTAACTTGTGTAGACCAAGTATTGATGTTAGCATTAGCAGTTGAGGCTTCTGTCAAAGAGAGAATTGCAAAGTAGATACCCATGTATGTTTAAAATGGGTATCTACATCTTTCTGCTCTGGTTGTAGAACTTGCTGCAAATGACAAGTCGAGAGACTCGCACTATCATCAGAACAGATACCCTTTTTTTTTTTTTTATAACCCAGTGAGGGTCTTCTAGCAGGAATGTTATGCTGAAATTCCTTGAGTAACCTTTTTAAATACTGAAGCTCATATGGATGTGGCAAGCAAAACTAATAGCAAAGACTAGATGTGGATCCAGAACAGAAATGAAAACTTGCTACTGGTGTCTTCAGCCTCTTCCACAGAGATTTAACTTTCTCTATTCAAGAAGTTCCCTTCTCGACATCTGTTCATTTAATTTTGCTTTTTGATTAGCTACAGGATTTCTTGTGGATGTTTTTGCTATTTTTGTTTGTTACAGTAATATGTGATAAGACCAAAGTGTAAAGACTGCTTGTCCCAAATATTCCCCAAAGCATACAGAGTAGAAAGAAGACAGCTGGGAGAAAATTCCTTGTTGCTCCAGTTTATGAAATTTAGAGGATGGGGAATAAAAAACCCAGAAGTGTCAAAAAGGTGTTATTAAATACCTCTTACCATGAACACAAAGATAATCAGTAGAAAGGCTTAGCTAATGCACTTGCTCTCAACCTTTACACAAAAAAACAAAGAACTTCTAGATCTTCTGAAATTCTGTGGAAAGTAGTTATCCCATACAATAAATGTAGGTCATCTGCTTCTGTTCAGTTGTCCACAGTTGACTGTGATCCACTCCAACTGCAGTTGGAAAACTACTGAAATGCTCAGAATATGCTGAACCACTAAGCAACAGCAGCATTTGTCTCTTGCTGTGGCAGGCTGAATGAGACAAGGTTATGTTAATTTATTTAGTGGACTCAAAATAAGTAATTTTTGAAAATATAGAGGATTTAAATGAAAACTTGAATCCTGCACAAAATTTTTGCAGTTGCCATGGGAAACTGCCTACTTGCAGTTACAGTGAGTTGATTTCTCAGCTTTGGCAGGAACTTATTGCTGGTTTTTAACTGAAGAAATCTGCTTCAAAATCATAAACAATTCACAAGTTACACTTAATCTTTTTCCTTCCTTTTCAGCTCTTTGGACTTCACCCAGCCTTTGAGTTGCTAGATATTTCAGTGTGTTCTTTCTTTTAGGTTGAATATTGACCAGGGGCAACAGGTCATTTTTCTTGTGAATCAGAAAACAGAGACAAGAAAACTTGAGACTCAGTAATCTTGCTGAGCGTAATATGTAGAAAACTACTGCTTCTCCTTAGGCTTCCTGCATTGTTTGAGTAGTTCTTTTAACATGTCAGGTTGAGTGGAAGTGTGGTATTGTTCATCTGCTCTGCCCAATTCTTAGTTCTGCAATCCCTGAAGCATCATATGTCAGGAATTTTCCTGTTACAGGAAAAAAAAAAAATGTACTAAAGTTTAAATAATATGCTGCACTCGTGTTATGAGTTGGTCACTTGAATTGTTCTTGTTTCTAATTAGTAAAAATGGACAGAATGTGAAAATGGTATGTTAGTCTAGGGCTATGATGAAATACCCAGAAACTTACAGAAATGGCTTTCTTGACTAAAGTACTAGACTAGTGGTTCAGTTGTCTTCAGGTTTGTATTAAGAGAGCTGATGTGAGTTTCAGTCGTGGATGCAGGTATTTAACCCCTCTGCTCAACCCAGGAAAAACTGCTTCAGGCTAGTGCTCCATTTTGGTTACCATGACAAAAGTTCTCGAAGAAAATTGTATAACCAGCTTGGAAGAAGAGATTAATTTATTGTCGCTGCTACTCTAAGGTATTTTGAGTAGTGATAATTTTAACCCTTGAAAACTAGAAATAAGTTGTTTAGGAAAAGCCATTAGGCCTGAATTACCGAGTTCATTTTAAGGGTGTTTTTGTTGGTAATCTCCAAGGACCTGTGAATGTTCTAGTGTGGCTTTTGGTTGGCTGAATCAGTTTATATCTTGGCAGGAATGAAAACTACTTCTTCAAAGTCAATGCTGCTTTTTAAATCCCAAGACTATACTATAGGGGGCAAAAACTCTGAACTACAACACGAGCTCAAAAATCTGGAACGTAGTGGGATCATTGAACTGAAGACCTGAAGTGCAGACCAGGTCAATACTTTCATATAGTGAGCTCTGTTAAGAACTGGTGTTCTGTAATGCTGTCAGATTTATTCAACATATTTTACAGAAATGGATATATTGGAACAAAAGACACCTACAAATCCAACTTTAAGGTTAGCAGTATATGAATCAACTCTTTGGCAGTCATAAGGCGAGAACTTGGGTTACAGAATGGAATCCATCGGATCCACTCAAGAAACAGAATGAGGAGGATGAGAGCACTTTCCATCAGGTCATATGAGGAATATGGGCTCTCTACACATAGGCCCAAGGACTGTTTCGGTAGTGAGAAAATTGAGATAGTAGCACTTGATTTTTCAGTGGTAAACCTCAATTTATTTTTTGTACTGGCAAAAGTAAAAACAGGTTTTTGTGTGTTTGGACTCATAGCATTCAATTTTAGTTCTTCTCAAGTCTTTCAAGAAAGCTTATTGTGAACCAGGGTATTTGAGGTTCCAGTTCTGTGCTTAAGCAACTGCTAGGGGGAAGAAGAATTCAGGGGAGGTGAGCTATGACATTCCGTTTCTATGCTGGAAGATCAAATTGCCTTTTCTGGTGGTGTTTGAATACAGATGAGATGATACTGCACCCTGTCTAAAGTAAAGAAGGTTAAGATGCTTTAGGGGGCTTTCTTTGCATTCTGGGACTCGCTCATGAGAGCATGAGAAATGTTGAGAGAGTGCTTTTCAAGACTGTTACTTAGACACACAATTTATGTCCCTGGTCGCATATTTTGAGGAATCTGTGATTGGCACAGAGTTACACAGAAGGTGAAAGCAAAGTGGTCTACTGGAAGGAATGCAGAAACATTGCACAAATGTGCAGGGGTGGAGGTATGACAGCCAAAGTTCAGTTGAAGTTGAAACTGGCAAGGAATCTCAAGGGCCGTAGAAGGGCCTAGTGCATGATAATGAAAGGAAGGCAAAGGAAAAGAGGAGAATGTTCCTGATGAATCTGAGAAAGCAAGCATTACATTCCTATTAAGAATAGTGAGAAGGAAGATCTGGGGAACTGTAGGTGTGTCATGTAGCCTCAGTCTCTGGGAAGGCTATGGAGCAAATCCTCCACCTCCTAGAACCCATTTGACACTATATGGATACAGCAAGTGACCAAGTTGAAGTTTGTGGTATATGGACTGGGTAAGTGTATAAGGCTGTTGGACTCAAAGGGTTGTCATCGTCAACATCGCTTCTAAGTGGCTGGTTACCAGTGGCGTCTATCAGGGTATTGGTAGTATTGCTTAATATTTTTATTGGTGACCTGGCCAATGGGATCTTTACTGTTCAGGACAATAGGCGAGAAAGAAGTAAAACCCATGCACCTCTACAAGCTGGGAATTAGTTGGCTTTTTTTTTTTTTTTCAGAAAAGGACTTCAGGGTCCTGGTGGACATCAAGCTGCACACGAGTCTACAGTGTGCCCTTGCATTATTGAAAGCCAGCAGCATACTGGGCTGTATTATCAAGAAAATACCCAGCAGGCTGAAAGAAATTTTTCCCTTCTTACCACTTCTGAAGCTGCGTATGAGTACGGTGTCCTGTTCTGGGCTTCCTAGTACAAAAAGAGGCATTAACATACTGGAACATATTCAAGCTCTCAAGGCTTGTAGAATCCTCTATCCTCAGAGGTGTATGGAGCTCAGCTGAGCAATGTACTGATCTGATTGGACCTACTTTGAGCAGATGTTGGACTAGATAGCCTCCAGAGGTCCCTTTCGCCCTTAAATAGTCTGGGATTCCATGAGTCATTAGACTTACAAGCTTGTAGAATTAAACTGTCCTTATATTTTTAGATTATTAGTCAGGTCTCAGGAAGTGTGGTATTTGCGTTTTCCCTCATTACCACCAGTGTTTATGACCCATGGATTAGTTACGTAAAGACATCATTTTACTGTTACAGCAAGTAGAATAAGGGCAAAAGTTTTTGTTTGACTTACAGTTGTGAGCTTAAGAATATTGTTTTAGAAATTATAGAATGATTGACCTTGAAGAATGAAAGTATGTAGAACAAAGGGGTGTTTTTCAGTTGTTTCTGCTGTATTGTTTTTAAGGATTCTTAGTCAAGGTGTTTAGATTTGCAGTGCTAGAGAGGTAACTTTTGGATTAGATGAGCCCGAGAGCTGACATGTGACAACAGGAAACAGTTGAAAAGTCTATGAACATACAACTGAAACACAGGTTAAGCAGTGAACTTTGGCTTAATTACTTAAAATATAATCATTTTGAGAATACAAGTAGAATGACAAAGATAGCTATATGTATTTTTATATTCAGAGTACTTATGTGTTGTTTCATTCTGTTTTGGTGTTTTGTTTTTTTTTTTTTTTTTTTGAAGTCTTTCCAGTAATGGATGAATCCAGAAAAAGTTATACTGGAGAATGATGGGGTGTGAGCTGACTCAGATTTTGAGTAAAGGAAAAAGAGTATTAGGGGAAGATTAATACACATTAGTTCCTCCATACCCTCCCACATCCCCACTGTGGAAGTGCAAGATTGTCTGCTAAACCCTGTTTAAGTATATGGCTAATTTTTTTTTTTTGGAGGTGTGGTTTGTCCAAGCTTGGTCTCCCTTCAGAAAACTAAGAAATACATTGCTCTTAAATGAGTTCAAAGCGCAGGTTATCTATGTTCCAGTTAAAAACAGAAAACTTACTTTTTCAGGCAATTAGGTGTGAAAACTAAAAATGAGTTAAATTGGAGGGGAAGATTTCATTCAGTGGATATCAATATAGTTTTAATTATTGCAAAATATGTATTTGGATTGTATCCAACAGCATAAAGTACGGTTTACTTCTACCAGTTTTATTTTATAAAGTTAAAATTAAATTGGGACACCTGACCATGGTATTTTCACTCAGAGGGCAATCTCTGCATTCAGAATATCACAGCGTAAGAAAGATTTTTACATTTCAGTTGCATCCAATAGCAGTGATGGAGGTGTATCAAAGCTTACCTGGCTATCTACTAGGAATTTATTTTTTCAAAAGGCATCTCATGAAGGTGAGCATAGAAAATAGATGCTACACTGAATTTCCCCTCTTTGTTTTCAAATGTTTTTTGTCATAAAATTCCAGGAGAATTTTTTGTTACAGCATGCACTTTAAAGTGAAGAATGTTGGTAATGTTGCATAAAGGAATCTTACATGTGATCCTTCTGATATAAAGGCCATGCACTGTGATATGACAAAGAAAAAAAAAAAAAGCACAACACCTAATTTTTACTTTTTCTTTCATTTGCACATATTTGCCTGTTGTTCCTACACCTGAGTAGTATAAGTGCTCGAAACCTGAGATGCCCCTTCTCTCCATGAGTTGAATTCTTAACATCTTTTGCTGTAAATCTGTGCAATGAGATTGCTTGGAAATACTTCTGGTGAACTATCTCACTTAATCTTTGAATTTTTAAAAACAAATACAATCAATATGAACAAAGGCCTGTGGGGAAGATAGTAAAATATAAAGTGTTCAGAAGTAGTATTCTCAATAAGCAGTAAGCTGTTCCAAATATCTCATCCATAGGACTTAAAGTTTATCGGAAGAGGATTCTTCTCTCTTCCTCTTTCCCACTCAGACAACAATAATAAAGTTATTGCTATATTTAAAATGTCAGAGTTATTTAATACTCTATAAGAATGGCCATCCTTTGAATGTGAAGAGATCAAAGTAATGCAATAGACTGTACATGTACAGTGAGTTCATATTTTTCCAGAATAATGGAGACAGGAATTACCCAGTAGTGTAGTTCCTGTAGGATGCTTCGCTGCTCTCTAAGGACATCTGACTGCATGGAATCTGGTTTCCTTCATCAAAACTGGAATGAAAAGAGTGCATGAAATGGGGAGATGAAGTTATTTCTGCATAACAGGATAAGTACAGATGGGGATATGAAGTTGTTTCTAAATCTGAAAGAGCGTTTTAATGCCACCAGTATTACAGATACTGCTGTGCTAATACAGTTAACCTATGCAATAGGATTTAATGAGGTCACCGTTTTGAGTTTCGATTCCTGTGGTAGAACTGCAATATAAATCTCAGCTACTTACTTGTGGTGTGTTCCAGGTGCCAAGTGGTGAATCAGATCAAGGAACAGATTCAGCTGGAAAGAAGAAAATGACCAAGTTAATTTTCAGACTGATTAGATCCCTCATTGGATTCATCGTTCAGACACTAATTCTGATGCAGGGGTGGGAAGGATCAAACTGTTGCTGGGAGTAGGAATACTTTAACTGCTACACAGGAGAAAATTGATGCTAAACTGATGGGTGAGCTGTGACGTTAATAGCATGAAACTAATGTTCTAGGGCAACACTGTTGGCAAACCATGGTGCCCAATTGAATAGCTGGCTTGGATTCGGTTTCAGTTGTTGTGCTACTGCAAAGTAAGCCTGGGATTGAGGCACATGGAGTATACTGTAGGGATGCTACAGTGGCACTAGATGAGTTTAGTTTAGCTTATTTGGCTTTAAGTGTTGATGCTTTTGAAACCAGCAGGAACTGGGAAAAGAGGGACGTAGCAGGTAAAGCTAGACCAAGGAAGGCATGGAATACAGTCTGTGTAATAAAGCCTACAGAAAAGGCAGGGGCTGTTCAAGGACAGTGTCAGTTTGGTGTGGTTAAGTTAATCTGCCTGGAAAATAATGAGCTTTAAAACTTGTAATTTTTGACTAAACTTGTTCATTCAACATTTTCAATGACCTGATGTCATAATGTGCATTAGGGACAAAGTCAGTGAAATCTGATTCATTCTTTTAAGTAGGGCTGCAAAAGAATAAGGAATTAAATTTGCCAGAACTTATTCAAGGCGGCTGTTAAGGTGCAGATGCTTCCAGATTACTCTGGGACATTCAGCAGACTTGACAGGAGGGCAGCTTGGCTGTCACAGAACGCCTCTCTGAGCTCAGATACAGAGAGGGGGGAGCATGAAAAGGTGGAATTGGGGGTGGGTACCCAGGAATAATGTAGGCCCTTTCCCAGGGTGTGCAGGGATGGAACTAAAAAAAGCCAAAGCTTGACTGGAGTTAAACTGGAAAAGTACATGAGACACAACCAGGGTTTTTGTCTAGGTATATTGGCAAGAAAAGGTGGAGCAAGGAAAATGTGTGTGAGAGAGGCTAGTGGAAGAATTAAGTTCAAGACTAACTCGTTTTGACAGTACTCACTTAAGGTATTAGTTAGAACAGATCTTTTTATGGATCGAATTGCTCTGTTACAGAAAGTGGGTGATAGCTGCATGCTATAATGAATCCTACTATTAGTTATTTAAAAAGGAGAGAAAACTCTTGAAAGTATTTAGAACTGAGCTTCAAGTTTTTGTTTTTTTTCCTGTCCTCAGTGAAAAGTTGATAGCCAGCTTCCAACTGAAGCTTATACTTAAAGTCCTTCTGAACAAAATATTCTGCTGTTATCCATGTATGTGAGTTTTCTAAGTAGGTCATAAGATCAACGTGTTATATCAATCTTCTTTCATGCTGTCTTGTTTAGCAATTGGAGATTCACAGAGAGGCTTTTCTTTACCTGTAATCAGATTTTAATAGAGGGGATTATAGCAGATACCTGTTAACTGCAGGTTCTGATGTTTTCATGTGTCGAACCAGTTTTTAGTGTTACTGCACAGCTGGTGCTGTAAGTCTTTGGTCTGCAAAGAAAAACATTACTGATGTGGTTTATGCCAGACTTAGCCTTAAATGTCTGACTAAGTAAACTCAATGTATTCTGGAAGGTCATTAAAGAGGTGATTGTGTCTTTCCTTTTTGCAAGGGCAAATTCTTTTCTGAGGCTGTGCACGAACATTTGCGCAATTGTTAGTGAATGTGTAGGTCCACTCTAGAAAGTGAAAATAAATAGTATTTAGGAGAGATGTGACCTTTGACTGAAGGTATGTTTTATTTTGAGGTGATATGATTGATTCTGACGTAATTAAGTCTCCTTCAAAGTACCCTCATAACTGTTAGTCTTGTTGCTGTTCTGTTAGATTCTAAAAAATGGCACAAGTCCCATAAAACTTCCTGGGATAATTCTTCTATCACTTTTTTTGTCTAATATACATAAGTGTTTCTTCCTGCAGGTGTAAAGCAAAAATCATGCTCCTCTTTGGCAGTTCATGTAGGTTATGACCATATGCCTGTGCAGAGTCTGGTCTATTTTAAAGAAAACCTTTAACAGCTATTTGGTACAGTCTTTGTTTCAGCCCACCAAAATATTGGTTACTTTGCTATCTCAGAGGTCAGTATTGAGAATCATCACCCAATAAGATTGCCGATACCCAAATTCGTAATATTCAGTATGATGTCTTTGGCCAATATTATTCAAAACCACAGTAATTTCAGAAAACTTTACATAGAGATGACTCTTTCCTTTGAATCTGTACTTCCTGTGCTGTTTCCTGCCTTAGCCTGTTACAGGACTTGAGACACCACGTTGTCTCATTCTGTTGATGTAACTAGCCACACCTTCATCAGAGCTACCTTATCTATGAGAGGGGCCTCAAATTTTGACCTCATGCTTAGATTTTATTTTATTGTATTAAGATGTGAATTGGCATTTGAAGCTTGTTGGTATAGCTACGATATCCAGTTTCCTTGCTAATGTGAATCTTTGTATTCTCTAGTGCATTCTCTAGTTGTTCACTTTTTAGATGCCGCCATATAGAGAAGATATGTTTCCTTTACAAAATGATCTGTCGTGGCTGGCCATTCTGTCAACTGAGAACCCAACTGCACACATAAGTCAACATCTCTCCCTGGCTTAGCTGAACAGAATACTTCAAGTGGAAGAGCAAGAGAATCCAACTTGGAGTGCTCAAATATCAACAGCCACAGGATTGGATTGTATATTCTAAGCTTAAAGGAGAACAGCAGCTTGTTTAGATAATCTTTGGCAACCTTATCTAGGATGAGAGATATGTTTCACATCACTATCTAGCCAAGCAAAAGGTTTATTGTTGCAGCTGTACTAACTACTGTCTTTGGCACTGATGCACTACCAATTTGGATCCTGAGGGTTCAAGCAGTTTTCTGACTTTCCCATTTTATAGGTGATTTTTCTATACAAGTTGTATCTTGGAGACTTTTACTTAAGCACATAAATGGCAGCTGGTATAGATAAAGATTGAAACTTTATATCTTTAATTCAAATTTTATTAAAAGTCGATATTTCCATGCCTAAAGGCACTTTCCCTTTGCAAAAGGGTAACTATAAGGATATTCCTGCCAGTTTTATAACAGTTCGTTTTAATTTGAATAACTTGTGTGTAGGGGTAAGGTTTAAGGGTTTTTTAGTTGACCTATAAAATTTCCACTGAAAGTGTTTTGTCTTCCAGCATGAAACTCCCTCGGAAAAAGATATAATTTATTGTTCCATGGATACAGATAGAGCTCTAGACCAGTGGTCTCCAAACCTTCTTGATCATGCACCCCTATCAGTGAAAAAAAAAAAAAAAAAAAAAGCCAAAATTAAGCAGGCACCACCAATATCTGTATATTTATTTATAAATTATATACACATACTACTGTACTCATGTTATTTACATTATAAAACATACTCATAAATGGAAGTTAAAGATGAGATAAAGATTAAATAAACACTATTTTTACAGTGCAAAAAATATTTTCTTCTCACACTTCAGTGGGTTGTCTTGCACACCTCTCCAGGTTTTCACATCTCATTTTGGAGTCTACTGCTCTTCCTATGGGGAGATTCCCCAGGCAACATAAATAGGAGATGTAAAGGCCAGAGAAAAATTATCGGTGAAGAGTCTGCAAGCTTTCTGACATATATGTGTTAGAGGCTGCATTTAAAGCAGGTGCTTGTGCCAGGGTTTGATCCATGTATCTGAAATGGTTTGATTTTTTTTTTTCTTCCCTTTCTACTTCTGTGTGTCTTGAATGGGGAGCAGGAAAGGCCAAATGAAGCTTTATAGCAGTTGGTGATCTGTTTTACAGTGGCTTTTCACACCTGTGAAACAAGTGGATAATGGACTTAATTGTTGCAGAACTCGGGAACACTTGCCGTTTTTGTAACTTATCTGATATCTTTCTTCTGTTAATTTGGACTAAAACATTCTGGTGTTTGACTTCAAACTGTTGATATATTTTCTCAGTGCTACTGTTCAAACCCAAATAGTCTGTGTTCAGGCCATTTTTGTTTGCAGACTTTTTGCTAGAAACTCCCCTTTATATAAACAAGCTTTCATTGTCTTTAAGGGAGATTTGGAAAACTTGGTGTTTGGGTGTTGGTTTGGTTTTTGGTTTTGTTTTTTAACTTTCAGAAGTTCATTGTCCTGCAGGAATTTATTCCACAACTGGCTTAGGAGGGAACAGAGGGATCTGTGGTATATTCTTCAAAAAGAAAAAGAAAATCCTATAGTGTAACCCAAGGAGTCAGATAATATTTACAAGCTTAAGGAAGGGGAGCTTTGTTGGACTGACCTATTCTTAAGACCGGATGATTCTAAATTTCTTTTTGAATGTGAACTTTGTAGCTTTACTGTGTACTGTTCCAGGAGTTAGCTTGCTTTTCCTTCTTCCTTAACCCCTTATTTACCATGTCTTGGCATGTGTCAGACATTACAGGAGTTTTTAGAGACTGTTTTGGGGTAGTGACTGCATGGCTTCTACATGGTTCACTTCTTAAACTTATGCATCCCAATCCGTATGTACTTGAAAACAACATGTGTTACTTAAACACCAGTTGTTTTTAAATTGACGGGAAGTAGCAAGGTATGATTAAGAATATGAGGAGAGCTTAACTTCCTAGATAAGCTAAGTATATGCTGCTTCCTTATGCACTTTTCAAACCAGTGTGGCTATTTGTATGCTGTTAGTGTATTGTGATCTGGATGATTTTTTTTTTTATTATTGGAACACAGTTGTTAAAATATCCCCACCAAAGTTTTGTACTGAACTTCAGCAAAAAAGAAGTTACATCACAATACTGTTTACCGGTACAGTTACTGCATATAGTTAGTCATATTGAAATTTTGCATGTTAAACTATTGTTTTGATAGTCCGCATAGCTAAAGCTGTGGTGAACTTTATTTAGAAGTACAATTTGTTGCTGTTCTGAAAATCATAGATAAAAGTAAAGCAATCTTTTATGTCCAACATACTTCAGAAGCCATAGCGATATTTCAGGGTCGGTACAAGCAGTTGCAGAGGTTTTTTCATTGTGCTACTTGCTGCTACTTCATGCTACTTTGAAGCCAGAACCTTCAATAGTGTGAGACCCAGCTCCTGACCTCTGGGACCACAGAATGTACAGCCTTTTAGTTAAACACCCAAAGGTAAATGCTGTTAGTGTTGCTTTGACTTTCAGCAGGGTATATTATGAGAAGAATAGAATATTGTATTGACAGGAGAGGAGAATTCTGAGGTCGTCTTGTTATTTGGCCAGTAGTATAAAACTGAAAATATACAACGTCAAATGCAGAATAAGATTTCCTTCTGACAATCTCTTCATCTGTTCTTAGAAGGGAGGTGGTGTCTGGAAGATATACGTCAAGCCCTCTATTCTGTGAACCTTCTATAGAGATTTGGGGCAGGAATGAGAGAACTGCAGGGACTCAGAGAAGTATGAATTGTTGCTGTAACTGAAACTCTTTTGATTGTTTTTCTGTGGAGATGCAGGCCTTGAGGTATGTTGCTAAATTACCCACTCCTTAAAATACTAACATTGCTTGCACGTATGAACAAGAAGTCACTTACCACATAGCTTGTCAGTATTTGGTTTCCGGTAACTTCTTGTCATTACTGAAGTGCAGCAAATCAGTTTATCCGTAGTTGCACAACCCAAGGTGAAGAAACAAAGCTGATTAGGGACTCACTAAATTAAATTTTGTTTACACCTTGAGAGATGTCTCAATCCACTTGTACAAGTGGCATTAGAATACAGCTTCCTGTGTCCTGGTTTGGTTGACTGCCTTCAGACTTTTTTGTGTCATGTAGAATTGGCAGGTGCTATTTATAAAACAGAATGGACAGTTCCATAACTGAGTTTTAAGTTATGAATGGTCTGTACTCACTACTAGTTACGATGCTGACTTATTTCAATGTGTCTGATTTCTTAGTGTGCAAAAATGACCAAGGTTGTCTTATAGTCTTAAGTATGTAGATAAGGGAAAGGAAATGGAGCAACTTAATTTTCATTTTCCTTGGGCAATTTCTTAAATATTTGGATGGAAACATTCTTCAGCATATTTAAAGGTGGTGGATTTTTTCAAGCTCTTCTTCATGTGTTAGCTCTAAAATTTTGCTAATTAGATTATGTTTACATTGAAGGGCGAAGACGTCAATCGGACACTTGAAGGTGGGAGGAAGCCTCTTCACTATGCAGCAGACTGTGGACAGCTTGAGATTCTGGAATTTCTGCTATTGAAAGGAGCTGATATTAATGTATGTGTATCAATTTATAAACAGATGTTAAGGCTGTTAGGGTCTCCTTCCCACACACACATGCACGCGTATAAGGGATTGGTATAGGTGCCTAAATGGTTACTGAAAGACTTAAACTAAACAATTTGATGCGTTTAAAAATATTTGAGACGTGGTGTATCAGAAGCACAAAATTACATTTATTAAATACTTTTATTCTTTTTGGACACACTAGGAAAAGTTGTTTGTAGCTATAAAAAGTTAAATTTAATTTGACCATGATTAGAAGAATAACTCCAATAATCACATCTAAAGAAAGCTTGCATGAAACATGTATTACATTTATTGGAAGAGACTTCAGAAGACAGTGCAATGCATCCTTGGCCAGCGCAGGATCCACTCTGTTTAAATTGGTATGCTTCTCTCTTTTTTGGAGACATTTTTACTTGTACTAACTTAGTCATTTTGCTGTAGCTTGGAATGCATGGCTGGGCTGTATTGGCACTTCAAAATAGTGTAGTTCTCCATAAAGTGAAGTTTCTAAATACTTTAACCATGCACCCCAAATGCTGTGCTGTAGAATATTTATCTGAAAGTTAAGGTACAATGCATCTTAGCTTTAGTCCTTAACAAAATGGCTTGGATTTTTTTCTCGGTGTCTGGAAAGATTATCTCTTCCTCAGGTGTTCTAACTGGAGAGGAGGAAAAAATTAGAACATTTCACTTGCTCCATTTCTTATTCTTTCCAGGACTATAGCTTAGAGAGGAGAAGACAGCTCAATGTTTCAGCCAAAACTGGTTTCTGAAGTCAGACTGGCTGAGAAATAGGAGAATTAGGAGTACTGTTTTTAAATTGGTCAAAATTTGTCAGCTGAAACCCCACAGTTTCTATCATTGGCCTAAAAAATAGACAAACTTTAGGATATCTAGAAGTCTTATGGAAGAAATATCTTGCTGTTAACTGACTGATTTTTAAACAATGACACTTTTTTTTTAAAAAAGGAGAGCAAAAAATTCTAAGGGAATGCATATCTGGATAATATCCTTAAATCTTTACCTTTACTGTTGACAAAACAAAATTGAAAAGTGAAGTGAAACCATTTAATGCTGTGTGAAATTGTGCTTCGAATAACTGTGTGTCAATTTGCAGGCTCCAGACAAACATAATATCACACCACTCCTATCAGCAGTCTATGAGGGCCATGTTTCCTGTGTGAAATTGCTTCTGTCAAAGGTGAGATATAAATGTTTAGAATGAGTTATCCATTAGCAAAGTGTATTACTATAATTTATTTTTTTTACTAAGATTATGATGACCCAGATAAGGTCAGAACATCAGACAAATGCTGTTTATGTTGCTAAACCAAAGAAGGTGCTCTGATTATGGAGAAGATAGTTGAAGGAGAAAGCTCCAGGACACTTGCAGTGTAGCAAAAGTAATAGTGACTACTAAGAGTATTGTAAACTCCAGCTAGAGAGCAATTAACAGCAAAACAGGCAAGAAAAAAAATGCATTCCTTCAGCAGACAGGGAGGAGTGGGATTTAACTTTTGCAGCTGTTTAAGTGTTTCATGTGATGGAATCTCCACTGTGAAGTTGCTCAGAGGTGTGGTTTCCCTCTGCTTTTGCCAGATGACTGAAAATCCATCTGGGTTGGCAGAGTGAGGGGAAGTAAAAGTAGGAAGATAAGCTTTCTCTGTTATAGAGCTTGTAAATTTTGTCCTGGGGAGAATAAGTTTAATCTGTTTAATAAGTTTAATCAATCTGCCTTTGATTCATATTACAAAGGTGATCCATTTGAGAAAGCAGTAGTTAATTCAAGCAATGTTTTGTCTCTATTTGCATGTGTTCCTTCTTGTTACACTTCACTTTGAAAAGAGGAGGTTAACAGTGCATTTTCAGTATATGATGCCATTTAAATCATTTGGCCGAGGGATTTCATGTGTAATGTTTTCATACACCACTTCCAAGGCAAAATGGTTTTCCTTTTAACTGCCTTAATGCTGCACCAATTTCACGTTTCTTCACATCTCTCATCCTGTGTAATGTTAGTTATGCCTTCCTATGAAGAAATGCTCTGACTTAATTTAGGATTCAAATGGTGCATCCGACTTGCTTAAATTTATTGTGAGGAATGATCCTTCATTTAGGATCGTTATAGACACGTTACCAAAAAAAAGGTATCCTTTATTCCATGTTGTATTTCTTTCCATTTCTGTTTTGAAGTGTTTTGCATTCTAAATAAGTTGCTCAAATAATAAATAAGATGCCTCAAAATTTGAGTTTAGACATTAATTGCCTGGCAGCTAGTAAGAGTTGTGCATTTATTGTAGTCTGTGTCAGCAAGGGCATTAAGGTGTTTCCTGAACCAGATGTTTTTCACACAGCTTGTGTAAATATATTGATCTCTATACTTGGTACAATTTGAATGGAATTGGTTACACTTAACAATCATAAAGATAAGGAAATCTTACAAAAATATGCAGAATGTTATAAGAAAGTGAACTTGGACTAGGAGATGAGCTTAGAAAAATGTGACTGCAATTGGATAGTTTGGGAAATCTTGTATTATTTTCAGATTTCTTCATGCAGAGCTAAATGTTGTACAACATCTTCTTGCTTCCATTCACATGGGCTGGCTGATGAAGTATTTATGAACTGCAACTTTGCTCATCAGCTCATTCTGTTTGAGGCAAATCTTACATTAAGAGGTAGTTCTTTCTCTTAATACGGTTATCATATGATGCTTGTTTGAACATCTGTTGGCACACCTTATTTGTAACATGGTGGGGTTTATGTTCTTTGATAGCAGATACCTAGGAGATCAAGTAGTTCAGCCCTTATTGAAAGTTCTAAAAATTACTGACTGTTTAGCTATGACTGTTCAATACTCTTCCTAGTTACTTTTGGAGTGGGGTGTATTTTATTGTTACTCCAAATGCAGGACAATATTGAGTGTCTGATGTTAGTGTATGTAAATAGTGCAACTGCAAAGGATGGACCAATATATTGAAGATTTTCCTTCAAAGCTGCTCTTTGTTGCTTTTGTAAATACTCCACTTACTGCTAAGAAGCTTCATTATTGTACATGTACCTACTTTCAGCTGCCTTCATTTACCCTGTTAGTTATCTCTTGCATACATGGCCTCTGTCATAGAATATCCCTTGAGCTGTTGGACTAGAAGTTAATAATCTCCTTAACTATTTTTAAACAGGAAAACAAAAATAATGATTTTTTTGTACTTTCACAAATTTCGAGAACCAATGAACAGTGATACATATCTCCTGTTTGCATATGACATATAAAAAAGTTAGCAGTTTGATCAAGTTAAAATTGTGTAAGGAATAAGAGACTATTCCTCTCCACCTTCTAAGATTAGATTTAATGTAAATGATTCTATGTTGGATGCAGCTGTTGATGTGGAAACTGCATTGTCTTAAGCTAACATTCTGTACTGCCTTCTACAGTATGTGAATCGTGGAGATGTTCGTAAGCCTTTCATGTGAGACTTTTGAGCTACTGAGAGGAGAAGGGATGTTCCAATAAATGTTTCAGACATTAATCAGACATAAAATGAAAAAAATGTACCTTAACAAAAGTACCAAATATGAAAAAATTTAGCTTAGTCAAGGTGACCTCGAAGATTTTTGTAGATTTTCTGTTACTGTAGAAGATTCATTCATCTGATGAAAGTAAGCTGGTTACTCTTTCATGTAGTGTGACTGCAGAGCATTCTTTAAACAATCTTCCACTGAAAGCAGTAAAAGTATTAAAAGTATTTGGACATAATTCACTTTCAGGGTTGATAAATACATATAAATAGTAGAGACACTGAATCAAGATTCTAAGCTCTTAAACTGAGCAGAATGATTAAAGTAGCCCCTTGATCTTAAGCTGAAGTAGCCTGGGCTGCTGCAAACCTGTACTTTGCATTATTGATACAAGACCCTTAATACCAAGTCCAATGGTAAACCTAACACTTATCAAGTCCACCGCTAAACTGTCACCGAGTGCCCCGCCTACACATCTCCTGAATATCTCAAGGGATGGTGACTCAACCATGTCCCTGGGCGGCCTGTTCCAACACTTCACAACCCTTTCAGTGAAGATTTTTTTTTTTTCCTAATATCCAGTCTAAACCTGCCCTGGTACAACTTGAGACCGTTTTGTCCTATCACTTTTTACGTGTGGAAAGAGATTGACATTCACCTTGGTATAGCCTCCTTTCAGGTAGTTGTAAAGAGTGATAAGGTCTCACTTCAGCCTCCTTTTCTCCAGACCAAACAACCCCACTTTCCTCATTTGTTCCTCATAGGAGTCCTTCTCTAGACCCTTCACCAGCTTTGTTGCTCTTCCTTGGACGCGCTCCAGCACCTGTTATGGCTTTACACAGATCTACATTTGAAATGTGGTGGAATATTTAAGGACATAGGAATAGTAGGGTATTAGGGTTTTTTAGGGATGTAGTTACGACATCTGGGCTACAAAGCTTTTAAAACTCTGTTGAAGTCTAGGTGACGCACTGGATGCAATGTGTCAAACTTTGTCCTTCATATATATGTTGCTCTTTTACTGGTAAGGAGGAGGGGGGAATTTCCAAAGCTAGCATAGGGTGCTAGGATGACTTGAAATAGTTCTAATTCTGTTCCTTTTCACCCTTTTCAGCATATAAGTTCAAAATGGACACTGTAAAGACAAGTTAAGAAATAGTTCTTTCACTGGTCTGGACATAAGATGCTGCTTTTCTCCTCAGAAGCTCAGTTATTAATTATAAAGCTCATGGACTAATTTGTTTTTTTTCTCATACTAAAGCGAGAATTGTCGTGCTAATTATATGCATTTCTTGGACATGGGTAACACTAACTGTATTTTTCTTTCTTATGGAAAACTTAACTGTTACACTCCATTTGGAGTAACTACAGGAGGAATAAAATTAAAGGTGTTGCTCTTAGTCCTAAACTACTATGTCTTTGTCCTTTTGCTGTCTTCTGAGAAGCAGTAGAAAGCCAATTCTAATTTTCAAGTAGTGCTCCCAGACATTCTTGCCGTAGCCCCAACCAGCTAACCAGTTCTTTTTCACTGGGGTTAGGAATGCATCAGAATCAAATGGTTTCACAGCTTCTGAGGAAGTGTGTGAAGTTTTATGTGAAGGCAGTGGAGGGAGAAAGATGTTTCAAATTCTCAAGAGCTCCCTGAAGCACTGATCTGGTTTGACAGTACCATAGCAGGGTGATACCTTGGACAAGTCCTCTGTCTCAGAAGCAGAACTTTCTACTTTATTCTGCAGTATTTATAGGAATATGTTGACAAAAAGCATAGGTAAATCAGTAGGACCACATCTAATGTGCAGATTAAATAACTTTTTTAAAGTCTGGAAGGAACCCCAAGAGGTTATCTTCAAGTCATTTTTAAGAATGCAGCTGTAGTAGTAGATGACTATCTGACTTGTTCTCAAAGACCTTCCATCAGCCAACTTCAGTGCTTGCCGTTCCTTAATACATTCATCTTTCCTTCATGCTGGAGTTCAAGTCACTGGAATAGAACTCTACATTGTTTGTCAAGTCATACTATCACCACCATTATGGAAGCTGTGGCTCGGTTTGGTCAGCTTCTGAATAAAGTTAGAGTTGTTGGGAGAATTCTGTTGCATTGCATACCCTATTTCTAAACCTTGTGGCTCTCAGAGCCTTGAATGTATATAAAATTACGTACATAAGCTCCTTTCTGAAAATCCAAAAGATCTTACTAGCAACCTTAACTCTTAACTTGAATAACTTTGTCTTAGGCATTCATAACAGTAGGGAGATATAACTTAACATGCTGCTTTCTGAAGAAAAAAGGTGGGAAAGCATGGTATGTGATCTATAAATGGCCCTTTCCTTGGGCAATTTGAAATATTCTAGTAGTTTGACAAGACAAAACATTGAATGACATAAGGAGTTTCTACACTATAAGCAGTCCTCTGAAACGGATTTTTTTTTTTTTATGGCAGCATTTGGAAATGGGTGAGGAATCTAGCAAGATCTTACAAAAAAAAAAAAAGCCCCTTGTCAGTAGCTTATCAGGATTGATAGCATCTGTGGAGATGGGGGGGTCGTAATTAAGCAGTCATTGCCATTGGATGCTTTCTAACATAAATAAGGAGGTGATTGGTGACAGCCAACATGGCTTCACTAAAGGCAAATGTGTCTGGCAAGCTTGGTGGCCTTATATGACAGGTTTGCAGCATTGGTGGATAAGGGAAGAGAAACTGACATCATCTACTTGGATTTGTGCAAAGCATTTGAACTGTCCCACATGACATCCTTTTCTCTAAATTGGAGAGACATGGATTTGAGGATGGATGACTCTGAGGAAAAGAAATTGGCTGGATGGCCGCACTCAAATAGTTGCGGTCAACAGTTTGATGTCCAAGTGGCGAGCAATGAGAAGTGATCTTCCTCAGGGGTCAGTACTGGGACCAGTGCTGTTTAACATCATTGTCGGCAACATGGACAGTAGGATTAAGTGCACCCTCAGCAAGTTTGCCAATGACACCAAGCTGTGTGGTGCAGTTGACACTCTGGAGGGAAGGGATGCCATCCAGAGGGACCTGGACAGGCTTGAAAGGTGAGTCCGTGCAAACCTCTTGAAGTTCAACCACACAAAGTGCAAGGTCCTGCATGATGTGGGTTGGGGAAGTCCCAAGCACAAATACAGGCTGGGTGGAGAATGGATTGAGAGCAGCCCTGAGGAGAAGGACTTGGGGGTGTTGGTGAATGATAAGCTCAACGTGAGCCAGTGATGTGTGCTTGCAGCCCGGAAAGCCAACTGCATCCTGGAATGCATGAAAAGTGTGCCAGCAAGTCGAGGGAGGTGATTCTACCCCTCTATTCTGCTCTGGTGAGACCCCATCTGGTGTACTGCGTCCAGCTCTGGGCCTCCTAACATAAGAAAGACATGGACCTGTTAGAGTGAGTTGAGAGGAGGGCCACGAAGGTGAGAGGGCTGGAGCACCTCTCCTATGAAGACAGGCTGAGAGAATTGGGGTTGTTCAGCCTGGAGAAAGTAGATTTTGATTAGATAATAGAAAGAAATTCTTCACTGTGAGGGTGGTGAGACACTGTAACAGTTTGCCCAGGGAAGTTGTGGATGCCTCATCCCTGGAAGTGTTTAAGGCCAGGCTGGATGGGGCTTTGAGCAACCTGGTCTAGTGGGAGATGTCCCTGCCCATGGTGTGGAACTAGACGATCTTTATGGTCCCTTCCAACCAAATCATTCTATGATGAATATACAACCAATGTGCATTCGTGTTTAAATCTACCTAGCCAGATACTTGAGTTCTCTTCAGAAGTTTAATTTGTAGTGATCTGCAGCAGTTTTAATCTCATAAGAGTGAAGGAGTACTTGTGTGCAGTCTTCTTGCCATACCGTCCCATCAGTGAGTGAGATGAGTTGCGCTGACTACCAACTTTGGTAGTCTGCAGTCCAATGTTATAGCTAAGCCAATACAAAGGTTAGTTGCCTGCAGAACAGGTGATGCTATTCAGTCTTTTAATACTCTTACCTGCATATTCCTACTGCTTCCTTGCAATAGGCCTGGTATTTACCTTGTTTGTCCCTATTGCAAACTACTTTTCTGTAGTTAGTTTCCTGCCAGTTGGGGCTTCCAAATTAAAGTTCTGCTGTGGATTTAGTTCCTTATGTTAGTTTATGGAATTGGAGAAACATTCATGCCAAATCAGGAGACAGAACTGAGGTATCTTCAGTTTCACTTCAGCTGCTGCCTTGGGAATTCTTTCAGTGTTTTTGCAGTGTGACCTACCTGTTTCAGAGGGTGGGCTCCCAGGTTTGATTACAGTTTGTGTAGATGTACAATAGAAGCCAGTTTCTCTGCTCACCTAGTTTCTGTGGTTTTCCTTTGTAAATGCAGATGGTGTTTGCTTGTTGCCACTTACTAAATACTTGCTGTTTTTGAAGGGGATGGATGAATTTCAGATGAAATTTGAGAATAAGAGATATGGAACAGATAGGAAGGATGAAGGTGAAGTCACTTCAGTTAGCCCTGTAATATCCCTTATACCCACACTTGCCTTACACTTTACACTTGTGCAAAGGCACAAGTGGTCTCTCCATTACCATATTTTATGTTAATTCTTGGAGAACTATGGGGAAAATATTTTTGCAAGCCTGTTTATTGTAATTTTGAAAGTTTCGATAAGCTAAAGAAACACCAGCTATGATAGTTTGACAGCAGGTACCTGGGATATTGTCATATCTGAGGGATTAATGCATCCTTACAACTTCTTTTCTAAGAAAAAAAAAAAAAAAGAAAAGTAAAGGCTAAAGGTTATCTGCCCCTTGCATAACTTTGGCCACAGCTGTATTCCATTTTTTTTTTTTTTTTGTTTCCATGCAAGTCTGTATTCCTTAGCTGTGCAATAGAAGATCTGTGGAAATTTAAATTTGGCTAGAAGCTTATATCAGGAGGCCTCTATTTGGAAGTACCTGATCACAGGAAAGCATGTTGTTTGCATGCTCAGTTTCATTGCCTTCAAAATTTATTTGTAATTAAATACATGCAATTTCTAAGAAAAGAAAGACTCTTATTGTTTCATTTTAGCAATGAAAATAAATACTAAAAATCTTTATGAATAAATAGTTTGGGAAAAATCTGAATGCCAATTTGTGTTAATAACGGGGTTTGACTTTTGTCTGGGAAGTAACATTCAGCTATAATTTTACGTGGGATGAGACTTCAAGGAGGTGAGAAGTGAAGTGGCATAGATACTTGAAAAAGGAGCTGTAGCTGCATGCTCTATGAGAAGGGGGTTCACTGGCAGAAGAAAGTAAGTCTAGGATATTATACCTGCCAAAACAGAGCATACCATGCTGCTACCTCTCATGTATTTTAAGGGAACTGTAACTGATTACTTCTGGATAAGTTTAGATTTCATACATCTTATTTGCTGCTTCTTTCCTCCAACCACCACTCTAAGAATGCATTCAGTTCTGTCTTGAGTCAACTGTGGCTCCAAATTATGACATAGCTAACATTTTCTAAACTACCTGGTGATCCCTTAGCATTTGGCTAAATATTAAAACTGATGTGATATGAAAACTGCAGGAAAGCTCCTTCCTTAATCTTGTGTGTGCTGTAACGCTTATTCTACCTTTTCAAGTTGCTATATCTGGAGGGCTGTTAAGAGCTCCTTAAACCAAGTGGATTAGCTTGGTTTCTTCTAAGTTAGTTTCTTCTAAGAATTCCTGCAAGCACTTAAAGATCTTCTGTGAAAGGCAGGTAATCCCACAACATTTGATTTGACCTTGGAAAGTACATTAATCAAAAATGGTGAATTAAGTACTGTGAAATTCCATCATTTGGTGGAATTTCCTGGTGTATTTTACAGGAAGTATTTGAAATGTGATTTCAATGTTCATTAATGGTTGCAAGCGAGTACTCCAGCAGGTTTAAGTAGTAATTTTGCAGCTTCAGAAAGCAAGCAGCTCTATAATGCGGTTCTTACTCTTCAGTAAATCCTTTGTTCAGTATTGAAGTTGTTGACAATGTTTTAGGCTTAGGTTTTTTGGGTTTTGTTTCCAAGTTTTGACTTACTGTAATGGTCCATTTGATCCCAAATATTTTAGTAGTTTTTTCCTGTTCATGAAGCATAGCAAAAAATGTTTTGTTGAATTATGTTTTTGTTTAAAATATTTTGAACTGTTGCTTTATACGTTACCATAATTTGTGTTGGTGTTCAGATATTTCTTCCAATATGAAAAAACCAGATATAACCAGCAAAGTGATTTTAATAAATAAAACAACTTGCATTGTTTAAAACAAAATGAAATAGTAATATGACTTTGCTCTCATAATTGCAGTGCATACATAGGATTACTGATAAACACCTAACATGACTCAAGGGTACATATATTATATTCTTCCAAAGGTAGTTTCTCACAGGCACCATTATTACACATTTTCTTCTAAAGTTAGCATTTCAGTGCATACTTCCTGATGCCCTGTTCAGATGTTTTAATTTTGGAATTTGCTTGGTTTGATTTATTACACTATAGGAAACTTAGATGTAGTTTGAAAACTTCAAAAGTTGAGATTATAAATTATTATTTTCAAGCACTGCTGTTGTGCTAATCATAGTGATCAGCCATAATCAATTACTATCGTGATTTTTAGAGTTTGGATTCATTAAATGGTTTTCACCATAGTACACTTGTGGTCATCTCTGATGGTTCAGGCCTGCCCGATATCAACTAAAATAAAATATTGATAATGTGGTGAATTAAACTTGAAGATCAAAACCAAGGTTTTTGTTGGCATGTTTAACATATTCAAACAGTGTCACTCCTTCTAAACCTATGGAGATTAAAGCTTTAATGTTGTCCTGTGAGGAGCGGGGAGTGGAACTTGATGATCCTTATGGGTCCCTTCCAATTTGAGAGATTCTATGATCCTATGACATCACCCATATGTTATAAACCTGTAAAACATACTTAAGTGTGAAAAACAATTAAAATGTGAGGTTCTGTACTTGAAAACTGTCTGTATGTTAGGAAAGACTTTACCTTCCATTTGGGCACAGGATTTTAATGTTTAGATTAACAAACAGCTGCTACACGTATGCTGTATCAGCCTCCAAAAAACTTAACCTACTATTGCCAGTAGACAATAATACATCATGTTAATCCTCAAAAATATCAAGATCCCAAGTATTGAAACACACAGTGGGTGAAGATGATTTTTATTCCCCTCAACAAGGAATGGGTGAGTTTACTAAAGTAGAATTAATTCAGTCTTAGTGTTCTGCCTACCAGAAGTAGCATAAGCCCTCTGGGTCAGAGCTGAGACATGCTTTTCTAATAAACGCATTTTTTGGTCAGGTTAGAGATCAGTATGCTGTATCCTTAAAACGTATATTTTGAAGAATTCATTTTGCAAATTTCTACAAAACTGCCCTTTTTTTTTTTTATAATCCTTCCTTTTTAAACTGTCAAGCCTTACTTATACTGTATATAGCCTGGAAATGCTTTTGGGAAATCTGAGTGTATCTTTGAAGTTTATGAAAATGTGTGGAATATCATACCATAGACATCCTGAAGAATAGACCTATGGGGGTTTGCAGAAAACTCTTCTGTTGGCATCTGAGTTTGTTGCAAATGTTTTGCTCTGACGTACTGTAATACATGAAAGTAATTAGGTTTAGTCTAAAGAGCACTTTGTCCTTAAAGTGCAAAGGTAGGGTTTGTCTTACTACTACATTAACAGTAGTTAATGCTTTTTATTAATCTTAAAATATTTTTCTGGGAATTTGAGGTATATTAAAATAGCCCGTGTAATTTTAAACAGTAGATTGATTTGCAGCATGTTGTGTCTTCAAAGTGGAGCAGAAATGTCATATCTTGTGTTCATTTTTTCATTTCTACCTTTTTCAGTATTATTTAAAACGTTAAATGACATAATATTGGAAGATACTCTACTATTAGTGGGGAAATGAATTTTTAGTAGCTTTTGAAAAAACTCACAACAGATTTGTATTCCAAAATGCCATGTTTTTATTTTGCTCATGTTATGTACCAGCCTTCTGCAAGTTTTGACCTTTTCTGCTCACTTACTCCTCTCATTCATAGTTGTTGTAGATTTTGGAGGTTCACACATCTATCCCCTTTAAGAAGTGTTTATAGATTTGTTGTCTATGAATTCATCCATCTGCTTTTTGAACAAGCTGACATGTGCCTCCATAACTTCACCTGGAAATTCATTCTGGAAGTTTCCTACTTGCTCTGTAAATCTGTCTTCCACCAGCTTCGTTAAGTGCTCCGAGTTCTAGTTTGACAGGATTTGGTGACAACTGTGTTGCCTTTATGTGCTGCTTTCATGTTTTTTGGTGGTTTTTTGTTTTTTGTTTTTGTTTTGTTTTTTTTTTTTTCCCTGAACTGCAGCTGTAGCCTAGTAGCTGTTGTGCTGCCTTCAGAGCATGTTTAACATTTGTAGTTTGCCCAGTGGTGTAAGAGGGCAAATGTTCTTGTTTGTTATTACCCTACCAAAGAAAGAGAGTTTCTGTATATATTGGGGGGTGTGTGTGTATTTTAAGAAAACGTAACACAAAGTGTTAATAGTTTTTACTTTGGGCAAGTATACAATACGCTGGAAATCACTTTATTTTTATGCACTTTTCATTAAACATACTTCCAGGCAGTGTTGTACTTCTGAAAATTAAAGTCCTCTTGACCTGAACTTTATTGTTTCCTTCTTGTTCTATTGAATGCAGGCAGGAATCTTTTTGCCTAGCAAAGGGGCCATTTTTCTAATTTATTAACACTGAGTTTATTAAATGGTGTCCTCCTTAGGTAGTCATGACCCTTTTAGCCTACATTCAGTGAAGCTGGTTTAGAAACTCAGGTCTTGTGAGTCTCTTAACTTTTCTGAAGTGCAAATGTGCATAAGGGTGGAAAGCAGTCCTATGTCTAAAGTTCTCCTTATATTTTAAAGTTACTTCAGCTAACAGTTATCTTTTGTACTCTGAATGCTGGTACATTGGTGGAGAGTTTTATAAGTTAAAGGTCTCTACACTATGATTCAAGATGAATACTGGTAGGTCAGTTACTGCATAGTTTTTTGTGGTGGTTTTTTTTTTTTTCAAGCCTGTGTTCCTTCAGGTTTTCTGAGGTAAACATCAAAGAATAGCTTTGAAGCCCTTTTGATTTCCACATGGACTGTAATCTGAGAGTGCTATCTAAGCAGTAGAAATTACCAACACCTGCAAAAGAAGCCTTTCTTCTCTCAGGACAACTAGGATAATAACTGTCAAATACCTGTGAAATCTCTCAGGGTTTTTTTTAGGGGAAAAAAAATGTTTCACAAGCAATGATTTTCAATAGTTTCAGCCTAAGTGTGTGTTGACGATGACCAACTAATCATTTCTTGGAAACAGACCAATCCAGCTCACCTTCATACCCAATAGAACAGTGATGCTTCAGCACACTGCATGCTGTTTGGACTGAGGATGTTACATAGTGACAGGAAAGATGTAAATGTTATGACCGCTCCTCTCACTGGAGTAACAGTTGCATATGAACAAAATTTATGCCTGTATTCTGCTACCTAAAAGGTACTAGAGAAGGTGAAGGAAAGAATTCTGGAAGGTAACCTGGTCTAGTGGAAGGCAACCCTGCCCATGGAAAGGGGGTTGGAACTAGGTGATATTTAAGGTCCCTTCCAACCTAAACGATTCTGTGAATTACTGCAATTATAAGTATCCCTCCCTGAATTCTTTACTGGAGTTCTCAAGACAATTTTCCCTGGCTCTTTTCCTGATGACAGAAGTCTGTTTCCCTGCCCCAGAGCTGACTGCCGCTAAACAAAACAGTCTGTTCAGCTCATGTCTTGTACTGAGTCTTTAGGGGCTGCATGGAAGATGAACAGCTGCAGCAGGATTGGTTTGGCCAGTGGACTACAGAATGAGCACTGCTGTCTTAAAAACCACTGTAAAGCTGTCTTTTTTTAGAATGGCAGATTGAATATTTACAAATGAGGAGAGATTTCAAAGATAGAAACATTCTGTTATGAAAAGTAATATTGGCAGCAAATCGTAGTAACGTCAGATCCAGTTTATTAGGTTGTTAGAAACAGTTGCAATGGGAAGTTTAGTGGGCTGAGAGTTGTCTTGGGAACAGATGTAGTATTATGTATGGAAGTTTAGTGGGGTTTTAATGTGCATAATCTTTTATCAGTAAAGAAGCTCTTGAAATTCTAGGCCCATTATGTTTTTGAAAAACTATTAGGTGTCCCTTACTATTAATCTGTGCACTTCCTTCCTTGTAATGTAATTGAGAAGAGATTTGTACTTATTCAATGGAGAGTTTATGCATAAAACTAAAGACAAATCTCTGCAGTACATGCTCTTGCCACTACAGTGTTTTCCCTGTCACTTGATTGAGGATATTTTAAAGTGAGACTTGCATATCTTCTCAAGAGGAGGTGTTCTGGAATCTAACTTATTTTCAGGAAACGTCTCTCTCAATCTCTGTAGTCAGTCCTGTGTACTCTAAGTTTTATCCTTTTATTTAACTACCCTATTTCCAATTTAATCTGTTTTTTCACTTTTATGTATATGACTACAGAGGGCTCAAAACAAACGTAACTAGTTAATCAGTCTTTGCTTCTCTTTTGCTCTCCTTCCATAATTCTGGCACTGAGGCTGCATTTGTGCTTACTATTCTGCAGTTTGTCAAGTTGATGTGTTTCTATTCTCTATCCTTCTGTTGCCTCCCTAATCTGTTTTGTTGCCTTTGAGGTGTAGGCATAGTTTGTTCAAAGCAAACATGCTCAGTTTTGGACTTGGAATGATTTGGGCTTTTCTTCTATGTAGCAATGGGATTTTTTTTTTTTTCAAAATGGGAGAGAGAAGCGCAGTCCTAGATGGATGTAGTCTTTTATGATATAGAAAGAAAATAGTAGGGTTTGTTAGTAAGTAAGCTCTTCCAGAGGTTACATGTTTAATTTAGCATGTGAAAAAGGTTGCTGCACGATAGATTCATAGAAGTGTGTAATATTGAATTCTTGGATCCATGTGAATAGTTGCTGGAAACGAAAAAATTTGCTGTTTCTATCCAAGATTAATTGATAATTTGTTGATTGTACAACTCGCTGTGTGACAAAGGTTATGTGACTTTTTCTTTTCTGAAGTAAATTCTGAAATTTAGATTAGCTGCATACCAACTACTTTTGTATATAAATCTTGCTTGTTTGGTTTCTAAATGAAAACAATGCACTACCCTAAAAAGCTGTATGTAATCAATACAATTATCCAAGGTATGTAACTTTTGTGATACTCTTAATATAGCCTGGCTTTATGAATTGACAGTCCTTCTCAATGTCTTTACAGGGTGCTGATAAGACTGTGAAAGGCCCAGATGGACTAACTGCCTTTGAAGCCACTGACAACCAGGCAATCAAAACTCTTCTTCAGTGACGGATGGACTGATATCTTAAATGTCTCTCCTGTGGCCTCACACTGCTGCCTGTCTGTCACTCTTTGCATCTTCCAGCTTCTTCAGCTAAATACTTTGGGGGGAGGGAAATTCTTTATGAATCAGACTAGTTAGGGGCTTGTATTGAAGATAATCTGTTTGGAGAGGGTTGAAAACTATTATGAACAGTGTCCCTCTAGGACTTCTTTTCAGTGCACAATCTCTTCCCATTTCTAGTGAAAATGGAAGAAAAAAGACAGACCATGATCTCGAATTTTTGGCTTGTAAACCTCCTAGGTTAGTACTAAGATTTTTGTTGAAAGATTCCTTTAGATGGAAGTACTGTGCTATGTACCTGAAACTAATTGTGAAGGAGACAATAGTCCCATGCTATTAGTGTCTGCCATAATCTGAAGTGTAGTAATGTAGGTGGCTGGGTTGCTTTTCTCTCTTCTGTCTCAGTGAGTAGCTTTATTCTTCTTCTGCCTGAAGCTTACGTTGCAGTTTTGAGGACTTTTGATACTAGTTATTGGAGCTGTTCTTTATATTAACTAATTGGATGTCACACTAATGTTTTTCTGACTCTTGAGTAAACCAGGAATGATCAGTTGAGGCATGGTGGTGTTACACTCCATAATATCTGCCAAGGTACTTTTGGGTGCTTGAATTTGAGGTTTTTCTTTCCTATGTTTGTTCTAGTCCAGGACAGATGTTTTAAGCAACTGTTCTTGAAAGAATTCAAAATGTCACTGTAGTTATTTCCAACAGGATTGTAAGATGAAATTTCTTTACTCACCATGTCAGCATAAAATTTATAGACATGTGAAAGCAACAGGCTGTTTGGTACACAAAGATAATCAAGTAAAATATGGAGAATGAACGCTAATTATTTAGACATTCCTATCAGGTGAAGATTATTGCTAAACTTTTCTGGTAAACTTACATGCAAGCTTTTTAAGTTCAGGTGTTAGGAGCAGGGAGATGTATAGGTAGAAGTCTTGTCTTGCTATAACTACTGGAGGAAAAAAATCCTTTTAATTGTGGATATCTTTGAATTGGTGTTTCATTGTTGGCTGAATGAACCTCTTAAATTTCATCAAGGCATGGGGCTTGTTCTGAAGGCTCCCAGTGCAACCATACCACATGAACCATTGACTTTTAGATAAGATTTACTATACCATTAAGTATGTCAGTACTATGACAGCCTTGATAACTCATGGGAAGGTATTTAATGACATTGTAGAGATTCCTGTCACATCTTATGGTCCTCAGGAACGTCTGAGCTTCTGGCTTTCATCTTGGAAGTTTTCATTAGACTGCTGATTCACCCAAAACTGAATAACAGGTTTTATAACAGAAAAGTGTGTACCACAAACTATACATCTTCCTCTTTTTTGGAATACAGATTTCAAACTTTCTGATAACATACACAATACAGAAAACAAATGTATATAAAGTCTCGTGCTGAAATCTTAAACAAAAGTAGCTGATGTTATTTTGATATCACTGTTGAAATTGAGAGGATATGTAGAAGTAGCCTGGTGACTACCACTCATATTTAATGGAGTCTTAGTTTTACTTGAATCATGTTGAATATTATGATTGAATGTCTCAGCTATAAAAAGCCTTGCACTTAGACTATAAAAGGAGAGTAGAAACTGATTTACATGTAGACATCCTGTAAGAAAAGCAATCCAGAAAACAATCAATTCTGGCCATAAACTGTACAGTGTAATTACTCTTTGCGTCTTCAAGATGGGTGGCAAGGAAGAGCAGAAGGGTTGCAAATCAGTGATAAATCAATTGGTGAGCTGCTGATTAAAGAACAAGCATGTTTGGTGAACAGTGCTTTTAATGATTATTCGAAGAGAACTCTTCAATCTCATCTCTGATCAGTGCTGGATTGTCATGTCATTGTAATAGTGTGAATGGAGACTATAGGTTTAACTCTTTATTTGGCTATGAAAGTAACCATCTTTGGCATAAACTTGCCTCCATATTATGCTGTTAAATAATTAGCTATTACAATACTAATCTAGAAAACTGCAATCTGTTTTTATGTGGAAAACTTGATTCTTCAAGTTTTTTGTGTTGATTAGTGTCAAGTTGTCTGGCCATAGTGTTTTCGGGATTTAAGTTTTTTTCTCTGTATTCTTTCTTGCCCCTTCCCTTCAACTCTCATAGTAAAAGAATCATCTATCATAGTAAAGAAACATCATCTTTGTACTAACTCTTCTGGTGATTCACTGAGGCAATTTTGCCTCCGTTTTTCTACAATTATGTGGACACCTTATTTTTTTCTTACTTCACTTGAGGAAAAAAAGCAAGACAAGTGTTAATTTGGCTGTAGTATATTCCCAAGCTGCCTTTTGAGATAGTTGAAAGATGGCATTTAATGTTTGGCTCATAAAGAAGAAATACTTTTTTGCTTTTTGCACTACATCAGAGGTGATGGATCATTTTGCCCAGGATTTAAAAAAACCCAAACAAAAATGTAATAATAAAAGCTTATGCTTTTGTCTAGAAACTGGGCTTGTTTATTTGTTCCCTTCTTGTTGGCTATATTGTGGAAAAAATAATGGGTGGCTGCCTGTATCTTTGAGTAGGTCCTAACTAGATGAAAATACCAAACTGTAAATTGTTTTACATTCTATAAACAGAATTTAAATACTTTGTCAGACTGGAATCGCATATACTTGGAAATCCACTCTGTTCTTCAACCTTTTCCTTTGAAATTCATGCTGAATAAGTTATAACCTTAAGTAAATTTTGGATTTTGTACCCTCTGCCCCATTTTCTTAAGGGGGAGCAAATGGGAAAAGGAGTAAGATAGTTAAGTGGAACTTTATTCTTGAACATAACATTGAATTTTTTGTAGAAGAGGCTGGTAAGAATGGAGTGTCCTAGGTCAAGCAATTGCAGTGTTGCATGCAAAATTTCAAAATGAACTTGTCTTAATTATATTTTATAAATGGATAAACAATCATCTTTCTACGCAGTGACGGAAGAAAATTAGTGCTCTGTGCATTTTGATATTTGACTTCCTCTTTTCACCATTGTTAACTGTTTTAACACAGTTGGGTTCATCATTATCATGGTTCAGACATCAGAATGCTAAATGATACTGTATTTTTAAGTTTGTGTTGCAAGAATGAATGGAATAAACTTGAATTGTGCGATAAGAGAATGTGGAGTTTTAGTTTCCTTTCTGCTCCTGTGTTTTATTAATCTCTGGCTACAACTTTTTATTTGCCTGGAAGACATCTAAGGTGTAGTTCACATGTACAGTGATTAAAATCTTCAGATAGTTATAAGACTTAAATGTGGAATGGAAGTTGGTTTGAGAACTAAATAAAGTTGGTTTTGTTTTGTTTTATTATGTGCATTTAAAAGAGGCTTTGATTAATTCTTTTATCTTGTAGTGTGCATTTCCTGCTTAAATGGCAATCCGTAGTGTTGAAGACCTCTTACTGATGTGAAATTCTAAGACATTTTGTAGATAGAGGGATATTCCTCCCATTACCTATGAAGATTAAGGCAATTTATTCTATCCTTTACTTCATCAAAGAAACTGTAAGTCATTTACAAAAAGCGCAGCTGAAGTATAAATAAAATGTGTATTTATTTTTTGTTGCATCTTGATGGTGACTTTGTTAGAACTTTCCATTATAACTTTGCTTGTCAGTAGAGATTTAGATCCAATTGCTTGAATTGTTTGATAAGATTTATTTTAAAATAGACACTTTTAAAGAAAAAGTCCAGGAAGGTATGACGAAGTGGGAAAACTATAAATACAGAAAAAAAAGTATTTCCAAAGAAATTTAATTAGTTTCTTTTTCTGTGCTAAACTTTGAAAACAGGGACTTCTAGCACTGTATGCACAGCCTTTCAGTCAAATATTGGAAAAATTAGGGACACATTCATCATTAATATCAAAGCAGTTCAAACAGCATGATGGCTAGTGGCAATTGATGTGTGTGTTTCAGTTCCTGTGTTCATCTTACTGGGTTTTTGGTTTTTAATGGACAGCTGTTCTGTAGGAATAAACATTACCTAAGGTTCAGAATGCAGATTTCTTTCGCTCACATTCCTCAGTGCCTGGCTAACCAAATTCATCTGTACATGTAAGCACTTCCTAGTATTTATGGCTGATCTTTTGGAACAAATGGATTTCTCAGCTCCCTTTCAAAAGGAAGTTGGCCCAAGAAAGCAATTTTTTTCAGTTGGATCACTTGATTGTTTCTCTGTTTTTAGAGAAGTGTTTTCTCAAAGGTCGCCTCAAAATATTTTTGTTCTACTTATTTGACATCTTGGAACAGCTTTCAACTAAGTTATGAACTTACTAGATGCATTGTTTGGAAAGCACTTTGTTTCAGGTGTTCCTTGAAAGTCTTCAAAAGCATATAGTGTTTGCCTGCTCTGGGAAGTGAATGAGCATTTTTCCTAGGAGAGGTGCTCCTCTCTCTCTGCCTTAGCAGTCAAAACAATGTTTCTAACTTTAAACTAAGAAAAGCTGCATTTAGATACCATTGCTTGTTATTGTGATCTAATGTTAATTTGGAGAGCCTTCCTTCAATTAGGAGAAGTCCTGGAATCTTGAGTCTTCACTCTTCAGATTGCATTTGGAAAGCACCTGTGTGCATGTCTCCATTCTTCTGTGTCCTAAATGTGTCTGTTTTCAGGAATACTGCACAATACAGGATTCTTTCCTGTGTTTCAGTCTGTAAGCTGATAGAAGGATTATCTCTCAGGACTGGACACACCTTAAAGGGGTTTTTTGTGTGTTTTGCAGCTGGTGTCAGTAGCCTTCTCAAAAGCACAGTTGAGCTTATTCACAGAGATATGAAACAGATGGGAAGTACATCAGTTTCTAGTGTTGGAGGGCTAAAATGTAATAACAAAACCCAAGCTTATAAATTAATGAAACTTCTGGTGGTAACTATAAATATTTACAAAGCCATATTAAACAATAACTTGAAAGAAAAAAGACCTAGCCTACAGCAATAAAACTGCATAATCTTTATACTTAATAAGGAGGTGCTTCTAAAGCTGTGTTCACACTACAAACAGCTGGATATATACTGTTAAAAAAAACCTAGCACTTACTAAGCAGATGGTTGCTTTGGGGAAAAGAGGATTCCCTTGTTCCCAATTTGCAAAGCTCAGAGGCTGGGTTTGAAAGTTGTTTTTTTTTTTACTGTCAGAGGTGAGATTTACAGAGATGTACAGAGAGTGAAATGTACTATAAATTAATGTCAGAATTTCCCTGAGTGGTTTCTAAAGGTCACATTCTGTCAACTGCATTTGTTCTCCACATGCCAGAGCTGACCTGTGATGTACTCCCATTCTCTCATCTTTATCTGCCCTTCCTGAATGTACGGCTTTCAAAAGCTGTACTTTACCCTCATGACAGCTTTCCCTTTTTAATAGGTGCCTAGAAAGCAGGCAGAGAACTTGTTTGTAGATGTTACTGGAAAATACTCCATCTAAGGCTGTCTGTCACCTGTAACAGGAAAGGAGTAATTAAAATCACAGGAGGAAAGACAGGAAAAGTTAAGTAAAGACTTTTTCCCATCCTATCTCCTTACTACTACAGGCTTGTTCTCTAGTTTAAATGTTATGATATGTCCTATTTCTTTTTTTTATCAGATGCTTTATTTCCTTTTCTTCACATCAGGTGTACACTGAGTAGTTGTAGGATTGGAATTGTATGATTTACGTTCTCCTTGTTTGGTTTTTTTTGGTGTTTGCTGAAAGCTACTGGAAGATGAAGTGGTTGCAAAATACAGTAATATCAGTGGTGCCATAGAGATCCTTGGTGCCACCCTGAAGTAACATGAATGTAACACAAGTGTTTTAACCAGCACGTTGAGTTCTTGACACACTTTTGACTGCTCTCATAATGCTACGGCTTGGTATGAAAAAAGTTAATGACTCTTTATTTTGTTTCAACCTTTTGAGCAATATAATTTTCTTAAATTTGCAAGGTACTTAATTTACATACTGAACTGTTGATGGTTAATACATCGTACTGCTGGCAGAAATAGAAGACGTGTCTTGTGCTTCTACGGCACTTTACAGTGTAGTTGGCCTTTCAACTCCAATCTTCTTGTTAGTTGTGATACAGTGTAATTCATAATATACCTGGGCAAATGCACCTCTCCAAGATTAGACATTTTAATAGCAGGATGACTCAGCAACAAACATCTTAATTTTAATTAACTCGACAAAAAGATACAGAAAAGATCAGGATTTAAAAGACCAGCTGTAATGCAGAAGGGTAGAAAGACAGACCTAGAAGCCAGAGAGGAGCTGGAGTAGAGTAGGCTTTGCAATATTTTAGGATTTTGCACCAATAAACAAAGCAGGTAAGCGAAGGATATAAAAATAAGATACCATAGTGACTGATTAATTTTTCATAGACTGTTTTCTATTTCAAGCTTATTTCTTCACAGTTACCATTGGATACAAAACACTTTTTGATAACAATTATAAGCCAAATTCATAAACATCTGAACTTCAGATTGGGGGGACCGTGGGCAATAGTTGTTAAGGTGATAAGGCAAAGCAAGGTATTACATTCAGGTTTTGTGTTCAACAAATCAGCATTTGGTATTTTTAGGAATAAGACTTGTGTGTGCATTTGTGAGATATAATCTATAATCCCGATGACAAATCTGTTGGCTTTTCTTATATTTTGACTTATGATGTTCTGTAATGCTTTTGTGTGTTCATGCTGAAGATGTTTATTGCCTTTATTGCTCCAAAATGATAGATGCAACATGCTCTATGAATTTTTTGTTTTGTAATTTTTTTCAGAAAAGCTTAGCTGTCTGTTCCTGCTCAGCCATTTGGACTGAGAAACGCTGCTCTATTGAGCTTGAGTTTTGCTATGAAGCAGAGGCCCGTGACAATGCAGAGCTGCCTGCTGCACACACAGGCATTTTCATGGCAGAGAGCAGCTGCGACACATTGTGGGCTTCCAAATGGATTTTTCCCGCTGGTGGCTGTGAAAACCCATCAATAATTTCATGGCCATGTAGGCAGAAAACTGTCACCTTTTAAAAAAGGTTTCAACCACATTATTGTTCCTTTCACGTAGTGACAACTTGCCAGAGTGAGGAAATGATGATTTGAAAGAGGTAACATGAGCTTGACCTGTCTAGTGTAAATCTTTTACAGAAGAAAGTGTGTATTACTGGATCCTCTCTCCAAGGTTCAAACCATTGCCAGGTAGTAGCTGGATGCACCTACCAAATGGCCATGTTATCTCATCCATTTACTGGGGATTTAGAATATTTGTTCAAGTGTTCTGTGTTCTGCTGTTAAAAAGCTGATGGCTGAGACCAGCAGCCTAAAGCTGCCTTTGTCATTCTTGACAGCAGTCGTCTTAAGAAAAGCGATGATACTTGCTCTGGATGCATGACTGAGAGGGTAGCAAGTTTCTTTTTATTTAGTGTAAGAGCAGCAGTGATAAAAGCTAATAGCTAGTAAGGGAGTCGACCTATTCAGGTATTTGACTAAACGAAAACATAAAGCTTGTCTTACAGAGGTTTTGAAATTGCACTAAATTTATTTTTTCACAGGTTAATAGTAAGAAACGTTGTCACTTCTTAATGTGTTATTGGCAGTTAGGGTTTTTCCAGGCTTTCTTTTGTCATAATGTGAAATTGTTGGCTTTTTCCTTGTGTTCAGAAATTCATCTACCTGTAATGGGAGATGAATTGATTATTTTGTCTCTCAGTTCTCTCTTTTAAAGCTACGATGTGTACTTTTGTATGCTCTTTGATTAAAATAGAATAATCCCTTGTAGCCTGGGGGAAACTTCTGTATATGTAAATAGGCAGAGTAACAGCTGGTACAGAAGTTTCTTTTTTTTTTTTTTTTGTTAGTTTGCTTTCTTTTCAGAGAGAGAGGGTAATTTATCTTCCTCATGGACCACTGATCACCAGGTAATAAGAGGTAGGAATTTCCCTGATCCCTGGACTTTGATATGATTTTGTGATTAAAAATTAATACCTTCATCAGTATATCTTTAGCAGGGGTATAACAAAAACTGATGATATTTTTCTGCCAGTTGAATTTCACATAAATGGATCACATCAGACATCTTAGTTATCACAACTGATACCTAATGTATAAGAATTTCTTCTTGAGAATCAAAGAACTCAGGGTAATTTGTTGTGAACACATGAGGAGTTAAATGAGTGTACTTGGCTTTGAGTGGCAGCTCATAATCAGGTGTGGAAATAGTCATGGGAGTCTTCTACTTCCTTTGCAAAGGCCTGGCTAGAACTACTCCTGGAAAACTTAAAAAAAAAAAACAAACCTAAAAACCAAACTAAAAAAAAAAAAACAAAACCAAACACACAAAAAAGCAACCTACAAACAACAAAAAAAACCCAACCAAACAACAACAACAAAAAAAAAAAACAGCAGAAATGAGCTCTGTGTTCTTGCCTGAGATAGTTGGGAGATTAATGGCTTGTCCACCAAGCTGAGAATTGCAATTTACTCCTTATCTGTGTTTTGATACAATAGCACGTAGAAAGTCTTGTCCCCATACTTATGCCAGTACTGGCAGCTTCTTAAAACCATTTTCCCCAAAGTTACGTGGCTACACCAGAGAAACATGAGATATTAGAACTCAAAGGTTTGTGTATTAGCAATCTGCTCTCCGTTTTCCTCAGTGTCTTCAGGCAAATGTTTCCACATGGTGTTGTTTCAAGGGATAGCCAGGCCAAGTGCCTACAGGAGGCTGGGTCTTCTCAAAAACGTTGCTCTTTTCTGCTCTATTTCTGTGAGATGTACTGCGTTCCTTTCTTCAGAAATATTAGGGGAAAATATTAGGGAGAGTGTTAAATACTTTCACTGTTTTCATCTGCAGTGGTTTGCTTTTGTAAAGCTAAAGCTGAGCTCTGAGTGTTGTTCCTGTAACAAGCTATTTTTGCAGTAAAGGAACCAGGGAGGTAAAAAAAAAACAAACCAAAACCTATATTTATAACATATAAACAACATATAAATAAGCTAAGTCACCAGAAAATCTGTGCATCCTTCAGTTTCATGGTTATTTAACAAGTCGTTCCTTCAAAACATTGGGTTTGACATTGCCAATTATAATTTCCCTCTGGAAAGGGAAGATTGAAACTAGGGATTACAAGTGTAAGCACTATTAACCAGTGTGATACAGCTACCCAGGATATTGCTACTAAGTTGAAGAATTCAGAATTTGTCCTGCTTGCATGCCAAGCAGTATTTGGCCGGAAAATAAGACGTGGTTAAACAGTAGAGCCAGTGGCAGGGAGGAATTTTGAACAAATGCAGGACAACAAGCTGAAGGAGCATGCAGGATCCCATGCAATGCCTGTGACCGTGCTGTCAAAGTAGCTGCACTTTGAAGGTGAATATCACTTTTTCATGACTTGTGACTTGTCACTGAGAGTAAATGTCCTTCCAGAACTAAGGATGCTTAGTGGGACTGGGACTGCAGTCATTCAGCTGTATGCATTGCACCTGTTAATCAAGGAAGAAAAATGTAGGATTGAGTGAAACTGAGTCTCACTTAGACCTGTGCGAACTGGGAACACAGAAATAAACATTGTCATCCTGGCTTGGGGAAAGGGTCCAAACCATTTCTTTCTCTTTGATTATGGATTTTGGAGAAAATTACACTGTAAAGTGAAAGCTGCAGAGAAGATCTCTAAACGTAATTTATGAGAGGGGCAAAGCAGGAAATTTTTAGTTTTATTAGGGAACACAGAAAGCAACTTAAACACACAAGCAACTTAACGAGCAAAAATAATACAAAGTATGCATTGCAACTACACTTAGGGAAAAAAACGCAGAATGGCAAAATAATGGCCAGCGTTTGTATCCACATTTTTTACAGCAAAGCTATCTTTATGGCCAGGGCAGCAGAAAGACTTTTTACTCTATAAGAACGGAAAGCAATGAATGTCTGTTGCAATGCATTCACTAATAAACTTCAGCTTCACACAGTCCGATAGTTTCTGCTCCAGAGGGCATTAGCTCAGTGTGTTAAGATGAGAATTGAAAAAGGTTGGGGATTTTTTTTTTTTTTGTGCTGTAAATTAGGAGAGAGCAAAAGAAATAAGTCTAAACTTTAGGGTATTAGTTAGAACCTATTTTCAAATGAATGAATTACACTTTTTCATTTAGTTTTTTTTGTTTTATTTTAGTTGTGATTTTAAATACGTGAAAGCTGAGTAAGTGAATGCTGCAGCTTTGAAGTTCTTTGGCTCAATATTTGCTTTCTAAATGGTGCTATTATTTAGTCTTGAACTGTAAAACCACTATATTATGCAGGGTTGAAATAGCATTGTGAAATAATAGCATTGCAAAAAGCACAGGAAAGCAGTTGTAACGCTTATTCCTGAAATAGACGAGTGCAGCGGCCCTTCTAAAATGCAAATGTGTGTTTAAAATTGGCAGCATATAAGTGAACAACAATTACCAAGCACTACTTTTCAGGAGTAGTCTCTCTTCTCATTGTGAATGACCAAATTGCATTTATTTATTTATAGCTGGTTGGAAGTTCTGAAACTTTCTTCTGTTTTGATGTAGACTCCTTATACAGAAAAGTTTGAGAACCAGTCACTCAATCCAGTAATCCTTAATATAGAAATAACAGAGAAATGTATATTTCAATATAAATAAACAAGCATTAAACTCTTTCCATTTTGTAATAAGCAATCTCACTCAAGGTTGGGAAGTACGAACCTATTTGCCTGAAGGTCAGTCAGCTAATCTGGTGTGACAAAGCTTTGGGTTCTTCTGCTAGGGTCTTGTCCTTGAGGCAGCTCCCCCTGTTCTACTTGCAGTGGCAGGAGTGCCTATGTAGGCTGGCTGCAAATGACTTCATTTTTCACAGCTGTCACCTCTAGGTTTGCTTTAAGCACTGTTACAAATACCTTTTCAGTATATAATCTTGCAGGCCTTGCCTGATGAGCTTCTGTGAGCTACAGCGGAGGAGGAAGACAATCTCTATTCAGAGGGGTCTGGTATAAAGGATTCTTATGCAACTGGTATGAGACACGGTGGGGTAAGCTGTCATGGCTTTTACAAGTGTGTTGCTGTCATTGCAGCAGTAGTGGGACAGTTACAGAGTACAGAAAGACACAGTGGACAGCCAGTAGATTACTGCTGTCCATTGCTTTCATTTGCTGAGAAGGATGATGTTCCAAGTGGCTGTCTCTAGATTCAGCAGAGCTGATTTCCTTACGTGACAGATTGTGTTTGATCTTCGGACAAACCATTTGTGCTGCAGTTTGATGGAACAGTTAAAGTAGCAAATGCTGCTGAAAAGACAGATTTTATTTTTTTTTTTTTGGTTGTCTTGGGCTGAGCCCCAGCCTCTTTTCCTGCATTAACACTGAAGCTCACTTGGTCCAGAAGAGAACTGAAACAACAGAGAATGTGGCCTAACAGCAATTACAAAAATATGATAAGCCTGAGACAATATTTTAGCTGTTCTTAGGGAGAAGAAGCAAATTTTTCTTTCTTAATTTATAGCAGTGACAAAAGTTCTACATAGCTATCTGTGGATTCATTGCATCTGGCACATTCCCCAGCCTTGCTAGGTTTCTTGTAATCCTTACTGGCCATAAGAATCTAGAATAATCAAGGGGATGTAGTCACCTTGTTCTTCACCTTCCCTTTCAGTTCACTAATACGTGGGTTGAATGTCCTCGGTCCAGTCCTGAGGCTTGTCCCTAGGTCATTCTAGTATTAACCTCTGTCAACAGTAAAAAATAGCTACTTACGTTTAAATCTCTCTTGGTTAGGTTTTAAACTGTGCTGGTAGCCAGGTTTCTTCAATAGCTTCTCGTGAAGGAGGCTATAAAAAGTCTTTGGAAAGTTTAAACATTTTCTATCTGGAAGCTTATTTAAAATCAATTGGATATTGGGGCGATAAAGAAGAAACAATATGGGCATTTTTTTATAAAGCAAAGTCCCTTAACAATCAGTAATTATCTTGTAACTGTACAGTCCTTCAGGGCTCTGGACTCTAACTTCAAAGGAAACAGAGGAGGCAAGCATCCCAAACACATAAATAGACAGGCAATTAAAATCCAGCCAGAAGTTCTATTTTTCCCCAAAGTCCTTGTGAAGCATCCTACTCTATGAACTGCTCTTTACAAGGGTAAACATACGCTTAGGGGAGTAATCGATTCCTTTTCTGAATGAATTAATTGATTCTCTGCCCTTGCCTCTTGTAACAAACAACAAATTACCAGCTGCTGTTAAGGCAACTTCAATACATGACTTCATCTCCATCTAAACTAAGTTTGGACAGATCGTTAATGATGCAAGCTCAGGAATGGAGTGAACTTACGCCTCTGCAATACTTCTCAGAAATCCATTGCAACTGGAAATCCAAGGTTTGCCAGCAGCCTGACAGTTCAAACAGCCTGTGGTGAGCCATCAGACTGTCTTGTATTTAAATTATTTATTGTCATTCTGTGAATATACCAGACAGTCCTTTAGAATTTAAACAAACTGTGTAATCTTTATTAGAGTTCACCACTACAATGATAGCATGGGCAAACAGCTGAAAAATATAATTAGTAATGCCTGGTTCTTTTGCACCATTTTGCATGTGGAAGGTTTTACAGAGGAAGCAAACACTTTGAGATAAAAGCATCATGGTGAAGGACAGAAATAGAAGAAAAATTGTCCATCTGAAGCTCCGCTGGAGCTTGCTGCTACCAAATCTATTTAATGTATTATGGTGGAGTCCAGAACCCCTGGCCAAAGACTGACAACTCTTTTCTTCTGTGATACAGTGCCAACAGGTAAAAAGGCTGTAGCAAGCTAATGTTTTCCATCCACTGCTATTTCAAATAGCTCTGAGATAGCAAAAAAAGTCCTGAATTTTGGTAAGGTAAACTGAACATCCTTCACACAGAGGAGAGAAGCAAAAATGATCAAAGGTCCAGAAAACAGATGCAAGAGCAGACTTTCCAATATGTAAAACACTGTTGCGAAGAGGAACTGAAGCCATCTTTCTCCATGACTGTGGTGGGCAAGATGAAATGGGTATAAACTATAGTGAGGAGTCTGACATCAAGAAATAGTGAAGTTCTGAAACTGACTTCTGAGATGGGGTCTCCATCGCTAAATTCTTTTAAAAACAGAAATGAGGGAATTTTTTTTTTTTTTTGTCAGAAATTACTTCTGTAAGCCTCTGGGACAAGGTGAGGCCTAGATCATTTTTTTCCAAACTCTACTTAGGCCTGCAATTTTGTGAAGTTTCATCTACTTGAGGGGTGTATAATTTTAATACAGATAATTATATCTAAAAAAAGTATTAACATGTCAAACAAAAAATGCATGAAGGAAATACATATTTATGCCATTTACATGGATTTAAACATTTTTAGTCATATTTAGAATGATTAGTTAGGTTGTCTGTGTGATTTAAAGGATGAATTTGGTGTCCTTTGAAAGTGAGTCATTCAGCTTACTTTTATATGTATCTTCATCAGATATTGTGCTCATTGAAGGCAACTTCTCTGTACAGCATATTGAAAAATAATGGACTTTGATAAGAAAGCAAACCAAAGGCTTGAAATTCTAAAAAGAAAAATATAGAAAAACCTTATGGGTTGTTTTTTTTTTTTTTCTCTTTTTTTTCCAAGGACACATCACCTGCAACTCTTTGAATTGATCCTAACACTGACTACTCTGCAGAATTCTACTGAGTCACTGTGAGAGCTCAGCCTATGAAAAAGGGATTGCAAACAGCCTGAAAAATACAAAAACCTGGCTCTAAGAACCATGCTGGGTGTTGAATGCTGTCAAAAACACAAAGCTGTTCAACTGATTGAAGTCCAGTTCTGATGCCTCATGCAGACATAAGCTACACGCTGGTGTAATTAATTCAGTTAAAAGAGTAACTTTTTTTTAATTTGTGTTCACACTAGCTGTTTTAGTACTCCAGTGTGAAAATAGCAGTACCATTTATTTCCTTTCCCACTTAGAGATCATGTCTGCCATCATTGTTGTGCTTCTGTAGAAGCACATGTGTATCTACATCTCATATGTAGATATCTACATTTGTATCTAATCTACATGTGTAGATAGGGCTACCTTTTTTTTTTTTTAATAGATTTTAGTTTCCTTCATGATGTAACATTGCTGATTAGTGGATCTTTACTCCTAGGAAACAAAACAAACTGCTTGCCAACTGACTTTGGAGATTTCCCCCATTCATTTTAGCTAATTGAAATTATGAAAATTCTGCAGCTTCTTAATCAGAGATTTCTCTGCAGACTACCACTTCTGGTGATGCTTCACAGCTGTATATGACTTCTGCAGATACAAATAAGATATATCAAGAAAAGTGTGTTTACAGGCCCCATTAGTTTGAAATAACATGGCCCGGGGTATTGTAGTGTCCCTTGATAAACACATGTGGGTTGTAGTAGACTTTTTCCTCTCTGCTATGAGGCTATTGTTCCCTAACTTCCAAAAAATAATCATTTCAGGATAATTTATCTTCTATGATTCATTTGTGCTTAAGGTAAAAATCCAATAATATTATTGTCTTTTTATATGTAACAAACGATGAGCAAATAAAAGAAAAACATCATGGTCTGCATGTAAATGTTATATTTTTCAAATGTGAAACCAGATGATAATTTTAGCTGCAGGACATGTCTACATTACCAGGACTACTACTGTGCTGTACTAGAAAAATGGTGTAAGAGTAAACAGCTACAGTAGGCAAGCTATCATTTCTATTAGGCCAGCCACAACCCTGAGCAAAAAAAAAAAAAGAAAAAAAAAAGAAAAAAAACAAAAAAAAAACAACAAAAAACACAAGCAAAAAAAAAATGAAAACACAAAACCAGCAAAGATCTCATATAGCAAGTATTTTTCATCAGTTTTGATGACCAAATATGTCCATTAGAGATCACATCCCTCCTGGTTGCAAAGCTCTGTTTTCCACAGTGCATGGGAAGATGCATGTGGCCACTCTGTTTCAGTGTTGGTTATCCAGGGGCTCCCAGGAGAAAAGCAAGCACACAGCGCGTGTATTTCAGAGACTGGGGCTGCAAATTATTTGCAGAGGCATTATAGCTGTGAATTAAACCCAGTAACTCCTGAGGAACTCTGGACAGCATGGGGAGCAAACAAGAGGAACTAGATGTCTGCAAGCAGTTGCAGAGCTATGATCTCACTGGGATCACAGGGATGTGCTGCTATGGATGCGTACTGGCTTTTTAGGAAGGACAGACCAGGACAGTGAGGCAGGGAGTTTCCTTTTATGTGAGAGAGCAGTGGGAATGCATGCAGCTCTACCACAGCATGGGTGATGAGCTAGTCAAGAGCTTATAGATCAGGATTAGAGATCAACATGGGCAATGTCGTGGTGGGTGTCTGCTGCAGCCCATCTGGTCAGAAGAAATAGGTGAGGCCACCTTCAGGCAACTGGAGGAAACCTCATGATCAAGACCCTGGTCCTCATGGGAGGCTTCAGCCACTCTGATGCCTGCTGGAAGGATGAGGCAGTGGCATACAAACAATCTAGAAGGTTTCTGGATATTTTGTTTCTAATATAATAAGGCAATACAAAAATCTGAAGAGCAACCTTGGTTTCAAAAAAAATATTGTATCCTCAAGGGGCTCCAATATGAATAAGCGCATCAACCATAAAAGTGGCTTCCTTGAGCTATTTGTACATTATTAGGAAGAAAAAGATGAGCTGTGAACAATAAGAAAGGTCATTTCATCTGTACTTGCAACAAAATATCAGTTAATTCTTAACTTTATTGTGTTGCAAGCAAACCCACACCTTTTTCTCTATATTTACTAGGGTTTTATTGAGCTACAAAAGAGAAATAAAAATAATTACAGCTCCAGGAATGTCTGGAAACACGATAAAGCTTTGACTCTGCAAGACTTTTAACTGTACTTAATTTTAAGCATCTTTTCACCTTGCTTGTCAACTGATAACACAACAAACACTTGTTTCAACACCTAAGAGTGTCGTTGCTATAACATAATCTTTCCTGGAATAATGATCTTTGCTGTACTTGCCTGTGACAACTGTAATCTCTTGTTGTGATGAAACGCAGGTTTTTAGTGTACATGTTCCATACCACACATGATACACAGCAAATGATCTGAATCATCTACCTTTCTGTGTCATTTTTATAACAGATTTCTTCATCCTGAGGATGACAAAGGAGATGAAGATCAATGGACAGACAGGGGAAAAAAGAGGAGGAAAAGAGAAAAATGGGAAACCCATTTCTCATAACCTGAGAAAAATGGTTATGAGACCCTAGATGTTCACATACAGTCTTCAGTGAGCTGACAGCATTTTTGCCTTTGACAGCAGATTTGTCAGTGGTTGATCTCTGTAAGAGAATGTTTTTATCCAGTATTCTTGGTTTGGTATCTTGAGAAGTTATTTTATCATTTATAGAACTGTCCCACATATCCTCATAACAAATAGTTAATGCTGTGATATTAAATGTCTGATGGCTCTGAAGTGAAAGTTCTCTGTTTCAGTAATTATGAGATATGCCCCTTTCATTTTTTGAGAGCCCACTTAAAAACACACAGAGAAAATCTCAGAGGTACCATAGGTACCTTATTTATCCCAAGCTAGATTTTATGCTTCCTGTTAGCTTGGACACATTTAGGTTTTTTTTCGCAGGCAGCCTCTGTGGGGGAACTAAAAGACATCAAATGAGACTGAAATTGAAGAAGGGACCTCCTATACCTCACGGGGAAAAAGCTCACTTGATTAACGGGGCTTTAGAGGAAGGTAAACTTGTCCTACCTGCTGAAATGGACATTTTTGATATAACTAAGTTTAAAAGAAACAAATGAGGAGGAAGGGAAGGCAAAAGGAAACCTTAGAATACTTCAAAGCTTTAGGATTTCTTGCTTTTAAAAAGATATAATATTGAAAAGGCCATTATTGTTGTTGTTTATTATTGTTGTTTTTTATTATTGTAGTAGTAGTATTATTATTTCCCCAGGTGTTCCATTAATTATTCCTGTGGGTGAAAGAAGTCTGGATTACTTCCCAAAGTGCCTGAGAGATCTCATACCCATGGCTACCAAAATAAGGAAAACAAAATCTGACTTCAAGATTTTACTTTATTTCTATAACTCTTGTTAGCTGTGTGAAAAACTACATGGGCTCTATTCATAACTTACATTTAAAGCAACTCATATTTTGATCTGGAGAGGAATCATTATATTTGCAGTGCCAGGTATGCTTCTACGCAAGGTAGATCTTGAGTTACCTTTTCATGAAGATTCACCATGGCCTTAGAATATCTGACAAGTAAACTTTTTAGGTTTGGAGATTTCATTTGAGTAAGATTCCCAATGGGTGAATCTGATTTTATTCTTCCTCTCAACTTACTGAGGACAGAGTTGCTTGGTAAGCTTTGGTTTCTAGGTATTTTTGGCTTGGCTAGAAATAGTGTAGCTTATTTTGTATGTATTCCCACACTTCTTATTTCAGCCAACGCTGGAAACAAGCAGCGCAGGAGCAAAGAGCTATGGCAAAGAAAATTATTTAAAAATTAACCAGCTTAATTTTTCTCTCTCCTTGCTTTGCTTTTTGGAATAGTGGGTAAAGTTCCTTTTGAATGCAGCCATTTTCATTAGTTACAGTATTAAATGTTTGTGAATCACTTAAAATCCAGTTTCAAACATTTTAGGTAACCTGGCTGTCCCTTTCCATGAATCGGTCACACCCAGAAGCTTCTGGATATATCACAAAAGACTGAAATGGAAAGAGGCAGAACTTTCTAAGGAAAAACCTTAAAATTTTCTTGTTTAGGGCTCCAGTAATTCTACTTCTTTGCCTGCCCCTAATTGTCTAGTCCTGCTCCCTTCTCTGGTCAGACATTGGTGCTTGTGTGACAGATTGAGGAGAGGACTATAAAGCTACTGAGCATCTGAGCCTGTGAAAACTCTTGACTTTTTGGGGAGGATGCCAGGCAACACTTTTGGTTCCTGATGGCCAAGACACCAGGGCTGTTACAAAGGAGTGGGTTGGACTGCGTGAGTCTGGGTGACACCTGCAAAACGGATCATGTGAAGCCTCAGTGTAGGTGTGCAATGAATTATTTAAGTACTATTATTGAAGTTGTTGCAGGCTAAATATGGATTAGAGACAATACTTGGATTCAGCAAACAGGCATGAGTTTTAGATAATCAGACCCCCTAAACACAGCATTAGAGAACATTGTTAAATTACTCAGAAATTAGGAATGATTAAGGATTAAGGTGCAATTGAATTCAGCTTCCTATTTCATTATTTTGTAGTTTTGCCTAAAATAATCAGTCTGGAGCACTAAGAGAACTTACAGCTCTCTAACACGAAGTCCTGTACTAGGTTATACAACCACAGGCACATGATCTAGTTCAGGGTTGGGGTTTTTGCTTTTTATGGTTTTCATCTCATTTTATTTTGCAACAAACTCCTATTTGCAAAGAAGGTCTTAGTCTTAGGAAAGGCCTTGCCTTGGACAGCATTTTGAATAACACAATTTATTTCTCTAGTGAAGATTTCAGGCAAGCGGAGCACTTTCCTCTTCACAGACAACACCTTTGGCAGCATCCCAGCTCTGCAGCAGCTCTTTCCAGTCACAGGTTCCACACTTTTCATGGCTCTGTGGGTGACAGTATGTGCCATATCCCAAGTGAATAAGTGATGATAAAGGAAAGGAAGAGGGTGCTTTTCTGTGCACTTTGCATTTGATGTTTGGAAGGCCCGTGGCTTGGGAGTTAATATACTGGCTGCTGGAGAGCTCTCATCATTTCATTGTGACTTACAGACCAGGAAAGTGAATCTCATTAAAGACCTGACCTGAAGATGAATACAAATCTTGTCTCTCATTATAAATGACATCTTTGAAATACAGCTTTGCTTCCTAGCGGGAGAAGTAACACTCCAGCTCAATACTAATTCAGCAGCCCCATCCTGTTCTGTGATGCACAGTGATCAATTGCTTGTTCTCCTGCTGCTGTGGATGTAACACATCTTCCTCGTGCAGGGAAACACTTTAGTCTAATGTGTGGATTTAATTTTCCCATCATTCTTTCTGCTCTGTAGAATACGTCTGAGCTATGGTAAAGAAATTTAATTTTTTTCAGGAGCCTTTGCCTGGGAGGAATGATTGAGAACTGGACAGCTGTAAAGAGCTTGTAGTGTTAACTCCTTCATGTCCTGTTCAAACTACCCTTTCTGATGTTCTGTGACAGGTAAGAATTATTTCCACATTATGAAGGCAGGGGCTGGGTTCAACATGAAAACCCCTATTTTTTCTCTTGATTCAGAATCTACTTCTGGTAGTGCTGGAAGATTTTAGTCACTGACTGGAATTAGTGGGGATTAGATCAACCTATGACTGCTCCTTTTCCTGCAGGAACTGCAGGACTGCTCTTTTTCCTGCTAGTTCTTCCCTAATGTGGATTTAGTAAATTATGAGCCACATATGCCTGTTACTCTTTCTGGAGAGAGCTTTGCTGGTTTTTAGAGAATGTCCAACAAGAATTTTCCTTCCATGTAAGTTAAAAACTTAGTGAGTTGGTTGCATAGGACCATTTAAAGGAAACAGAAAAATGGAGGTCAGTTAAAAAGCATAGAAAAGCACAGTTCTACAGGTCATCTTTTATTAACACCAGCAAGAGCTAGCTTCTAAACTTAAGTTTCAGTCTTACTCAGTAGAGAGTTTGCACGGGCTTGCAGAGGGCAGCTTGACTTTCTGAAAGCCTGTTAAAATTATCTTACATAGGGGAGTGGTGTCTTTTAAGAGAAAAAAAGTGTTCTCAGCCTTAGAAGTGAAGTGTGCAGGTGGGGTTTCCTTTGTGGTGACATATCTCGTTCCCTTCATCTAAAAATAACAAGTGACAGCAGATTTTGTTGTAGTTGCCGACTTATTCTCAAACTCAGGCAATTTGCTTGTGCTTCAGAAGTGATGGGACACCTTGAACTGGATCACCTGGCATCTGTCTTGCAAGCACATTATCCCTCAGGGCTGGAAAGCTGGGCAGAAACCGAAAGCAAGGGTTAATTAGGAAAGAAAGGATAATTACCTGGCTTTTCCTTTTTTTTTCCTGTTGCAACCTTCACTGACCTATAGCTACTGTTAGTTCATTTCCCATTCTGCACTGATACCTCTGCGCATTTCAAATGGCTTTGCCCATTGTCTGCCTGCTTAAATAAAACCCTAGGGATTCTTCAGCCTTTAAAGAAAATTACAAAAGCCTTTGCATATTGTGCAATTACCTCTTGCTTTATTTTCCTAAAATATGCATTCAGTACATCCCTGGCAAGACACCAGAATTAGCATGTCAATATCACAACATCTCTCTGTGGGAGTAATGTTGTGTATGTAACATCCTGGTCCAAGGTTATACATTTATAGGTGACACCACATTAAAATGAGTTGTTTGCACTAGTACCTTCAGGGGAAGTAAACAGTGAGTAGGTTGTTCATTCCTGTCCTGACTGCAGAAACTGTTACAGGCACTAAAACAATTGTGATTTAGGTCGAGAGATTTTGGAAGAGTTAAACTCATTGCCTCTCCAACACCCTACCCACTGCTGCTGGTCCCCAGAGTCCTTTCACATAAGACAGTCTCTTCTCTACCATTAGCGTTTCCTGGAAACCAATATTGCTCTTCCAGCTTGGCTTTAAGCAGTGGAGCCCTAGTAATGACATTTTCATTTTCCACTCATTTTTCAACATTTGCATCTTCACTAATGAATGCTTTTCCTGGCATATATACAGTGTGTAGGTAGTGAATCCCTTTTAAGAAAAAAAATGTGTATATATATATATATTCACATATATGTAACTTCAAAAACATGTCATTCTGGGAAATATCCTAGGGCAATGATATGACATTCATACAATGGTGTGTTTGAAGATTAAATGTTCTAATTAAAGCTTGTCTCCAGTTCTGGATCAGCTGACTTGCACTAGAAGTCAGAAATGTGTCTGCATTTTTCAGCTTACATGTCGGAAAAAAAAAAAAAAACACTATTTTTGAAAGCTCTGATTCTGTTTGTACATCTACATATACTTCCAGAGTAGATAACAGTCTTCTGATTAGAGGCAGGTGAAACCAAACAATCAGTACAATAGAGACCAGCAACACCCACAACCTGGTGAAAGAACAGTTTTCACCAAGCAGTCCTCCATCTCTAAGCTCTCCATCTCTAACCTCTAAGCCACAACTTTGCAGGAAAATCAGGACAAGCTTGGGAATGCCTATGCTCATAGCATTGCTGCAGAATAAAACCATGGACTAAATGAAAACACCTTACCTTCCACTTCTTTTTGAAATTGTTAAATTAAATATCAAGACTATCTCTTAGCAGGATTGTACTTCAGCCCTTCTCAGCTGATGTAGAAGCATTAGCTGCGTCTGTCTCTTACCTGGTTGAAAATTTATATGTCCCAGATCTTATTTTTTTCCCTTTCTTAATGCACTCGGTTGATTTTATACCTGTCCCTTCAAACCATAATTTTCAGAAAACATTAGCAGCACTGATGACATTGCAGTTTTTGTTGCTCCCAACTAAAGGGAGTTTGGGTTGTGCATGCCTAACCCTGAACAGTATGATTCTCTCCTTCATTTGCATAAAAGAATAGAAACAGCTTGAGCAAACTTGTAGCTGGATCAGGCTGCATCTTTGGCCCAGTCATCTCTCCTCCCTGTGCCTCAGTTTCCTCCTTTGGGAATAATGATACTAATCTCCTCTTCACAGTACCTTAAAGAAAAGAATTACAGAGAGCTATTTTTGTCACCAGAGCCTGTTCAAGAAGTCTGGGCACCTAGTTCAGAGTATCTGCTGCTCTGGGAGTATCACGAACTTACTTTTTGGTACTCCAAACATTCTTCTGGGTCTAGATCTGCATGTCCTTGGAAGATCTCAGTACCTCATCCACTTCAGTTGCTAGTGATCTGCTTGTTCATCCTTCTTCCTTACTTCCCTGCTAAGAACTTGTGAAGATGAAAGTTCATTTATCCCTAAACATGTTTTCTCCTCTGTTTTGGTATTAACAGCTTCAGAGGATCCTCGGCCTTAGCAGCATCCCACTCCCCCAGCTGCTGAATTTGCCACTGCTGCTGCTGCTAAAGGGAAACAGAACACTCAAAGGGAAACAGAACAGTGCAACATATGCACTGACTTAATTATTGTAGCTCCTGGGGGGTCTCGCAGAGGCAGAGGGCCCCCAACTGTTGCCAGATGTGGTTGATGAACAGAATGAGAGTGTGGGTGTCCCTGTGCCTAAAAGTTTGCAGCCTGACCAGGCAAATCAAATCATAGAATCATAGAATCATAGAATCATAGCATGGTTGGAGTTGGAAGGGACCTTAAAGATCATCGAGTTCCAACCCCCTGCCATGGGCAGGGACACCTCCACTAGAACAGGTTGCTCAAATCACATTATGAAAGAAGCATGCCAGCGACTATCTCCAGATAGGAGACAGAGACACAACAAAATAAAGTAATTTGCCAAGGACAAAGGTGGGAGTTATATCATTTTACCTCCCAGGGGAGAGCTGGGTATGTAGAGACAAGATGATGTATGCTCTTTCTGGATGAACAGATATATTGGATTTTGAAGTGTGTTTATTCCTCCCTCTTCCCCTCCCTTTGACTCTCTTTACCTCCTTCATTCTTTACTTTTTTCAGGCCTGCTCTTCATATCTCTATATTTGATTATGTTCTCCAAGGATAACTGCTTCTTTGCGAACCACCAGCTGCTTTTTTTGTGAATGGATGGAGGACAGACACACAGCAAGGCAGAAATGGAGGGAAGCCAGGCCCCGGAGAGCTACAGCCAAGCACCCAAGGAGGGCTCTGGCGACTGGATGCCTTGGAGTCTCCTGCCTTTGCTCTCCTGCTTTCACACCACATTTGGCATTCTCTGTCTCTCTCTCCAGTCAAGTCACCAGGTGAAATCTATCACTCGCCAACACTTTGTTGCCTCACACAAGTGCTTGCAGGCTGCTGGTGCCTATTCCCCTTTTCTCCAGTAGTAAGTAATGGAGATCCAGTCTGCCTTAGCTGTAGTTTTGGTCTTGCCAAAATAACTTGACACTGCTAGTGGCTGGAAACAAAAGCTACTTGTTCACGTCTTTATGTCTCCTCTCTTGTATCTATTGCTGTTTACAATTCCACCTGCTCTCCCCCGTCTTGCAGTAATCTGATCATTTCGTCAGCTCTCCTGCCCACCGTGCCAGGGGCTGCACATTCACAGGGAGAGAAGGAGCCTGGAGTAGAGAGATACAGCGTGGGTTTTCGGACAACGGTATTGAGTAATTTATCAACAGCAGTATCCCTGCTGGAAACAAGTCATCAGCAGTAAGAAAGGTGCATGGTCTTCCCCTCTGAACCCCAGAGCAGCAGTAGGGCCCAGCACTGAATGCTAATGGCTTTGTGCAGGGCTCGTTGTCCTCTGTGTTTGTTCTGAAGTACAAGAAGAAATCTGCTTCCACAGGAAAGGATTTTCAGCAAGGTCCATAGAGGTGTATTGTACAGCCCCACTAAGGGTCTATGTAACTCCTTCAGCATTTTGGAGCGATTGAGGGTTTCCACGAAAAGGACTCCAGCCTAAAAATATCTCTGTGCACAAGAGGGCAGCTGGTGCAGTCTTATTGCATTGTGCAGTATTAGTGCTCACTCTTGCTGTGGTCAGACACTCTTTGCGGTTACAGTACTGAGGACTGCAGCACTTACATTTGTGAACCACATCTCTGAGCCTACATTTGAATCACAGCTCTCCGGGTTTCCATTTTAGTCACACGAGAAAAAGACAATTTTGTTAAAACTTTGTTCCTCCAAAGGATGTGTGGGGAAGGGTCTGCTCGTATCCTTTTGCAAGAAGTGCATTTCTGCAGAGTACTGCTGCTGATAAACTGCCACAACTGTTCTCTTTACCCCATGCAATTCCTCTCCCATAAATCCCATACAGATACATCAGAGTTCTCCACTCCAATGCAGCATAAGGTATGCATAGCACAGATGTCCAGAGGCCTTTCCTATAAGATCTGAGTCCTATGTTTTAATTGATACATTGGCTTTCCATTCCATACCTCTTGATATTAAAAGTCTTTCCATTGATTCCCCAAATCTCTAATTGACTGGACTTGAGCTGTCTCATAGACTTGTATGCTTCAGTGACCAAAACCAGCCTTGTTGACTAGAAGACAGAACATTTTTTTTTCTTAATTTTTCAGAGAGAGAGGTGCGTGGGACTGCAAGTCTATGGTTTGTGGTCCAAGAGCTAAAAACAGTCACGAACTTCTCCACCATCTGGATGAAAAATTACAGCTCATCTTGCTACTGTTTCTTCTTCAACAGTAGGAAAAAGTCACTTTTAATAGGGTTTATCCACTTATTTTTTTCTCTGCCCGTAATAGGGAAGAAGCTACAAAATCACAGTGGGATCACAGATTTAGACTAGCTACCAGATTTACAGTCCTGAGAAATGTTCACATAACTGAGTGATGCATCACTCAAATATGTAAATAAGTTTTCCATGGGGAGCTCTCAGACTGCCTCAGAGGAAGAGTTTTGCTTAAATAAGCACAGAACAGCTTTGTTGTTGCAACTTTATGGAGCTTGTCCCTTAAGGCAGCAGCTAGTTCACAAAGCTGTGCAAGTCCTGGCCAGGCTCGCTGATGAGCCAGCAAATGTGCTCAGCTACAGACACTACCTTTCTAGCCCTGCCAGCGATCCTCTCCCAGCTCTGATAGAGGCTGCTGCCACCGCCCTTTACTAATAATACAGCACTTACGTGTTTTTTCAGGGAAGGGACACAGGACATCTGGGTTGTGCACAGTGAGGGCCATTCTCAAATGCATTTTTTGTGGGACTAAATTATAATAATTCAGCTTTTGACTTGCTTTGAAGTTAGTGCAGTCATGCTATGACAATTGTGGTTCCTTTTCTTACCAAAAATATAATGCGAATTGTCCCTTAAAACGGCCACTTTAAAGGACTGTTTCTCTGCAGTATCCCCCTTCCTGAGAGAGAACAGTGGCGTTGTTTTGCCATTATTTTTGATAACTCTTCCACCTATCCCTATTTCTTTATAACAGGGATTGGAGATTTTCTTTGCCAGCATCAAGAACTAGATTCAAAGGTAGCATTCAAAATTTTAGATAAATTATTTTCAGAATAAGTTATTTTCAGAATATTTTAGAAGCAGATTAATTTCAAGAGATCCAGAGAAAATAGTAAGGAAAAACTAATATTGTATGGAACAAAAAGGAGGAGGATGCAGAGGCATAACAACAGCATAAGATAGAAGCAGAAGAGAGGGAACGGAAACTGGATGAAATCAGGATATAAAAGCTTATAAATCTCTATTTCAATGTGCAAAAAATACCAAGTCCTAAAATACAACACTTTCCTGGCAATGACCACATTGTCTAGAAGTTTTCCTTTTGGAGGAAAAGGGGTGGGTATACTTAGTGGCGTTATTCCAGCCTTATGCTTGAGATCTTTTCTTCTACGCCCAGTCCAAGCAAGTGCTGTTAGAGGCCACACATAGGCACACACAAACAATTAACAGAACAGAAGTAAGAATTATTTCAGACGATGAAAACAGAGCAAGTTTTGCACGCAGATGCCCTCCTTTGAAATCTGGCTTTCTTTCAACACATCAGCATGGCTTTCTGAGTAACTGTGACAAGAGCTGAGAATGGATGGATGGCTGTTTTAGTGCAGTGTTTGATAGCAATTTTCAGAGATTAGGACCGTTTTGGAAAGACAGGTTTTAGTGTCTACTTTCAGAAGGTGCTTGAGATTAGAAAGTAACTTTAGCAACTCCGATATCTCCTTCAAAGATGATAGAGGTTGAAGGAAAATCAGTAATAAAGAAGAACTGAATTTGGTTTCTTATCACATTGTGCTTGTTTAGGGAGGGCTTTTTCAGGAGTTTGTCAGAGTCAACTTCATAGCATGCATTTCAACAATGAGAAAGGTCTGTGATCAAGGGAATGAACATACTCTTGAGTGCGATACATCTGCACTGACATAGCATGAGGCCTCTTGCACTGGTTGGAAAGAAATGGGATCAGCAGTCAATAATACATTGTCTTTGATTGTCCTTACACTAATTATTCACTTTTTAACTTTTTTTTTTTTCCTTCTAATTTTTAGTTCCCCTTTTTGGCTTGCTAGCGTCCTAGGTTTACCTCCTGATCTGTCATCAGTCTCCCTGCCCCAGTGGGAAGTCACTTCATTCAGCCAATGTGGTAAATGCTATGTGGCTGCTTTCACAGAAGAATTATGACTGCTGTTATTATTAATCACTGTATTATTGAATTAGTTTTGTAAGGCGTTGTCTGGAGAAAGGAGAAGAATCATATCCATGTGACAAACTGCCATAACTCTAGTGACATCCAAAGAGAAAAGCTGCTTAGCTTTGCGCTGACTGGGGTCTCTTATTTCATTTAAGAATACATTACTCTTCCTTCTGACATTCACATCTGCTTTATACTAAGTAAAATTATGCTTTCTGTCAAACTTGGGTCACATCCGCAGAATCCAGTGGTAAATGAGGGAGTGAAACGACAAAGGATGTGTTCCTTAAACACAGCCAAGAAGGGAAAAGTTAGTGTGTCCATCAGCAGTTATTATCTTTCTCTTGCGCTATTCACTAGTGACACAGGAACTTCCCCAGGCCTCACATTTTTGATAATTTAATTGTGTTGTAACTCCTTATGGTAGGTAAGTACAGAACTGTATTTCCAGGAAAGCAAGATCAGTAGTGAGAGGCAGCATCTTTTACTAGCCTTGCTGATGCATTTGGAAAAATCAGATATGGTATCAGGTTCTGAGACCCTGCAGGTGACTTTGTGCTTGAAAACATTTTATATCTGCTCTGGTGAATGATGTTACCTCTGCTCCAGGCCTCACTTTCTCTGGCCCTCACAGTTACAGCACCACTGCTATTAAAAAACACACAGAGCATTATTCTTTCCCTCCAGGCTTCCTTAGGCCAGAAAAATTATTATTGTATGTCCCTTAAGATGTTGAAAGGGAAGAGGCAATTTTTTCTATATCAGTGAGCAACACTTTCTCTCCAGCTGTTGTCTGGTGTTGTCCTTTGATCACTCCAATCCCTCCTGCTTCACAGCAGTTGTGATAGCTCAGGGCTGAAACTGTGCACTGAATCCTCCCACTCACTTCTGGATACAGCTCCCACGCAACCCACCATCAGACCAACAGCTTCTGCTCTGTTTAGACCAACAATTCAGACATGCATTTCATAACTATTAACTTCCCATATCAGCTTTTATAGCCATGTAAAATAGCTTTTCTTCTCCTGCCATCCATATGCTGAACTGCCAGATTACACAGATGCCCTTTTTTAAAAGTTCTAATTTTTAAAGTCTCATTCAATTAAGAATTAACTGCACACTGAGAATTAAATCACTTATCTGTCTTAAGCAATGCTAAGCTGCTATGCAAACTGTTTTCTAAGATTTTGACAAGTCATTTCAAGGCTGGGTTTACCTGAGCCAGTGTCTGGTTGGGAATCTGCAAAACTGTGACCCAAAATTCACTTTTCACTTACATGGAACTAAATGCCAAAATGGACTTTCAGAGGAATCTTTGTGCTGAACTTCTACACCTTTGATGGTATACCTTACATACTGAAAAGAAACAGAAGACAGGAGACAAAACAGAGGCCAGGGAAAAGCCCAAGATCAAACAGAGGATGGGAGCCAGGGCAACGCTGCCCCGTCTCAGCTCCAGCTATATGCACCAGGTGCTGGTCGTGAGCCACCTCCCTCCTTCCCATTTTCTAACTGCGATTTACCGTGACTTCACAAGCTGTGCCTGCCCGTGCCTCTGTGGGGTGAGGGTATTTGAAAAGGACAATGCAGGATTGTATGTTTTTTCTCGCTCTAAGTTGTAAGAATAAAGTTTGTACTTGGGTTTGTATTTATTCATGACAATTTTTCCAGGATGATGTAATACACTAAATGCAAATATTTATACTAATGCACTTTCATAGTTCCCCTTAGACCAGGAATATAAAGAATGTTTAACAAATCTGTTAGCTGCCTATGGCTGTTATTTTTCTCTAGGGGCTACCATAGTGAATTGTAATGTTCATTTAAATACCAGCAGCTTACCATCTAAGATAGGCTGGCATCCTGACTTCACTGACCTCCTGTTTGCACAAAAATCAATCGGTGTATATAGGCCTTGCTATATTTGCACTTAACCTAGATACAGCTATGCTGCTGGAAGAGCAGTGTGTCACAGCTTAAAATGGTCCAGTGCTATGCCAAACTATACTAGCAAGCATATACATATAGCTTCTTGACGTTTTGATCAGTATGGTTATAGCTATTCCAGAGCAAAGAAATGGTACAAAACCCACACACAAACACAAAGTTACCAAAGCCGATATTTGTAATGTGGGCCAGATTTGATTGATTTCAAATTAAAAACAAACGAGCCAGCACATCTGCTAAATGTTTTTTTTTTTTCTTTAGAAAGTAAACAATCAAAAACCTCAGTGTTGGATACGTTCACATTTCTTCTGCTTCATTAGCTGCTCTGTGTGTGGACCCTGTGAGTTTTACAGTCTATCACAGTAACAGTAATGCTGGATGGCTTATTCTTAGAAACACAAGTTTGTGTGAGCAGAGACTCTTTATTTCTTGGGCTTTCTTCAGTTTAAACAAGTTTGTGCAGTTTTTTGCTGTGTTTGTATGTCCTGAAGAAAAAGAAGGTAACATCTGTGAACAATGCATTCTTTTGCTGATCTTGTCTTCATCCCAAATTGAGGAGCTTTTTGACTCATTGTCCACCATATTTCTATGTTTGGATTTGACATATCAAGTTAGGACAGAGACATAGCCCAGATCTGTTTTCACGCTGTAAGATTTCAAAAGTTAAAATGTATTCATCACTGAGTACTCCTTGGATGCCATTTTGTGGTAGCTTTATAAAAGTATGACTCAGAGCATGTAATTAATCCCCACAGCATTTCATTCTTCCGAAAGTTTTGCAACAAATGAGACTTCACAATAATGGTGAAATCTTTTTATTTCCAAAATGGCAGAAGGAGTTCAGCTGTAACATTTCTGCTGGGGCTATAGCAGCACGTTTATTTTTGTGCTCAGGAAAAAAAAATCCAATAAATGTGGGTGTATTCCACTTTAAAGCAAGGAAAGAACTGTGAGATCCAAGAATATCTGTGCTTATATATAAAGTTTATTATAGATTTCTGTAGTTAAATTTCTTCATGATTTGTTAAACAGGGAGAAGAGCTGGAAGATCTATTACCTTAATGATTGCTTAATGAGAGAAGACTACTGAAGTTCTGGGACAGTGTTCACAGAATTATCTACACTGCTTGAAGGTAACTATCCATATTGCTTTTAAAGTCTGCTTCATCAAATATAAGAATGTCAGTGCAGCAACAGAATAAAGATTAATTTAGGTAATTTGCTGTCTGGGGCCAGTAGCAGATGCTTAGAAATGAGCACCAGCTTATGGTTTCATAATACAGCCTGTGCCAAGATAACAGCTCGCTGCTGCCAAGAGGGAAAGGTCCTGCTCTTTCTTTTAGCTTCTGCGCCCCCAGCTCCTGGATTAGTAAACCCCAGCTTGCCTGTGCATTTCTGGTGCTTGTCCAGACACACAGTAAGCCAATTCACTGAAATGCCAGAAAACTCACTTTAATAATAATAAAAAGAAGTGCTTTTGTCTTTGGTGATTTAAGCTGGCTTGCCTTATGATCAGTCAGGTTGCAGAGCCAGATGGAGGGGTCATGCGCTTGGGTTCAGTGGATGTAGCTGGAAAAAGCAGGGAAGGCTCGATAGAAGGAGGAATGAAGGAAAGAGCTAAGAAGGGAGGGTAGGGGGGGAGTGAGGCCTCTCATTTGTGTCAGCAGTGAGACATTTATTTGGCTAAAATATCTATTTTTGCTTTTTTGACACCTACTGGAAAATCCAGCTGATCTTCCCAGAGAAACAATTACAGTGGGTGGAAAAGCTCTTTCCTGAATGGAAATAACTAATTTACAATTTATCAGCAAGTCTGTAAAGGGTTGTGGGGTTTGGGTTTTTTTTTTTTCCACATCATTGCTTTACACTCAATGTCCTTGAGTTTTATTGGCCACTTTACTGTTCAGTCATTCAACATCATGCAGTGTAGGCCACACTAGATCTTAGTATCCAGAAATTGTTGTATCATCTGAACACTGTCATAACACTTTTTAGCCTTTTTCATCTTATTTACTTATATGTTGAAAAGTACAGATCCAGCACTGAACGTGGGAGTATCATGACAACTGCCTTTCCGCTGTGAAAACTGACTGTATATAGTTCAGTTCTTTCCTACTTTTTAAGAAGTTATCAGTCCTTGAGGGAATCTTTCCCTCCAGACTGAGAGGACTGAAGGGCCTTCCTTAATGAGCACTGTTGCCGCCTTTTTTGGAGGGTGACGAACTGACCATTTGAGCATTGATTCTGTCCCTGTGATAGATGTCTTCCCTGAACAAAAGTCATGTTGATATATATATCATATTTACTATTCATTTTCTTCTTTGATTCTGTCACTGCCTCTTATGGAGGTTAGGATTTTTTTCTGTAATTTTCACCAGAGGCAGGGAGCCCTCGTTAAATATTGGTGTCATACTGCCACCTTTCAATCCTCTAGCATTTCATCCGTGCTAAACTATAGGTCACATGTCATGGCACATCCATAGCTTAAGTTCTTAAAATTCTAAAATAAATATAATCTGTTCTGGGTAGTTTTTCACCGTTCAGTTTCTCAATTTCTTCCAAATCATACAGTATTGATTCGTTAAGTTGAGGCAGTTCTTTTTGGTGAAGAATATCTCTGTTGTAGGAAATTCATGGACATTTTAGTGCCATTAGATACTTCTGAAAATCTCTGAGGTTCTTTTGTAACTTAGCAATATGTCCAATCACAAACGTTAAATAAACAGTCATTGTAGTAGGGAAAAAAGACCCCAACCCTGTAAATGCTGATAGGCAGCAGATAATTGTGTGCATCTGTGTGTGGTGGGTGAAAGTCTGAGCATTCCAGCTGGAGGAAGATCTTGGAAATGGGGGAGATCAATAGAGGCAAATGCCAGAGGATGCCTAGGAACCTTGGCTGGTAACACTGGAGGCTGACAACTGCAAACAGCCACACAACAAGAACCAGCCTGACTTGCAGCCTGACCTTCCCAGGCATCTCCCATCTGAGAAGGGAAGTGAAGACCTAGGGGAGATAGCGCTGGGGGGACAGCAAGCAAGCATGTGAAATAATCAGATCGGGTAAAAGATGTAATCTCATTGGTTCTTAAATAGAAGCCAGTATCCAGATCCGCTGTGGATTGTTATTTGCTCCATTTCATCCATGACAGGCATGTCTCATGCCGCTAAAGCTTTTCTTTTTTTTTTCAGTTATTCTACAACAGAAAGTTGGGGCTTCTTTTTGTTCTTTATTTTTTGAGTCTTGAAATGCACTTTGATGATGTTTTCAACTGTTATTTCTCAATTATTAATATAAGAAATCTACTATTGTTTTCGTGCAAGGTTGTATGTTCCCCTGTTTACCTGATTCCCGTAACTGGAGAATAAATGAAAAGCTTCATTGTTATTCATCTTGCCATAAAAGTTGAAGAACTGTCAATACCGGGCAAAGAATACAGCTATATATGCACTCAGATCTGGCTCTATTATTATTTAAGCTGAAAGCAATTTCCTGGGGTAAGAGTACATTTAATTGATCTTCATTTTAAATTCATTTAAATTCAAGTTTTATTCTGTGCAATTAACTCTCAACTTGTAAGCCAAACTTTATTAGTTTATTCTACTGCGAAACTAATCTTTAGAAGAACAGTACTGTTTTTCCCTGACCTGAAACATCTAACACAATACAGATAAAAGTTTAATATAGTAACCTGTTTTTTTATTAATATTTCACTTTGTGGAATGTGTATAAGACAGAGTTGATGATCTTTATCAAGTGCTGCTCGTTAGATTACCTACTTAATTTTTTTTTTAAAGTGCCTCTGAAATTTGGACCCCAAATGCTTATTTAGACATACAATGAAGCTGCATGAGGTGATGAACTTTTACCAGCTTCTGTTGCTGTCCAGCCTTTTTTCTGTAACCCAGAGCCCTTTTCTTGTACTTTACAGACAGGCAATCTCTTGTTTTACCCAGTCCTGAAAGGAGGACAGAAACTATTTCATTACTACCTCTAACCTAAGTCAGGTGCTGTCAGTGCTCAGCTATCCAGCTATTCAGCATGCCAGTGAAGGTGGGTCACCTTCCCTACACTGCCAGCTTCAGGGCAAGGAGTCTTGTACCCCAGAAGCCTTCACTTTGAAGTGCTGCTCCTGAGGCTGACTTTCTTCTTAGATTAATGGCAAGTACCCAGCCTCAGAGCATTAGTTATTTTGTTCTGATAAAGCTGAACTGGAATGTTGCTTTGATTTGTTAGTTAATTGCCAGCATTTTGCTTTTTTTTTTTTTTCTTTGAATGTTTTGGGGGTTTGGTTCCTACTGTCCTACAGAAACTGCCTACTCACTTGTTTATCTCTTAGTTTTCTTCCACTCAGGAACATAATGAATAGCAGCCAACATCATTGTAACGGTATTACAGATATCTCCAAACTGGATGCCAAGCTGTATATTAAGATTTTGCTGTGGAAATCAGAATTTGAAAAGAATAGCATTCTTCAGTTTTATGGATTGAGTTATAATAAGAATCAATATCCGGGAGTTAAATCTAAGCAAGTCCAGGAGAGTGAAAACATACTGATTTTAATGGTGAGAACGATTGGTCATTGAAACAAATTATCTGCTGATTGGAGTGGATAACCTGCAAACTAAAAATATTCAAAACAAGGTTGCAGAGATTTTTGGAAGGATGTACTTGCTTCAGCCTCAACAAAAACTGTTACAGGAGAGAGTAATGGTAGGGATCAGTTTATATTACCCCAGTTTTCTCTTTTGGTCTTAAAAAGTCTATGAATTTTATTTCTTGGACTAGAAATCTTTTCCTTTTGAATTATTTACCAGTTTCCTTTTTATATCATCTTTCTTCACATCTTCACTAGCATAGTAAAAGAATAAGTAAACAAAAGTTTAGGCTTTTATTTCTGGAGGGCAGAAAAAATCCACAACTGTCAAGTCACAGTCATCTCCCCCTCTTCTTTCACCTCCTATTTGTTGCTGATAATGACAGATATATATTCCTCTACCTAAGCATGTGCTGAGCTCAGATATTCCACATCTCAGTTATTATCTCTAGAGATAACTGTTGTATGCCAAAGTGCACTGTGGAAAGGACTGGAGTTTTATTGTATTGGGTATTTTTTCTGTCTAGCAGGGTTGGTAGAAAGGGTAGCAAAGCAAACGAAATTAGTATACCCTAAGGTGGAAATAATGTCACCCAGCAGACCGAACATCCTTGCTATAAGAGTTTTCTTCCTCTTCAAGTCTCTTTCAGTTATGGGCAGGGATACTGAAGTAACAGCTCTAGGACTTTTACCATACTCAGACAACTTTAACTCTGTGTCATTAATTTGAACCTATGGCTAGTTCAGAGATTCACTAGAGGAAATGCTAGTTTCAGTTCAGTTCCTAGTAAAATGCACATACCCATGTCACACTGCCAGCTGTCACAATTGGTTAGCACTCTTACCTTTGATATCTTCAAACCCACTCATAGAATCACAGAATGATACTCAACCCTTACACTCAACCCTTCCTGTTCCGTGGAAAGCTTTGCTTTAATACTGAAAAGTGATCTTTAATAGGGTTTACTTAAATGAGCAGGATACTTCTTCTATACTCTTTCTGTGAGTGTTTTGATACCATTAAATATTTCCTTCTCCACTAATTTTATGTTTACAATGGTCAGCTCTTTGCCTTCCATGGGTAAGGCAGCTCGTGGAAGACAGCACACAATGTGGCAAATGCACCCTTGACATCTTAGCTTGATCCTAGCTCAAGCGAAATTCCTACCACGATTCTTTAAAGAATTGTGGTTTTCACTGGTCAGTGACATTTGATTAATTCTAATTAAGGTTACATCCCTAAAATGTTATTGTTTCAACCAAGTTTTTCTGGTCAGAATATGAAATTTAATCAATAGGTTCAGTGTTAAAGAATGTGCAGCCTTCCTTACCCTTTTGGCCCAGGAGACATCACAGTATACTTCCAGTAGCAATGAATGTTTTTTCACATACTGAATAAAAAATGAGGAAGTGTGTGTGTACGCACATTCTCATGCAGGTGGTTTCTGACAGCCTGGGCACCTAACCAGCTGTTTTCTCTGTTCCGTTCTTGTGGCTTTTGCAGCAAATGTGTTACTCTGAAGATTAAGATTTTCATGAGGGAAAATAGGAAGTCCCTAAATAATTGTTTTCCAGCAGACTGCGTGGCTGGCTGGGGAGCATAAGATGTGTCTACTCTGACAACTTACTGTAAAGGGGTAAAACCAACCAATTTATTTTCCACTCATAGCTGAAAACCTCTAGTTTTTCTCCCTTTCCTGCCGTCCTTGTTTATGCTTCTGATTGCAGGGGTCGCTGCAATCTAGTTCCAACCGATTGCTAACAGCTGTGCTGTTAATTACTTTATTGTCCACCACAGAACCCAGCGGATAACGTTTTTGCTTGATTCCCTATCTTTTCTCTATGTTTCTCCTTGTCTCTGTAGTGGGAATCAAAAACTTTCCCAATGCAAGAGGTGAATTCTTAAAATAAAAATGTATTTAATTGCAAAGGGTGGTTTGAAAGGAAACAAAGTGCATGGCTCTCAGACATGCTTCAGTACTTCTCTCTGAATTACAGCCTAAAGGAAGACATTTCTTCACCTTTTGCCTCTACAAAGCATCATAGACAGAGGGTGGGATTGTGGTGTCCCCTGGAATTGTCTGTTTTATATTGATCATTGTCTTCCATCTCATAGAGTCATACAGTTTTAAAGCCAACTATTATAGGCTTGTTATAGGGACAAGTTCATGAATTATAAAAGGTGTATGGTATAAAAGCAGATATAAAACAAGATTATAACTTTAAGGCATTCATTCATTTGAATGGATCTGATGAAGTGCAGTTATGTCAAGGCTCACAGTAAACATGCCTTCACTGAGTGGTTAGCCCAAGCACCACCTTCATTTTCTCCCCAGTTCTACCACCTACATAGAAAAACCTTGTACCAACAAGCCAATACATCCTCCACAGTGGGACAGGGGGTGGCTACCCTCATAGAACCATAGAATGGTTCTGGTTGGAAGGAATCTTAAAGATCAGCGAGTTCCAACTCCCTGGGTTGGAACCCTCTGGGATGCAGGTGGAAGCTATCTAGAAATCAATTAGGAAGCAACTGGGACTCCAATGCCCTTCCTACAAGTCCCCCAGAAAGACAGACAGCTTTTCACTCATTTAATAAGCACTGTCTGGGGTTGTAGGAGCTACTTTGAGAAGTACAAAGGCCAGCTACTCAGGTAGGGTTTTGCAAAGAGTATGTTTCTTGACTGTATTATACTACTGAGGGTGCTGGGCATCTGTGCTAACACCAGTTGTAGATTTCTGCTCGAGATACCAGCCCCTTTCTAAAGTTTTTGTTCTCTTCTGTAGGAGGATATAACGTAATCATTTTATTTAGAAAATAGTTGAGATATTTTGCAAAGGAAACCTTAAAAATAAAAAACACTACCTGTATCAGTAAGTAACTGAAACTAATAACTCAGAGTGGCAGCCACTCTCTTCTGATATTCTGTAAGGCAAATTCCTTCCCAAACAAGAAAAAAGGACCATTGAGGAACCCAGCAGAACCTTCTGGTATCTCCATGCCCTGCTGAAGTAAAGTTAAAATTTTCCACAAGGGAAAAGGGAAATGAAATTTTGTTTCCTGAGAATGAGTGAGATTTCTTAACAAGACTGTTTAAATTTAACTTTAATTGCACTGAGAAAGATGGTGATAAAGCTTCTGGCAAAATTTATTGCTAAAAAGTGTTACTGAAAGTATAACAAAACATAGTAATAATTTATCTGGTTGTTGTGGTGTGCCCATTAAGAGTGGCTTTTAATAATACATTAGAGTTAGATAAACATCTGTCAGTGTTGCAGCAGTACAATAGATCCTGCCTTGGGGCCAATGAATAAACTAGTTATTTAGACTGACGTCCCTTCCAGCCCTAACTTCCTATGATTCCACACCATCCCAAGGAAAAAGGCCTGTGCTTGTCACCCATGCTATGAATGGTGCTGTTCTGTGTGTCTGAAGCCTTGTTGTGTGCCCACATAAAAAGTGAGACAGTAGGGAGGTGAATGCTGTTTCTGCCTAGCGGCTGACACTACTACACTGGCAAAAGCAGTGTAATACTGCCCCCAGCAATAGGCTGAGCTTGGGCTATGGTGTGGAGTGGAAACCCTTGACAGCTCCTCAACAGGCAAGACAGCTGGAAAGGCAAGCATTTTGTGGGACACCAGTAGCAGCAATTTTGCAATATGTTTCTTCTGTGTAAGAGAACCACAAACTTGGGGGAATACATCTACGGGTGTTGCATCCTGCTGCACTACTTATTTATCTGGCTGGCAACACAGAAGTGTTCAGAGATTTAATTTATGTTTTGAATTTGCTTTCAGGGAGTTGCCAGAATGTCCAATAAAATTTGTTCATTTCCTATTTAAACACTCCATAGTCTGTGGAGTGTAAAGCCATTTGACAGAAGAAAAGAATCATGTAGTTGTTTAGGTTGGAAGTGACCTTAAAGATCATCTAGTTCCAACCGTCCTGCCATGGGCAGGGACACTTTCCACTGAACCAGGTTCCTCAAAGCCCCATCCAACCTGGTCTTGAACACTTCCACAGATGGGGCATCCACAGCTTCTCTGGGCAACCTGTTCCAGTGCCTCACTATCCTCACAATAAAGAAATTCTTCCTAATATCTAACCTACATCTACCCACTTTCACTTTAACCCCATTATCCCTCTTCCTATCACTACACTCCCTCATAAAGAGTTCTTTTCCATCTTTCCTGTGGGCTCCCTTTAGGTATTGGAAGGCTGCTATAAGGTCCCCCCGGAGCCTTCTCTTCTCCAGGCTGAACAACCCCAGCTCTCTCAGCCTGTCTTCATAGGAGAGATACTCCAGTCCTTTGATGATCTTTGTGGCTCTCCTCTGGACCCGTTCCAACAGATGCATGTCCTTCTTGTGCTGAGGACTCCAAAGCTGGACACAGTACTCCAGTGGGTTCTCACAAGAGCAGAGTAGAGGAGCAGAATCACCTCCCGTGACCTGCTGCCCCCGCTTCTTTTGATCCAACCTAGGATGTGGTTGGTATCCTTTAAATAGTTAAAATGGTAAATCAGGTTTTCATAGGATATTCTTTTTTTCTTCTATTTTAAATTTGACTGATTTTGTATTCCCTATTTATGTCGGATAGGTGTACTAAAAGTTTCCTAAGCATGTGAAATGCTTTATCTACATCATTTTTGAGATGAAGAATGGATAGATGCTGTTAGCATCTGATAAAGAACATCTCACTTAAGGTTCATTTGTATTGTTTGTGTCATCCCAACAAATTGCTTGGCATTTGCTTTAAAATTTGTGCTGGAAGACAAAGTAAGTACAAGTGTAACACTAATGGAGAATTAGATTCATTGTAGAAGTGGTGGGGTTCTTTGGTCTTTAAAATAAAATTGCAGGGTCCCAGATGTTTTATCACATAAATAATCTAGGTTAGCAAAGATTTTCTTAATTCCTTACATTTACATAGGGCTGTTCATCTGGAAGAAAGGCATCCTCTGCTGATTTACTTCCTATTCACTTTGCATATGTACCAAACTTCTCATCTAAGTAGCAGACCAAATGTTCTTTATTACTGCAGAAAAGGATTAGGAAGCTAAAAAGCTGCCAGGAAAATCATCATAGGTACATGAAATCTATCAATGGAAATGTTTTCTTTCATAGTCACCTAGAGTCTGCTTGTGTCCACTGCTGTCACAGAATGAAGCGTGCTCCAGGAGAGCCACTTTTTCCTTCTCACTGATGGTCATTTATACTGAGAGCAGGCCACCTTGGTTTTGGAGAGCTAAGAGGCAGTCAAAATGACCCCTATCCTGACTAGTTCACAGATAAGTAAAACGTTACCATTTTTATTTGCAACTCTAGGTATACTGGAAAGGCTTTATCAAAGCAGGGTAAATCAGAGTATGTGGAGTTTGGATTGGTCAAAATATGTCCTAGAAGCTGATGTCAGGAAAAAACATCAAATGTTTAGTAGAAATGCAGGTATCACTTCCAGTCCCAATGGACCTATTTTCAGGAGCAGGAAGACTTTAGAGAGAAAAGTTTCCCCTGTATTTTTCTTGGTTTTAGTCTAAATGTCTGCTACCAGACTCTGTCAGAAAAAGGACAGTGAGGTACATTGTCTGATGTGCTTGTATTTCCTGCAACAACCACAACTTTCTTTGCTGGCTCCTTTCCTGCCTTACAGAAACAGTCACTGAACCAAGTGTGTTCTGTTCATTTGCTAGAATAGAAAAATGAGGAAAATGATTGAGCTTCGAAATCTCTGTCTATTCTGCTTCCCTCTCACTTTGCCTTTCTCCTAACTGCACATGGAGCTCCGTGTAGGAGAGTCCATACCGCCCACAAAAGAAGGCTGGCAAGTATGTTGGTAAGATTGCTGAGATAGCATCTTTAGGGCCATGAGGACCAGTGTAACAGCGGAGTCAACAACAAAATTACAATGGAGAGGTCAGTCTTTCTCTCTTTAAATCTTATTTTACTAGGTACTTTAGCAAATATTGAACACTAAATATCCCATTGAAACCAACGTAGAATCTTGAAATGGGACCTTTGTCAACAGAGATATTTATGTAAGAAAGCTTTCCAAAGAGTGCAAGTGAGTTACTGCATGCAGTAAAACAGATGAGCTGGTAGCCTCTGGCTCCTAGAGGGGAATAACTTACAATCACAGCATGAGTCATGGAGACAGGCAGATACAAATGCCCTTGTGAGCTCAAAGTAAAAAAAAAAAAAGAAAAGTTCTGCTCTTGGAGATCAGCATTCCCATCAAGCCACCACCCTGCCACATCTTGTCCGTATTCCTAGCTCAAAGGAGATAAATAGGTCATTTGGGAACAATGGACTCTGAAGAATTGCAAAACTCCAGTAAAGGGCATGGACTGTCACACCACTATTCTTTTTCATTACTTTCAAAAATACTGTTCAAAGGTTTGGTTTCAGATTTAAATATACTATGTCTAATTCAAAGTAGAAATTCTAAGGTAATATAATTGCAACCTAGCAAAGGGTTGCACCATCCTTTCACAGACAGCTGAGTGTAGATAGCCATTCGGGATAAGAATTGGTTGCTCTTTTTCTCTTGTTGTCTGAAAGGAAGTCTTTTTGACTTCTCAGAGTGAAGACTAAAGTTCCTGCCAGGGTAGAGAGCAGAGAGAAGGAACAGAAATAGACTGATTAAGTATTCTGTGAATTTGTCTCATTGTTTCTGTAATCTGTGTATATCTTTGATTGACCTCCTGAGCTTTCAAAGGCAGAGATTTCTACAGTGCAATATGAGGTTCTTCATATTTTTTGTTGCCAAAGAAAAAAAGAACCAAAACCTCATTTTAAAGCCTGTGGAGATGTGTTTACCTATGGTAATGTTCGTGTACCTTTCCTGCTACATAGGTGTTTTTAACAACAGATGGATTCAGCTATTTGGACATGGAAAATGCTAAATAGTGAATCATTCTACCTGGTTACCTGAGTTATATATCTATGAACATTTGAAATATAATGCACACAGAGAAGAGGAACTGATACAAAGTACAACAGTACAGTCATAGGCAGGGAAACAGGAGAAAGAAATTGGCAAAACAAACAGAATTATTTCTTCAGAGTTTTAGTTCTAGATTTTTTTGTCAGAATCTGGTTTCAAAACTTCTCAGAGGTTGTTCTGTGATTCCTGTTTGGGTCATGTCTTTTGTCCATAGAGCTGGTCAGACAGGCTTTGACTGTCTGCAGTAGTAGCCAGATGCTCCTACCTCTGCTCTGTTTGCAGGTTACAAGAAACACAGGGAAATGCTCCAGGCTAAAATCAGAAATAAGACAACAACAATATTGGTCCCAACACATACCTTCCAGGTGGCTTTTATGGGAACCAGTAGTTCATGAATGTGAAAAGCACTCAATATCTTTCCTTTCTTTACTGCTGCCTTTTCAGCACACAACTACTTTTATCTCTCCTAATGAGAGGGAATTGCATCCACAGCTCTTCTAAGTTGAGATATATGGTCGGTACATTGAAGTACCCACTGTGGTATCACCAGGGCTACAGGCTTGTTTGGAAGAAGAGTCTAGATCAGGTCACTGAAATACATGTCCATGTGGATACCACGTACAAAACATAAAACAGATATCAGATGGCTGGTGAGATATTGCAGCAGTAGTTCTAAATCAGGTTAAGAGATCCATAAGAAATACTTTAGAGTTTATTCCCTGAGGTTTGGTCTGACTACTTTGCAATTGCTCTAAGTAAAAATGTACAAATAACAAACAGTTTACAACAGTAGCTTGCACTAAGAGGTCGTCTTGCTTTTGTCAAGTTTCTCTTTTTTTTCTTTGATTGTTGTGATTTCTGGAACCTACAGACAGAAAAAGAGTTCTCTTTTGAGAAAAGAAGAATGTTGCTTTTTTTTTTCCCAATTCCTCTGTTCTTCTGGGACAATGAACTGACTCTGCAATCAGCCAGTAGCTAACAAAACTAAGGTACAGTAATATGATAGGAACAGTCACTTGTGCTGTGCCATTTACTATGTAATCCCTTGAGTACCATGCAGAATATCTCAGATAGGCTGGCTTGCATTCCCCCTCTTTCCATATATCATATTTTCCCTAGAAATGTTGTTCTAGATTTACTGGTATACACTGATAATGAGAAATGCAATGTGAGCTTGATTTTTACATACTTAATATTGCTGGTATTTCCCCCCACCTCTTTATAAACCTTATTTCTTTAAGGGATCTGCCTGACTCTTCACACTCAAAAAGTGTCTGGCACTTTCCTGAATGAAATAACCAGGGCCTCTGTCCCTGATAATGGTAAAATAAAAGAAAATAATACAAAGCCTGGACTTCTGGCCATCTTCAATGAAAGATTTCTCTGTACCATTTTCATGTGCTATTCATGGAAGGTAGTAGAGAAGCAGGAGTCTAAAACCACACCATCTTTAAGAATCCTTGACTGTCATTAAAACCCAGGGAAATGTTTCTCCATGACTTTCTCTGAACCAATAAGCTTCCAATCTCATCGATGTTCATTTGTCTTTGTTGAACTGTCTGTAAGGAGAGATGGATTTTTCAACACTTACCTCAGCCTGAGCCAGGCAGAGGTTACTATCTCTTTGAAATACCTTCTGACAGACATGAATTCTAATCAGGCACAGATGATTTTTCATTCACTGAAGACTTGAACCAAAAAGCGAGAGGTGACAAAGCTCAATCTTGCTAATCTCCTTTCCTCGCTTTGCTAAATGTAATCGGCAATTGCTGGTACTGACCTTTCTTTCCTTGACATCAGGAAAAGGATGGTCTTACTGAGTTCATCCCTCCCAGCCTGATGAGGAGGCCTGTACTTCCAGTAAAGTGTAGGGTGCAGATAAGAACATGCATTCCCTGTTATGATCAAACACAGGTGAGTCCATTGACACCATTTGTGAGGTGGAGAAAAAACAGCAATCGAAATGCTGAAGTAGAAACAAAGTGATCATTACACTTGTGCAGATCTCTCCCTGCACCTGAGGGAAAAGGGAAGAATCTTTGTAGAGGAATACAGACTGAAATTACATTCTGGACAATAAGGGACTTTATTTTCTTAGGCACTTTTTCAAGCCTAAATCGAATCTGTGCATTTTTACAAATGAACTAATACAGAATTTAGCCTGGTCACGTGTGATGTGATGATTCCAGAAGAACAGTGTACACTAACATGTCACATGTCAGCAGTATAAAGCCCTGCTGACCTGTAACCAGGAACTGCTGGTTACAGGTCACACACAAGAAAACTTGTCACACAAGAAAACCTGTGACTCATGGTTTGCAAAATATTAGAATGTAAGCTTATAATTGGAATTAGTCTGACTTCTGAAAAAAAATAATTAGAACAGCCTATAAAACCTGGTTTTCTGAGGTCCCCCTTTATTCATAAGAGATTCACTCTCAAATAAATGTAAAGAAATTCCATTACTCTTCTCTTGGATGCCTGGCAGCTACCTAAGAGACCACAAGAACTCATAATTAGGGAAGGAACAAGGGGAGAGAGAGGGCTGAAACATGCTTTGAAATACATTTGCATTCAGGAGGAAGCAAAATGCCCCTCAAAGATGGAAATGAAAGACACTGGGATAAGATCTCACTCTTTAAGGCGATAATGTGGAGAAATAGTATTTTTTCATGAGACTTGTATGTGAGTCCAGCACAACTGCTCTCCCCCTGCTCCCACTCCCTAAAAGATATAAAAGCAAGCTGAATAAGGACATTAAGCTATAATCTGAGTATGCGTGTTAGTGAGTTTGGTTTTCTCCTTTAAATGTATATTCAGCTTTGTAAACAAGAACACTGAGATTCTGGTCTCATAGTGACAGCAAATCTAAATAAAGACTTGTTGCAGGCAAAAGAAATGAAAAAATAGATTGAGAAGTTTAGCAAGCCAAGACAGTTTTTTTTTTGATACCAGCGATTAGAAAGCACTGTCCATTAAACTCCAACTTGTTTTGGTAGCTGGTGTTGCCAGGACCCAGGAAAAGTCTTCCTGACATGTACCACTTGCAAACTGTCCACCCAGGAGCAACGGAGGCAACGCTACCAATAGCTGCAGGAATAAGCCTTATTGATGCATCATGTCTCTGTCAGGTCCAGACATCTTTTGTGGGATTTCATTTGAGTTGTTTACAGCATAGACAGGTATGTCTGGACTCTTTATCTAACCTCCCTGTGAGGTCAAGAGACAAAAAAAGACACTGACTAATTCACTTAAACTCAAGGGGACGTTCAAGGAGATCAGGACTGTTTGCCCATTAAAAATGTCGATTTCTGTCCAGCAAGTACAGAGCCCAGGGTTACTACCTGGCAGGCATCTAGACCTATGCAAAATTTATCCTACCCTTCATTTTAGCAGGTGTTGCGTAAATTAATAGATCACAGGCATAGGAATAATCAGATCATGTCCCCCAGACATGCCCCCAAATATGATTGTGTGGCAAAACAATGAAAATATTATTCCATAGTTCAAGTATCTCTCCACATTTATGCCAAAAAGCCCCCGACTGCTGATGCAGCCATAAACCAGCCTGCTGCTGCTGCAGAGGAGGAAGTCAACAGTTGCTGGATGTTTGCTGGCTGCCACATTCTTTGTTTGTGGCAGCAAACCAAATGGAGCACAGAAACCCAACAGGCTTTTTTTGGCTTGGGTTCAAACTATGAAATGGTCCTACAAATTGGGTTGTAGCCAACTCTTCTTCTCATATCAGGTATCCAGGGAAGAAATCAGTCAGGCCTGCAATCTGTTTTGTCTTACCTATTCTCACTCTCTGGAACTAAGACAGGCATTTTTCTTTCATTGCTCTCCTTAGCCACCTTTCCTGCCCTGCTAATGTGGTTTTTTCCCCCATATAATAAATATATACATCCTTCCTCAAACATAGTAATCTGAGTATTATTAGCATAGAAATGATATCAAGAAGTATGTGAAAAAGCCATTTCCTATGCCCTCTCCTTGCAATTATAGTTAAACTGCTTCAATAAACAACAAAATCATTCCTTGCACACATCATTACCACTGAAAAAGATTAAAATGGTCTGGCTATCAGAAAGAAATTAAAAAACAACCCACACACAGAGGATCAACTTCTGAATGCACCCATCCAACCCAAATTCCAGCACGTGGCCCCTCCTTTTTAAGAAATGTCTCCAGATGCTGATTCCCTTCCCCTGCCCAAGCAGCCCTGGAGGTGATGAAGAAAGAAGAAGGAAAGGCAAAACAAGGTAATTAAAAAACAAACAAAAAACCAACAGTGGTAGATGTCTCTGCCTATAACCTGCCTGGAGCTCAGGAGAATCAAGCTGTCTCTAATCTGATTTCCAGAAAAGGGAAGAGGCTGAGAAGGGCCAATACTTTAGTGTCTGAACCATTTTTTAGCTCAGCTGTCCCTGTGTTATTGCACTTAAGAATGTGTTATGATTTGCACTGGGGAGTGCTAGTTTATTTTCCCAAAGAATGTGTTGGACAGCTTCATTACACAGACAATAGATTCATTTAGCTGGTGCCTACCTTTCATGAGGCAAGTTTTAAAAGCAGATTATTGTTTCCTGTACATTTGCTGAAAATACGTTTAGACTGTTTTCTCTAAATACAAGTTTCTTTGATAGGTTCTGTGTCCTAATTATAAGATTCACTGCACATAAAATTGAACTCAAGAAATAGCTATTATCCCTGGATTGTTTAGTGCTTGGTGCAGCAGGGTCACTTTCCTGATTGAGGCCTCACTGCTCTCTTATGATGCAAATTATGTTAGAATAAGAATAAGAAAAGCATTTCTCATTGATTATGAAGTTTAAGCTATTTTATAAGCAATATATGATAGTTTGCATTGTGTCTTACACAGCTATACAGAGCACAATTGCAATGGTACCTATCATGCATAATGCTATACATGAGGCACGCTATTTTTCTCAATGCTTCTATGTCTTTGTGTGTACATCTACATTGCATTAGAAACACTCATTTGCTAAAATAACCCTAGGTGTGTCATCCAGAGCTACATCCTTGGCAATCTCTTTTTACCACTGAAAGCTCTGCGTCTGTTCTGGCAATCTTTGATTTCACTCTGTGAGTTCCTCAGCTGGGAGGGAGGTTGCTAGTTAGCTGGCAAATTAGCTCCAGCACCACTAACCAGAAAATCCAGGTTGCACATAAAAGACTCTTCAGGCCTGCACATCTGACCTTCACTGGCCCAAGTCAAAGCCACACAGGCTCCAGTCATTGGGCCTGTCCAGTGTGTTCCTCTTTTTCTCTTCTTTTTTTTTTTTTTTTTTTTTTTTTTAAAGGCAGCAAAATAGTGAAAAGAGATGGAAATTTTCCCTTGACCTCATTTGAATATCAAAGCCAGCCCTTGTATCCTCAGGGAATAGACAAGTATGTGGGCTGAACATGCTGCTTGACACAATTTGTCTTCACGAAAACACTCTTCTTGTCAAAAGTAAACACTTGTAAGAAACTGTTAGTGCCCGCTATAATTCCGTCACTCAACTGGTCCTATTAAGTACCTTATTAAGTACATTACTGCCCACTGCTTTGTTATTATAACTTGTGACTTTCTTATGCTATTGTCTCAGTGTAGTCCCAAAACCTACAGTATTAGGAAACCCAGCTATTAATGTGTTGGGCTGGGCTAGGCTAGGCTGGAAGAGAAGTCACATGGCTGCTTGAATTAGTTTGTAGCTTCTTTTGACTTGGAGGCTTGAGGGCTTTTTCTTTTTAGCATGTCGGTAGCCTGACACCTTTTTCTGTATTTAGAATGATTTTTGGAAATGAAGATGGGCCACAAAGCTGAAGTTGGAAGCTTGGTTTCTCTGCTTAACCATCATGACCAGATTTGTTTACTCTCTGGTGATCACAGAGTCTCTTATTATGGGCGAAGTTGTATATGTCAGAAAGGAAGCAATTTAAATTTTATATCCCAGGGTAAATTTGGATCGCTTTAGAGACAATAACTGCACAAGGCCATGTTTCCATCACTCTGCAGGCTTAATTATGTCAGACTGAGATGAGAAACAGACACAAGAACTGGATCATTCAGAATTTAAGGTGACTGTTGATGATAAAAGAGGTTCAATATTTGTACTTCCAGAGAAGGTAAAAATATTTTCCAAGAAGCTATTTCTGGAGGAATGATGCATTTTCTCTGAATAATGCTTTGAATAATGCTTCCATACAGTTTTTTGAGTTAAAGTTCTTTAAATGTCTCACCTTATATTTCTATATAAAAATCTGTTAACTTTTTGAATACAGCTTACACTCTGAATTTTCTGGGTCTGAGGAGAACTACAACAACAGTACAATGATTTATTTCTCAGCATTTTGGTACTAGCCCATGCATTCAGTTCTAAATAAGATGTTCTTCTTTAGTTTTTTGAACATAAGATGTTCATATTTGAGCACTTCAAAAAGCCTGGCAAAATGCTTTTTACATCTTAGGTATGACAGACATCTGTCAGTATTTCTAAGGATTTGCTGATAGTTATGTTAATTTCTAAATCTTCTTTTGAACTCAATTCTAAGAGCAGAAGCCCCTGGGTAGGGCAAAGTCAATGGTACACAGCAGCCAGTGAGGGTCCAGCAGTTTGCCTTCATGTGGGGAGCACAAGGCAGCCAGTGGTGGAGCTACTGTGTAATTTGCAGTCGCTTTATTGTCTGAGTAGGGTATGTGGTAGGGTGTAACGACACAGTCATTTCAGGATTAGCTGCAGAGGTGTAAGTGGTGACCCCATCTGTGCTCCTTAGCCTCTCAACATGAAGTTCCCTCCTCCTTCACAAAGAAGGTCTGCAAATGTCTCTTACCCACTTCACTGCAAAGTCACCTGGGTTATGACTTGCCCTTGTTATAATCTACCTGCTGTTACTCTGAAATGGAATAGGACTCCTTGCGTCGTCCTTCACAGCATCTTATAATCTCCAGCCTGGTAATGTCTTAAACCATTCTGTCAAGACCCAAAAAACACTCCATTAGGTGAGACTACTCTATATAAAGGAGGTCAAAAGAGCCTATATCCCAGAGAACTCTGTGCTTTAAAACTACTGTAGCTCTGACAGTTCTACCTTATGCTACCAAATACCAGTTACATGAAAATTTCTGGTAACATTGCAAAAGGTACCAGAGCTCTGAGATGAGCTTTTGTACCAGTAACAATTAACAACACAACTCAAAATGAACAACACTTTCTTTCTGTTAGGGGAAAAAAGAACAACTCAGCATTGGCAACTTTGGAAAGAACAAGCCTCCTCTGTGTCTAGCTTGAAACAATTAAACGTACTTAAGAGCTCTCTCTGTCCTGGCCTAGGAGACACATGTATCAAAGAAATTAATGCTCCTCTGACACTTTCTTCTTAGTGCCTCCCTGGTTCTGTTCCACCTAGAAGACCAAGAGGAGACACGAGTACAGGTGTACTCACATGGTCTCGAAGGTCACCATATAACAGAGTAATGCCCTGTAGAGAAACAATGAAGTTTTGTTATGGAGAAATCTCAATTTATCAACATATCAGCAGCTGATTCACTACTAAATACTTTGTTGTAGTCTTACCTTCAACCTCTGTAAGAGCTGAGGACAGGGCAGGACACATCTGGAGATGGTAAGTCATCTGGATGCCTTAACACCTGGAGTGGGTGCATGGAAATTTTTCTGTTTAATTCTATGGACCTTGATTAAAAGCTTTAAAGATGCTACCAAGATCTAATAATTTCTCAGTACCCAGCAGCAATATTTATCTTTAATCAAAAACACTGCTGTGCTCTACAATGAAGAATGAGAAACACCATTAACTACAATAGAAAATATTGCTTCCCTTAGAAGATCAGATTGCTTAGACTTGGCATCCTCAAGTGTTAACGTAACATTGCTATGAAGCAAAGCTTATATAAACCTAGTTACTGGCAGAAAAAAAATAACTGTGAAACGTGCCTTCTTTCTCCCTCTGGCCCTTAAAATGGACAAAAGCAAAGACAGACAGGTATAAGCAGCCTCCTGAGAGTGAGACAAATATCTCAGCTATACCCAAAGTCTTCTTAAGAAATATGTGCTTTAAATACATGGCTTTAAAGTCAACTGCTGCTGCTGTGACAATTGGCGACTGGCCAGCAGTCCTGGTTCGCATGGTGCTGGCTTGCAGTTGGCTCAGGGCAGTGCCTGGAACTCCTGTGTCTTAACGAGGATGGAGTCACTTGGTCTCTCTCCCATCTTCTCCTGTGTTAACACTCTGGACCATCATACCCCATCTTTCTCAGCAGCTTCCTCCAAACTGCTCCCAGCCCCAGCAACCTGCACCTCCGTGAGTGCAAACGTTCTCTCATGCTGCTTTCTGTCCCCAAATTCCTTCACCTCAAGGTCCAGCAACATTGTATCTGGTTCTCTCCAACTGTTTCCTCTTCTCCTGGGCTCCACATAAGCATTTAGCTTCTGGGAATTTGCGAGCTTTCAGGGTGGAGACAAGAGTCAATAAAGGCATAGGCAATTTGGAAGTCTCCTGGAGCTTCTCACCTTCCTGCTCTCCAATGCCCAGGATGCATCTTGAGCTGCTCTTCCTTCACATCTTATGTGCCTACTTGCTGACTTTACCATATTCATTCAGTCATCCAGCCCCCTAATCAAACACTACCAGTCTCCTTAATGGTAAACTCTGTCAGGAGGCTGTCTCCCTCTAGATTCCCCTCTGCCAATGTCTGTAGAATAAGGTTTCCCTGCCTTTCTGCTGTCCCACTCCTTTGACATGCATCTTGTTGAACACTGTGCCCTGTTATAAACTTGAGGTGATAAGGAAAGATTATGAAAGAAGCATTGAAATGATAGAGTTTTGAACTGCTCTTTAAAACAACTTGACATACAAAGGCTTCCCATTATTTAACTACCTCACAAGATAAATTCTGCAGAAATCCACTCAAGCTTCATCCCAGCAAAACAAGCCAGAGCAGCGCAGCTCAGGCTGCAGCAGGAGTATCGCTGCAGGCACACGGCTGTCTATGGATTTCTCTGCAGCTGATCACTCCAGCAAACCCTGGTTTTGTTTACCTCAAGGCAGGGTGACTGGGAAGGCTGCTGGACTGAAGATGTGTGACTGAGATATGAATTAGCCTATGTAGCATTTTCTGACCGCTCTTCTTTGAAAAGCAGGCATTGTATGTAACAGTGTGATACCACTCTGGTGTGAAAATACACGCATGGTTTTCCCCCTTTGTAGAAGAGGGAGTTTCCTTAACCAGGCTTGAAAATGGCAAGTGCCGTAATTTTCCCCACCCAGATGTAAGTAAAAAAGAAAGAATGGTGATTGTGTATCTTTCCCTACTAATTTAAGTCCATTTTGTGAAATTACCATGATGAGTTGGTTATGCTGGGCTGTCTGCTAATTGTTTTCCATTCTGCTGCCTTTAAGTCACTGTGCATTGGTCTGTGGCTCAGCTGTGTGTACCTTTATTAGGAGGCTCACTAGATCTGTGGCATAACTCATGCCTACATCAGCCCATTCACAATTTTCTCAGTTTCTCAGTGCTGCTAGTTTCATCTTCAGTTAACATTGGTGCAGTAGTGATTGCTGCAATTCAAAGTCCCATGCACTTTTTTTTTTCTGTCAGTCAACCTGTCACTCATTTTTTAGGCAGGGGCAGTAGCAGAGGTTAGAATCAAATTATTTTTAGTGCTCACTGACAGACACAGATTGGATCCTATCTCCTTTTGGAAGTAGAAGCATAAAGGTTACACAGTGAAACACTCTAGAAACAGACAGAAAAGGTCTTCCTCTGCCTTTGTAGCCCTAGTTGTGTGATTTCTTCTGTTCCCAACAGATGCATAACCTAAGTAGATACCCATAAAATCTTAGCTCTGTGGCATGGGAACCTCTTCTGCTGCACTGGCTGAGACCTCACTGAAGCTATTCATTCTCGTTTGTGGTTTTGTAGGGAGACATCACTCCCAGAGAATCAGAAATCCTTATCTTTGTGAATCACAACACCTCAAATAACTCACATTTGATTTTCCCACTGTTTGCTGTGGGTCCTTAGCCCAACTTCTGCCTGTGCTGGTACTTTGTTGGTGGTTCACTAGTTTGTCTCCACCAGTACAGAGCTGTGTTTTACAGTCAGGTCTGGCTGACGAGCTTTGAGTAATCATTTCACAGCACACAAATAATTTCAAATCATGTCAAGTGATGAAAAATAATTTCAAATCATATCTGCCTATTTTACTGCTTGCTTTCTGCAAGTAGTCTACCTAGCAATTTTTCCTGTAGGAATAGTTCTAGTATCAATGCTTTTTTGCTTGATTTTCAGCAGGGACAAAAAGATATATTTTTCTTATGAGATACTTAACATGGTAACTGATGTAAAATAAAATCCTTGTAGACGTAGTTCTGTCTGCAGGTGCTATTTAAGTTAGTAGGTGAATGGTCATACTTGGTAGAGGAAGATGTAGTTTAAACCAGCCTATTAATTTCTCTCGTAATTATACATCGACTTGTCTTCACCTGAGCTTTTATCTCATGTTACTTCCCACAGTCCAGATAAGAAGGTTATTTGAGTTTGGTTTTCTTCTCTTTCCTTCTGAAAAGAAGACCTTATATTCTCATTCTAGAATTGTCTGATGCCATGCAGTAGGTCAACAGCAAAGTTAGAGGTTATTCTTCTTGATTTCTTCTAGGGTATCCATCAGATTTGGTCAAAGTGTACCAAAACAGGCAACTCCTCCTTTGAAAACATCTTAGTGTAATCTGCTGGCATTCAGCAAAGTATCCTATTAGCCTACACTATGAAGATGGTGAATGTTGAATTCTTCAAATGCAGATTTTGTTACCTAAATTAGCATTAAGGAGTAAATAAGTTTACTGACCGAGCACCCAGAAGCACCTAGCAGAATGCCGTGGGCTTTTGTTATTTGTTGCAAAAATAAATAAGGGGTGTAATTTGATTGCCTACACATAGGTGTGTGTTGCCATTTGAGGCTCCATAGGATGCCTCACTTGGCCTACAGTGACCTCTCCATGAGGGCATAGGTTTGTTTGTGCTCCCATGCCATATCTGCCACACGTGGGAGGACGTCTCTAATAACCTAGACCATCAAGAGTATATGTCTAGTCCCAGTGTCCAGAGTTGCAGTAAGCTTGCTGGGAAGCACAACAGAAACTGCCAAAAAAAAATCCTTGCTTTCCAAAGTCATACAGCAAGTTGTATACGTTAGAGAGCAATCAAGTCATTGTTTGGTGGTAGATGGCCTCCCTGATTCCTGAAACCACAGTGACTGCTGTGTTATGCTGTGCTCCCAGTCACCGTGCCTGCTTCCCTCACCCTCCTCCTTGTACTTTCTTGCCTGGCACTCTCTCCTAAAGGCTACTGACTCCAAAACAGCAAACGTCTTATCCACAGCAACATTCCTACTTCAGAGAAACCATGTCCGTGCTGGAAGTAATGACTCCATTTGATGATTTTTGCCAGATTAAAGCCAAAATACTCAACACCTTTGAGATCGTCATTGTCCTTGTGTAATCCATGTGGTTGCTGATTAAGTCAATTGCAATTATAATAAAGAATCAAATCTCTGATGTTGCACGAGAAAAGGTGGGAGCTGAATACATGTACAATCAGCAATGAGGAGTCAGGAATTTGCCTTAGGACTAATTGTTTGGTTTTAAGTATATCCTTGAAAATTCTGCCTTTCAGTTCCACATTATATGTCTCCAAGAAGTGTAACTGCTGCCTGTCAACACCACAGAAACAGGAGAAATCCTGTTTTCCCTCCTATCCTATTACTCAGAAAAGGGTTAGTCATAACTGGCCAAAATAAATGTGACTTTATAACGTAAGGCCCTCACTATGCCTTGCCATCCATCTCTCTTCCTGGAGTATTTCATTATTTCATTTTCTGCACTCCTTCTCCTTATTCCAGCACACTGATTTTAAGTGACAGTGTCTAAGGCTACACATTCATGTAAAAAGGAAAACACTTCGGGATCTCTTTCTTATTCTCTTTTATCGCTGAGAAAAATGCCTGATTATCAAATTTAAAACAATTATTGGAAACAAAAACCCTCACCAAGACAAGCCAAAGAAATCTCCAGACACTGCTGATCGTTTCCTGCTAACAGCATCATTATTAATCTTTGACCGTATTGGCAGAGGAAAGCAAGTGGTACAAACTATCATCAAGGAAACAGAACAGGAAAAATACAGCCCTGGGGGTACAACCTTGACTATTCAAGAAGGGTGTCAAAGGCGAACTGGAGTAGCTAGTCTCTTTGCTCTACTGTGTGCTCTGCAAGAGAGCACAGAGCTTGACTTCAATTCCATTTCAAAACAAAAAAAAGACCCAAACTATTTCTTTGGAATTTAAAAGAAATTTCCTTTTCCGTAGGAAACTTCACTATGTGTTTTATTTTGATATGCAACTTTGTGTGCTCAAAATTTTAAAATTACCATGGAACAGAAAGATGGCATTTTTTACCATTGTGAGTCATGAAACATGAAGATATTAATTGCTGGTTTATTCTCAGACACAAAACTGATCTGAGTTTCAGGAATGAGAAAGTTGCAGGCAGGACACTGATAAATTTTTGATATTCCACCTTACAGCAGCAGAGAAAGATAAATTGCTGCATTATCCTGGAGATTTCTAATATAAAAAAAGCATAAACAACAACAGTTTGAAATCCCAGAGCAACTTTACCTTCTTCAGCACATGAGATAGTCTCCATTTCATAAGATTTCCACCATAATTTCTGTAATATTGCTAAATTTTCCCCACTGGGACAGTAAAAGACTGGATTAGCATTTGGGCTTTGGGCTGTGGTCTAGATTACCACATTAGGGATGTTAAAATGGAAAGTATTTCCTGCTACACCAAAACCTTTTTTTTTTTTCCTCTTTGGTTGGCTTGGTTCTAGAAAGGTAACTTGAACACAAACCCAGATGGAATATATTCTCAAATGGAAAAATTTAACTTCACTATAATCCTAGTTAGAGCAGCTCTCAGACTGAGCATCCGATGGGAACAATAAGAAGCTATATGGCAATGCATATTCCTCAGCCTACAGAGGGAAAGAGAAATCAGAAATGTGTACTCTTTAAAGGTAATATCCACAGAGAGAAGTACTAGCATTTACATTATTCTAGTGCCCTTTAGTTGAGATCCAAATTTGTCTTACTAAATTACCATCTTTAGGCAATCTGTTCTCTCTGCAAGCCAGAAAGTGCCATTTTTTATGCCCAATACAATGTTGTTTAGTCATTAATGTTCATGACAATGTCAAGTGATGACATGGTTGTTATTTGACACAATCTTAATTGTCTTGCTCTCAAAGTTGGAGTCACACTGGGAAAATTGGAATGGCACTTAGGTGTTTTACTCAGCTTCCAAATGCCAAATAATAAACTTCATATAATGTCAACTTTACACAATTCAACTCAGCACAACTGGCTTTTGCAAAAATTTATTGAACACATTTTTTATTAACAATCTTCCTTCCAGACAAACATTGCATTAATAATATGTATCAACAATCAGTGTTACGACATACTACTCTAAATGTGGATTAACGTTTCAGTGCTCCAATGACTTTTGATTTGCCACTGAGGTATTGCCCCGACGGTGTGGATCTGGAGCCTTCCCTTTGGACAGGAGTTCCTGTGCTCCCACCCATCCATTACATTCACTCAGCTTTTGGTACAGCATTGCCCAAATGTGCCCACAAATAACTTGTCTGAGTGAATGGTGCCTGCACTTGAAAACTCAGGTAAAATTAGGTTATCCAGTGAAGTTGTAAACTGGAGTCATTAATTTAGTCACCACATTAGATCATGTTTTGCACTCTCTGAAATGAGGTTTCATATTGCTTTCTGCCTCAGAAGTTAGTGCTTATTTTAGCACTCTGGGTGCTCTACCAAGCTGACAATGGCAATGGATCATTCATACTCCATAAGCTTCACCTAAAACTACCTTGTTTCCTCAACTTGGTAGAGTCTAGTTGCTTCATTAAGTGTCTTTCAGTGTTCAAAACTAGATCTCATCATGGACCTAACTTTCCACCCCGTAAACTGGCCTGAGGACAAAGAGCCAATCACTCTTTGTGTATAAGCATTTTGTCTCTGAAATCCTATCCCAAAGAGATTGCCTTCTTATATTGTGTTATTAAAAGCAGCAAGGTGGTCTGGAGGTTGGCTTCCTCCAGCTACAGGGAAATCACCATGTCTAATGTCATAGATACAATTGATGTCTGCAAGAATTGAAGCCCCTGCTACCCACCATGTTGGATGAACAGACCAGCTCTGCTTCCCCGACCCTGGTGTGAAGCAGCCTGGCAAGCAGACACAGTCTCTCAGGTGGAGTTGAGGGGCTGCCTCTCACAGTCACCTTGGATGGCCAAAGGTTCTCTGGAAAGGCAGGCTAGTAACCAGGAAAGAGGTGCTATTGAAAAGTGTGTTTCTTCACAGCAGCAAGTGCTGCCTACTGCAAAGGCCAGTCTTGCTGCTGGCCCTCCTGTTGTATCATCTGAGTCCTATACAGTTTTCCTTTCCTTAGGCTCGGGTAGGTATAGAAGGAAATCAGAAAGGAGACTGCAGTGCAGCAGCATGGGGAAATGACAAGGACTAGCAGTGCATGCAGAGCTGGAGTCCAAGGGTAACAGGGACACAGGGCCTTTCAGTGTGCCTGACAGGTCCCCCATGCAAAAGAATGAAATCTCTCCCTATCTTTCCCCACCCTGAAAATAATAACCTTGCTCAGGAGGAAGCTTGCTGCATGTGCTTGAGAGACAGGAGACACAATATTACAATCACTTTCATTCTTTTATCTCTCCATGACTTGAATACATTTAAATCCCAAGTGATTAGAATGAAGAAGAGAAGGAAGGAAAGGTTGTTTGAGGTGACTTGAAAAAACCCAACAATATCTCCTAAATTCAGATACTGTGAAGAAAATTTTAAAAAAGTTACCCTTTCCACAGCCACAGTTCTCCTCCAGAGCTTGCTCACAGATTCACAGAATTGTAGTGGTTGGAAGGGACCTTTGGAGATCATCTAGCCCAACCCCCCCTGCCAAAGCAGGGTCACCTAGAGCAGGCTGGACAGGAACACATCCACACAGGTTTTGCATATTTCCAGAAAAGAAGACCCCACAACCTCTCTGGACAGCCTGTTCCAGTGCTTTGCCACCCTCAAAGTAAAGAAGTTTTTCCTCATGTTGAGATGGAATTTCCTGTGTTCAAGTTTGTGTCCATTGCCCTTGGTCCTGTCAGCTGTCACTGAGAAGAGTCTGACCCCATCCTCTTGACACCGGCTCTTTAGATATTTATGAGCATTGATAAGATCCCCTCTGTGGATCTTATTAATCATTTTGCTGGGAAAATTCATGTGGTAGCAGGAAGGTAACTACTGATTCATATGATCTTTCCACAGATTCAAAGCAGGAGGTCATAAACTGTTCCACTGATGCCCGTGTTAAATTTTATCCCAGTCTTTATTTCTATTTCATTACTCAGAATAAAAAATAACTGGCCATAACTCACATACCTTTTTATCTGGTTTCCATAACATGTCAATGCTTATTGATATGTTTCTTTCTCCTAGGACTAGAAAGCAGGTGGGATAGAAACAGTAGGTGAGGGATTAAAGTATACCTGAAATGATATGTGCAAGATTCAAAAGCATCTTCTGAATGTCCTTTTTTTTTAAAATTATAGACAAAAGAAGTTTTAAATGGACCTTCTCTCATCCACACCTCTCTCCATCTTATCAATGAAGACTGGAGAAAGGAAGAAGTAGTCTGAGGTCTATGGCCTCAGACCTGTTTTGAATACCTGGCTCTGAATAAGTCTCTTGGGATATGTCCGCAGTCTTTCATCAGAGAATCATTGTGCTCTGCTTTTTCATATTGCATACAAGCTTTTTCACTCCCTGGTTGACAGTTAGACTGAGTCAATTTGTTTCCTTCAGAAGAAGGGTAGGGTGCAACTGGTAGGATCATTTCCTTCACGTCCTTTCCTATTAGAAAGATTGGACATGAGCCAGAACAGGTTTGGTTTCCTTCTCCAGCACCCGCCCTGTAGGTATGTGTGGTCTCACATATGCCCTGCCATACATCAGGATACACAACACACCTTTAGCTTGCTGTGAAGAGAACCTGTTGTTGGATACATCACCTCCTTTTAATCACTTTGGACACAGGACTGAGAGCTTACGTGCATACAAGGCCAACAGAGACAAACAAACAGAGGGAGAATGCAGATCAAGGCTTAGGCAGCATGCACATAACCAGTGTTCTCTAGAGGCTGTGAGCTGCTACTCTTCAACAGCTTGGGCATAAACCAATCTGGTGTTGCTTTAGGGGCTGTGGTTGTCCTTGCCAATGGAGTGGGGGAGAGAGGGTGCAGTTTGGTGAGGGTCCTTTTTCTGTGAAGTTGGTTCAGCTCTCCTGAAGAAAAAAGTCGTGGTTGGTCTGGGAGTGAATTCATAAGCCAAAGCCGTGCAACAGAAGAAAGGCTGGAACAAAGACAGACATGGAATTCAGTCAGTTATAGTCACCCAAAGACTTAAGACAAAAACATCAAAAAGAAAGTCTATAAAACCCCAGGAAAATACAAGCAGTGAGTCAGAAGATGACAATTTAGCAGGACCAAGGATTAGACTGTTCTATAGAACAATGAATAAAGGCAAACACTTCCCTCTTCCCCACTGACTTCTGCCTGCCTAGCAGACTTGTGAGGGCGAGGGAGGGATGTTGCATCTCTCTTAGGCTGCTCAACAATTATCATTCACCTCAAAAAATATTCAGGAGGTTGTATGGTGGTGGCCCATGTCTATATAAGAGAGACTATTAAAACCTGGACTGCTGACATCATCACGTGGGATTATGCACAATCGGTGGTTTTGATACTGTCTTCCATATTTGTTGGAATATGTTTGTCCTCAGTTGTGGAGGGCTTGAACAGCAGGGCTCCTTAATATTCCTTCCCTTGATTTAGCTCAGAAGGTCTTTTCATATCTCATTCACACATTGATTCCCTTTGCATATAGATAGACCGGACTATGAATCACAATTTCCATTCCAAAGGAATTGCTGATATATTTTTTTTTAATAATATTTTGGAAAGTTGACATATTTTGTTTTAACATTTTTGACTGAAATGAATAGTGTTGATGTTCCCAAATTAGACTGTTTGGTTTGCTGAAGTCAGCTGAAACTTTATTTGAAGTCAATTCAAAATGAACATACCTCTGCCAATGGTACTTCAGGTCCCTGGCTTGCCACTTGCTTTGAGATGAAACTGCAGTGACCTAGGGCAAATACAGGGTTGGATAAAGGAGCGAGGCCTGTCATGGAGCATGAGAAATAAGTCACATGAATTCTGACATAATAGGATTCAAAGTGTTCAAGTAGAACATATTGCTGAATAGATGATTTTGCCCTATAGTCATTCTGTCTGGGCAACTGGATCCGCTGGCATGACAGGGGCAAAGGGATGGCATGTTCCCACCCAGAGAGGAACAGCGCTGAATCTCTAACAGTGAAACTTGCTGTTTCACTGTCGGCATAGTTCCAAAAGGCATCCATAGCCAACTTTAAGGAAGAAAAGACAAGTTCATGGTGTGCAAGAAAAAAAGAAAAGAAAAGAAAAACAATGCTACAAATAGCATTGATAGTGGGCCAGCTGTTCAATGTCTGTTATCAGTTCTGAGGGAAAAAAAGACTTACAGACAGTAGGAGAGTAGCTGATTAGCTGGCTGCTTCTCCCAGGTCCTTCTTCTCCAGCTACTGAATGTATTGATTCATTCTACCTATGCATTGAGTAGGATACAGAAGCATAAACTGCCTCTTTCTCTCTCTCCTTCCATCTGATTTGGTTACTATAATCCTATGTAGGAACTGCAAAGATTTATTAGTACATTTATGATGCTGCTGCAAGCATATGAGAGAAAATATTTCAGCTAATAAGGTAGGTTAGCAGCTTATTTTATAATTATTTCCATTAAATTGATCAGTGAGGTCTGTCTTTATTTTCTCTGTACACCAGAATGAAACTGTAGTGCCATTTGCCACATATTAAAAACAGATATGTGCCCAGCATATAAGGAGTGTGTACAGTAGAAGCACACCTTGCATTATGTTTAATTACATTATATAGAGACAGAGCGATGTAGGAAAAAAGGTTGAGGCATGCTGGTTGGCCACCTCTGTTACATAAAAAAAACCTTAAAAAAGCAACCAATCCAACCCTCCACCTAAGCAACTTAAGACTTTTTTTAAGATTTAAATCGACTTTAAGACCTAAGATAGTTTTTTCTCACTCAACGTATTTGAGAGGAGAAGGGGAGGGGGAAAATGCAATAACTTTATGTAAAGTAGAGGGGTTAAGGGATGTAACAGCTTGCTCTTGAGCACTGATACTGTTGCAGGGTTCTGTATTTGCTTTGATGGGGCTACTCAATGTGCATGACCTTGATTAATAACTCATCCAGAGTTGTGTCAAAGATTCACTATCCTATGAAACATTCAGACTATTTTTCTCCCATTCCAAAGGGAAAAATGGTTTCTGAAAGTTCCTATAGGCATGTTCATGGCACTAGCACAATACTTATTTTTTAAATTTTTAAAAGTAAGCTGAGCCAGGGATTTCATGCTGTGAAGTTCCTTCCTTGGCCACAACCCTTAGGGCATCTAAGTTGCCTAGCACCCAGTCCAAAAGTTTATCTATGATGATACATCATAAGTTTTGTTCATGGGGTGGTTCAGAGTATTAAGCCAGAAAGAAACAACTCTAATGGATTCTTCGTAACAGAAACTAAAAGTAATTGCAAATCTATTTATGTTTAAATTAGAGCATACCTCCAAAAAAAATTCCAATCCTGTCAAGCAAACTGTGCATAGATCATTTGTAAAAATATTGGGTGACAGCACCTCCCTGTGCAGATTGTAACTAGTTTGTCAGTAAGCCTGGAGTATGTCAAATGCATTGCCAAAAAAGAAATATAAGGGATAACTGCTGGCATGTTTTGCATCAAAAAAACTCACCCCAAAACCAAAAATCCCAGAAACTAACTCCAAATTTGCTACACATATTTTGATGAGAAAATCCCTTGTCTCTGCGCTTCTCCTTGCGCTCAGCATGGAACTCCAAGTATTCACTTCATTGAACACCAGAGATGGTTTGCCTGCAAGACGAAGTAGCCATCAAGCTAAAGGGTACAGTTCCTAAACTCTGTTCTTCAAGCATCACACAGTGAAGTTCAAGCCTGTGGGAAGCCTGCCTTGTGATGGCATGGATATAGGTCCTCTGAAGGCTGGGAAAGGAAGCAATGGGAGGAGAACAGGAAGTTAGGGGAGAAGGTAGGTTTCTCTAAGACAACTAGCCAGGGTAAATCAACTAATTATGAGCAAAATAAAGTAATGGACTTCTACAAAGTAAGTTAATTTGCTGTATTAGTGTCATACGCAGAAAGCATTAGGATTTTTCGCGTGCACTGTATAGTTATCATAAGAAAAGTGTGCCATCTTGTGGGAAAATGCAGAAAATATCAAACCATGCCTTCGTATATATTTTGCATACATTGTGCAAAATGAAGGGCAGGTGTCTCTATGAACAAATATTTGAGGGAATATTTAGGAGGTCACTATCCAAAGGAAAGTCTCCAGCTTGAACACTGAAGGCCCAAAACCTTCAATAGATAAGTCCGACTTTCTGATTGAAAGACTTACATGGGCTTTGTAGTTCTAAGATTGAGAAAATACACTCAACCAGGAGATTTATTACTGACAATGCCAGACTAGCAAACTTCTTGCAGCCAACTGGGGACTTGACAGCAAGCTAACTCTTACCCAAAATTAATCAGCATAGCCCAGCTAACTCATACCATCCTAATATGAGATCATTTTAAGGAAAGAATATGCAGGTTGATTAGAAGAGATGGAAATGAAAATTAAGGGAAAAGGAGAAAATCAGAACTTGCAGAACAAAACTTGTATCACCAAGGCCTCAGTCTCTGTGATTCTTGGCAAAGACCAAGTCAGCAAGACTTCATATCCAAGAGAATCCAGTTATATTAGGAATACAAAATGAAAACTAGACAATAGCAACAAATGTCTTGGTCAAAGATCAAATGCTTTACAGCTAATCCTTGGCTTATTTATATAGTTTGTGTGTGAACTGATGCAGGCAAGGCACAGGAACAACTGTGAAACCATGGATGAAAGGCCAAGAACAAGTTTAATCTCAATACCTCACAAATCGGAGAGTCTGTGAAGCGACACCTGGGCAGAGGTGTGCAAGCAGGGGATGCAGGCACCGCGCAATGAGTGAGGGTCCTGATTAGTGAGAGTCCTTGTTAGCCAGATTCCATGTTAGCCAGGGTCCCTGTTAGCCAGAGCATGAGAGAGTGAGGGAGAGCAGACTCCCTGCTCTTGCTGGTATTTCAAGGGTTCGAACAGGCATAGTTTTCCCACTGTACTTTGATATTCTTCAACAACAGGGCAGGAATCTCAAGTGGCTAGATAAGGTGTCCCTGAGTCCATCACAGACTTACGTTATCTAAGTGCAGATGTTCTACTCACAAGCACACAAGACTGAACAACAACTTGTGTGATATATGTGTTTCCCAGCACCCCGGGTGTGAGTAACTTGAGCGTATTTACATCCTCCTTGCCAATCTTCTGTTACTTTCCCACAGTTTGGAAGAGCGATGCTTTTCAACCAGGCATTTGGGCATGAGTATTACTGGGCTGCTGTTGCTCAGGTGTCCTGCTGCAATAGGCATCATGAGGCAAAGATGAGAAAAGAGCAACATGCATCTCTGGGAGTCAGGGCATAGAAACAGAGAAGAAAGGTGGGGGAAGTTGTCCTCTACCAAAGAAAAGAATAGGTAGTAGGAGTTTATGGGGGAAAAAAAGGACTGTGCTGCATTCTTTCCCTCCCCAGCAGCTGGAGTGAGTGCGATCTCCTCTGACAGAGCCTGCTCAAAGCCACCTCTTAGCCCCCCTGCTCACAGCTGGTTCAATAACTGTGGGACACTACTTCTAAAGTACGAGGTTAATGAGCTCTTTACAGCCAAAGCTGCTCAAGCTTCACAGCTGGGCTTACCCTTTGACAGGAAGAAGTGTCAGATGTGTCTCATTAGCTGCTCTGCTTTCCCATAGTCATTGAAATAACACAAAATATGGAAGAAAACTGTACTGACTGGAATACAAAAAAAAAAAAGAAAACACAGGTTAGGACAAGATGCCTTGCCATAGAATCATATTTGGGACACACATGTTTTAAATTTAAAAATGACTGAGAGATGCTAGACAGTGGAAGGAAAAAGGATATTAATAAAAAACAAAATGACTGTCGGAAGTCTTAATAAGCAACAAAAAAGGAAGTCCGAAAACTTTTTGGTCTTTTCTGCTTGAAAACCTTCTTTTGTTATAAACAGTTCCTTCAAATATAACAGTGTCCAATGTAGCGGGGTGATAATTTTTAGTCTGGTTTGTTATTTTTACATTAAGAATGTTAGTTACAAAATAAGGAGAAGGTCAAGCATCAAAACAAACAGCAAGTTCATGTGATACATCCAGAGTGTTGGCAGAACATATTTTGAGTGAGCATAGATCCATGGAGTGGGGCAAGATTCACAACACTGAACCAGAAGCTCAGATGCCAAAGTATGGAGCTTGATTGCATTCTGTTTCCTGGAAGTCCATAAAGAGAGAGGGACTGCAGAGAGAGAAGTTAAGGACGTCTGTTCAAAGTCTGAAGTTTGACAGGTTGAATCAGGACTCTGCTGTGGCCATATTCACTTTAGAGGTATTTGGTTCAGGACACCAGACTGTATCTAGTCCAAAGTAAAATTGCATGTAGTATTGTTAGAGTGCCCCCAGCAACATATTCTTTAACCTATTGATCTGCCTTGATTGAGCCAAACTGTTGCTCATGTAAACATTAGCGTGTGTTTGCTGATGCAGCACTCAGCAGAGAAAATTAGCCTGGACAGAGAGCTGAGCAGACATAGTTATGTTGTCCCCAGGCTAACTTATGTAGAGATAGCTCAGAAAGTATTTTTTGCAGAGGTTCCCTCTTTCCCGGGATTGCTAGGAAGAGCAGGGAATGCCAAACATCAGTCACAATGTCCCCTCAACTTAACTAAATCATTTGTCCAACACCCTGCCTTGTGGCATGCAGGCTCACCCACTGGCTGACATGCAGGAAAAGCAGGGCCAGTGCTGGCAACAAGGCAACACACAGCTGCAGCCTTAATATTCAGGGTACTGTGAAGGCTGTTGCTTTTCCTGGCGCAGGAGAATGTCAGCTTCTAGTGGCAAAAAGTCCTTTGCAGCAGAATGTAGCAGGGCTTTGTTAAAGATGATGGAAGGGACAATGAGGCACAAAGGTGGAATCTGGCCTTGATATTAAGAAGAGAGAGAGAGTAGTAGTAAGGAGTCAACATCAGGTTCCTGTAGGCTTTTTTCCATATAAAGATGGATTATGTAAACATATGCTGATTGCATCATTCATTGGTGAGCTTCACTTTGGAAGGCTCAGGCTTTAAATTGTATTAATTGGGGCTTCCTATGATGACAGCACCAAGTCCAGTGAAGGAAAGGGGACTGTATTTGAATAAAGGTCTAATCAGGCCAGTAGCAACTTCATATTCCCACTGCTGAATGGCCTCTTTGTCAATTCAGCGCAGATGTTTGATTGTAACCTGCTCCCTTGGTTTCTTTTTTTATGCACAGCCGAACTGGTGTCATAAAAAAACTTGCAATAACATTCTTGCGTATTTACTCTGAATTTCTCCCAGTTGGTTTTAACCTTTCTAAAAATATAACTTACATATTTGTTTTGACTAAAGAATTATTAATTCCTGTAGTCCCTGACTAGAATAGGACATTGTGATCATTCACTGAACTTAGGGAGCCTGTGACAAGTTCTGGCAGTGCTAGGGAGCAGACAGAAAGCTCTTTGGAGGAAAAAGGATATTTGCAGGGTGGAAACCCATCCTTCCTTCCATTGACAGAAGCTGTCATGGACCAGTTCATGATGTGCACTGGCTACACCACGTACCTTTTGTTCTTCTTTGTTTCTACTGGAAGTAGACATTCTACTGGCCCCTTTCCCATCCAAGCTATTCAACTTGATACAGCTCCAAACCACAAAATTGGTTCCAATTTTAATTTCTCAAAGTTTGGGATAGGGTTTTCATCCCATATCTAGTTAGAAGGTTGTTTCTCATAACAAAATAATTTATTTCAAATATCTAGAATATACAAAATGTTTACAACTCCGCATATGACATTATTTCAATGATTTTTCTTTGTTTTTTTCAGTCTAGCCCAGACTCCCAAGAAGAACTGATGTATAACTCCACTCATACTTGCTTCCTCTGATTTTCAGCTGGATTTATTGCTTGATTTCCTCAGGAGCCGTGGAAACTCCCAGCCATCTGATTTTTAACAGGCTCACTTCTAAGGCAGATCATTTCTCCTCCCTGACCCATCTCTCTAGGAAATCTCTCCTCTACTCTTTCTAGTGACAAGTTCTGCCTGCATATTAGGTTGCTTAAAAAAAGCCGAAAACAACTGCAACTGTTTTACATGGGATGTACTGTATTTTCCTCCTTGCATACCCATGCAATGAGGTGGAAGAGGATGGATATGAAGCCTTCCCCATAGCCTTGCTCACAGTGCAGGGGAGCCAATTAAAGTCCCAGAAAGGGGGTAAAGGTGTGTTACTAATTGCCATGGGCCAGAATGAGCCTAGAGCAGCCACCAGCAGATGAAGGAAAGAAGTTATGGTTTAAAACCAGTCCCTGGAGGTTTTAAGTCAGAAGTCCAAAAACCTGACTGGCAATTTTTTGTCATTTTTATTATTTGCCAGGAAGAAAAAGTAGGTGACCTTATTTCAGCACCTAAAGATTTTAGCAAAGCACAGCACATTGTGTAAGAAAGCTTTTCCTTGCTCTGCACTGGTGACGGCATCTGTTTTCTGAACCTGGATCTAGTTGGTGCTAGGCTGTGTTATGGATGAATTTCACAGGCAGTTTTCTGTCTCTGTCCTTAAAACCACGTAATTTTTAAGAAGTAGCCCACAGTATTTTTTTTGGCTGGAGCTTGCCAGACTGTCTTGAGATTTTAGTTTTGCCAGATATTGCTATCATGATCAGTGAAATTTTTCACTGCGCTTATTTGCCTCTGTGAAGAAAGCAAGATCAGGGTCTGTCCATTTCTAAAGACTGAATGTTATGTAAGATTTGTGCTAAAAAATCTACTCTGGATTTATATGTCATATGGACATATAAAGTGTCATATGGAAACTTTTATGATGCCACATATCCACACTTAAACATTTGTGCTATTTAGTGCTGTTCTGTGCCATTCCCCAGACCTCCTCAGAGACCATAAATTATAGTATTTCCTTTATGTTCTCCTATCAAGAAATATACTCTCTGCTGACCTTTTCCTTATGGGTCCATGTTTCTTCCACATGATGGTTCTTTGAGCCATATCCATCTATAGATGAGCAGAGGAAAGAAAAAAGGCTGTACAGCAGTGCTGCAACTGTTCCCCTACAAGGCCATAAGACAACTAAAGCTAGAGGGAGAGCATTGTCCCCCTTTGTCTCAAGACTCCAGTGAATGTGGATGCTCTCAAGTTTCCTCTTTACATTTCCATAACTCTTGTTAGAGACTGAGGTTTGGCCAGGAGCTGGCATCTCAGGTACGGTTGAACTCTGAGCCTCTTTGAGGGAGCCAGCAAAGATGCTGGAGAGCCAAGAAGCTGCTATTAAAGGCATTGCTCTGAAGCACAAGCTGCGAAGCTCTAGTACATAGGGGCACAAACAGCGAAATCCTGTGACCAGACCTTTAGCAGGGTCACTGATGGACAACTGTTCTTCAAAAGCAGCCCAGTCCCATTATAGCTCCTCCTTCTTCTCCCATGCTTCCTGAGTGTTCAGGTCAGTCTGACTTATAAGAATAAATGCATTCAGCTGTGTCTTTGGTACCACATATTCAGGAAGGAGAGAAGAAGTGTCTTAAAAATCCTCTTGCTAACTAATGACAAGAGTCAGAATGACTGAACCTTAACAGCCTCCAGATCATGAGCTGAGTAAGGGATGAATCTGACAGAAACCTGCAAATAAGCTACTTGTTTAAACTAAAACTGATTTCAGTGGGAATTTGGCCTAAAGAAAAACTTCTGGATTTGGCCCAAGCAATTTAAATAATGCAAGAGAGCTTGGTCAGCTCTTGTATCTGTCACTGCTTTGAGCAGGTTGAACTAACTGATCTCCAAGGATCTCCAACCTTATTTTTTCTGCAATTCTGTGAATCTAGTGTTACAAGAAGACTCCAGCACACCATTAGTCGTTCTTTAAGTATTATTCACAAATTTTAAAAGATGACTACTACACCATTTCAGAGCCTGTTCCAGGCTTCCGTACTTGTGTGACTTCAGGAATTTCTGGAGAATGACCAAGTACATGATATACCTGCTCAAACTTCAGTGGGATGAAAGAATAGGCCAAGTGTATAGGATAGTAAATACTAGTTTCACATAACCGTTTTTAATTTAACTAACATGGTCATATATAAAGCATGTGGTTTAAAGTATATGGTCATATTTAAATGCCTTTTTGAGGCTTGCCTGGCTTCAGCTCTTCTGTGTGCTTTATTAGTTGTGAGAAACAGATGCTAATAATAATAATAATTTCCCTGTTGCTTATTGACTTGACTCACTGTCCCTTTCACCAAAAATGAGACAAGCATTGATAAAAATTATTTTTTTCACACAGATATGACATTATATCTTCTCACCTTAAGACACCCCTAATCAAGTGTCCTGATCTTATAGATGTTTCTTAATGTTTTTGCATGTATAATTCCCCAATTTCAGTTGCAATGCTCATGTGCTGGATGTTCAGTCTGCAGGATCAAAGACTTGTGACAGTCATGAGTTGCATGACAAATCAGAAAGAGTGTCAAAACTGTTTACATGACTTCAGGCTGAACTTACTAAGTTATTTAGATATGTAAACATGCAGAGGAAGACCAAAGATAATTTTTGAAAGACCCTCCATTGGCTAGGAACAAGAAACCAAGTTTTTATAGGTTCAAGCCTGCAAAAAGCTCTTGCCATGTAAAGTGAAATTTAGGTACCTGAGTTCAAAACTTATGACCGGATCATCTTCTACCTGCTTGAAGAAGCTCCAACAGAGTTTCCTGACAAATAGGTGTTAAGGTACCTGCAGCACAGTAGATTTAGTCAGTTCTTTGTGTCAAAGGTGTGATTTTGCTTGGAATAACTGAACTATCTCACGACTAGAGAAAGACAGCAAATATTATTCCCCCATTGAGTTAAAGGGAACAAAGTGAATCCACTGAGGAAAAAATCAGATTTCCTGTCTAAAAGAGTGAATGCTTGAATCCTTTTGGTTACTTTATAAAGGAATAACTAACTCATCAGATTTGCCTTAGGATCAGTGTGAAAATATAAGCATGATGGGCCTTTGCACCCAGGCTCGGGAAAAGTGCCCAGCTCATACGCAAGGGAGCTGACTCTTCCCAGAAACATTACTCTTGGACATGCATGCAATAAAACAGCAGTCCGCATGTTGAGGTTTTATTTATGAAAATGTTAACAAGCATATTTTTATTAAGTTTGCAGTTAATTATTTATTGGTTTTCTGTTTGGTTCCTGAGGGAGGGAAGTTGTTTATTTTCTCACGACTTAGTGTCACTGAGAAATTGCTGTTGTTGAAAACCTTACTAAAAGTCTTTTCATATCTTTCTGTCTTTGTTTATAACAACACTAACTGTAACAGTTAATGAGCCAATACCTAATTAATGTTAAGGGCTGCTTTTTATTGTTGCTTCTTAAGCTACAGCCAGGTTAGCCATCCACATTTAATATCCAGTCTCTGTTGTCCTGATTTCAGTAGGCTGAGAGAGTGAGAAACACCTGCCTTGGAGAACAGATGTCTTTCACCTTATTTACAGCCTTACACAGACTTGGTAATGAGCAGTTGTAACGGTGAGGGGAAATTTGGTGTTTTTTCAGTAATTCTTGTTGAGGTGCTATAAAGAAAGGAGCAAGGGCTTTTTATCAGTGAGCATTCACAACATAGGCTTCTGAGAAATGTGTGTGGGTTGGGAATTTTTTGTTTGTTTTTAAGAGGAAGCGGATGCAAAGTTCAGATATTAATTTCCAGCCTAATCCATGCCTGGCAGAGAGGTTTCAGGCTCCTGGCCTGGCTTATTGCCCTGCTAGATGAAACCTCACTGCTGCTCCTATTCCTGGGAAAAGTAGGGTGGTGCTGCCGTCCTGCATGGCCAACAGCACAGTAACTGGCACCGAATGTGGCAGCTCCAGAACAGGGAACTCTTGGGACAGGGGTCCTTGGAGGTGGCACATTAAATCCTGTTAATGCTGCTTCTTGAGGAGCAGAGCGAGCTAAGCTCTCCTGTCTTGCTGCAGTTTAGATCCACTGCAGGTGGGAGGGATGCTTTTGTAATCACGTGAAAACCCAACAGTAGGAAGGGAAAATGTGACAAAGAATAATCCTCTGCTAAGGAGCTTGCAATTTAAATACAGGCACATTGTTTCAGGATTTAAAAAGATTAGTGCAATGTAACTCGGACACTGGGCTGGCTAACTCTGGCCTTCCCAGCTCACCCTTCCCAGCCACTGCCTCACTTAAATGACCATGGGTGGAGGGATGGCATCACAATTTTCTTTTCCTCTCTGACAGGTCTGTGCATTGCAGTCCTTGCATTATCACCTGCAGTTATCTCAGAAAGTCCAGCACAGGCTGAGCAATGCATTTCTCTTCCCTCCAACAGCACTGAGGGAGATTTTCAGTAGGCAAATGGCTTCCCCAAACCAAAATGTTCAGAAGGAATCCCTTCAAACTAGTCAGTCTATATGCTTAGCTGACACGTGAGGACTTGCACTTTCTTGCTTTTTGGAGAACTCAGCCTTTTCAGGCTACCTCTGGGTCACAACAGACCACTGCAAATCCTGTACCCTCCTCACCCTCTCAGCAAGACTCCTCAGCTTCATGGCCTTTTTGATGACTGATTTCAGTACTGGTAGAGCAGACGTCTCACTGTGGTTTGGTACCTGAAAACGGACTATCATCCTGCCATTATACAAACACTCCCTTCACCAAGTTGCTGGGAGAGAATTTTTCCATAGCATCACATTTTTCCAGCTTATGCCTTTGTCATCCTCCATTAAGGCAGAACGGCATATTCACACAAAAGTCTTTCAGTCTATTATAACTTTATCAACCAAAACTGATGTACAGTATTAAAAATTGTCACACTTGAGTTACTCCATAGTGACTCCATGTCTATCGCAGTAAAAGTAGATATTTTTGCGTTTATAAATAGATCGCATCAGTCTGTTGTCTACAAATATTGTCTTATTTAGGGGGTGGCTCTGCTTAGGTAAGAGCTTCAGCCACTCATACTATTCAAGAAGCTGTTCTTATGTGAAGCATCAAGTACCATTTCTATGTGAAGCATTAAAGTATTCATTTCAGGATGTGAAAATGAGAATATTTATGTTTTTAGTTACTTTTACAACTCTATGGAAAAAATAAAATCTTGCAAGAGTCATTCTGTTCTCCTCTCCCCTCAATGTACATGTACATACTAATATTTTGTATCTTTTTATATGAAGCAGTTACAGCTTATGTTGTCACAGCTGATTGGCTCAGCCAAAATAAATAATGTCTTTCCAGCATTCTTTTCCAGGACCGGGCTTACAGAGTTTGTTTTCTCTGTAACAGGTGGAGTCAGTGCTCTGTAGTTAGTTCCCCTAAAATTAATTAGTTTCGGTTGGAGTGACCACCCAGGAAAATACAGCATTTTTTATTAACAGTGCTTTAATTAAAAGAGCGACTAGGTTCACTACTTGATGAGTTTTTGTAACTTAATTACTAACGTGTATCAGCAGCACTTCAATGTCAGCTCACATCCTCAAGCAGGTGAGCAAGTCCCAGGAATAAGCCCCTCTGAGCTCAGGTCCCCACCTGAGGTTCAGCACAAATTAATATTGCAGCAAAGACAAGTTCTCCATGAGACACCAGTGCAATGAAGCTTGTCCAGCCCTTTAATTTCTGTGTCAGACAAGGCACTGATTATGACCTAATAAAAAAATTACTAAATGACTAAGTGTATATATGTGTAGCACGAACTTTTGCAATACATTAATGACAAATATATAGCAAGGGAGCAATTTATGTAACATCTAATACAGTGAATTACTTCGATATGTATAAAATACATTGCTAAGTATTAAAAGGTAACAACAGAGATTAGGCTTCATTTCTTTCATGGACAGAATGGAGATGTTATATCTAGTTTCATGTAAAAGGCTCACGTTGTGTAAAAGTCCAAAGGTCCAAAAAGCTCCCAGTGTAAAAGTCAAAAGATAATTGCAGAGTAACACTGTATGTATGTTTGTATAATTACTTGAAATCAAGGACCTGGAAAGAACACAGTTATTTCCAGCTTCATACTGCCTTCATTTTCAGTGCTGTTTGAAGAGGAGAGGCACAACATGTAAACATTTTGTTAGCCACTTCAAGATCACAAGAAGAGGTGCCCTATACTATTATTGCAGTGGGGCTTATGGATGCTTGACAGCACATAGCAGATATTATATCTTCTTTCATTTCATTTCATTGCTTCATTTACTCAAACGAGTTTTATGAGAATTTGATATTGTTGTAATTGACCTTTTCTCCTGAAAACATTTATTATCACATTCACTATCACTATGCCTTTCAGTGGCACCTATGTATAAGGAAAAATAAATCTTTTATTTATGCTCTTTATATACCAATCTTTTTTTTTCCTGTTATATTTGGAATTAATAAAAGGTTCTTTAAAATGAGCAGTAAACCATGGTTGTGAAATTTACCATCTGGGAGCAGAAGCAGACCTGGAATGAAGATGAGCCTTAATAGAGTGGAAAAAAAATTGAATATTTTACAAAACAGGCCAAAAAAACCAACCAAACAAAAAAGATATTTTGTTTTGAATCATGTTTTTTCATTCTACCACATCAAATATGAAAACAGCAGGCCTGGGGCAAGGGTAGCTGCCTTCCATTAAATGACAGAAAGGAGGGAAAACTGGAGAATACACTACAATAATGAAAGACATATAGCCACCTTCTTACCACAAGAACAAAATTTTCAGATTATGTGCCATACTGCATCTGTATTTTGTTCTAAATTTGTTGTGGAGTTTGTGTGAGCAAAATTTTCCTACTAAGATAGCTCTTTAAGACAACATTATCTAGGGACTTGAATCACTTCAAGAAGAAATAAGATGTTTTTTAACAAATGGTTTACAGGCTAAAATAAGAGTTTTGGGTATAAAATTACACTTAATGCTAAACCAACCTAATGACTTCCTACCACTGAGATGGGGAGCTCTCCCTTCCCTTCCACTGCTTCCTAAGCTACACCCTCCAATCTCAGCTGCTTACTCTCAACCCCAGGCCACACCAGGGAGGTTTGCATGCCTGATGGCCATGCAGAGGACCAGAGCTGGACCTCATTTGGCTCAGCAAAGGGTCCAGTAGGTGCCAGAAGTGGTGGAAGAAGGGGAGCAAAGTCACTCATTCAGAAGCAGCGGTAGCAGGAGTTGGTCCTCTCCTCATTTCAGCCTGGAGTGAACTGTTGAACTGACACAGTTATTCATACTGTGTAATTTATGCTCGGGGTTATGATGCAGGAAATACTTAACCCTGCTGTGATCCAAGGTTCATATGAAAACAAGCAAACACTCTGGTTCAAGAAGAAATAAATCACTTTAATCCCAGGCTACTAACAGTAGCAGTGATGGGAACATTCTCTTTTTGTTTCTGCATTTATGATGTTTCTTTTACATCACTGTAAAAGAAACATTAGGCTATCAACATGACAGTATGTGATAGGCAACAAAAACAATCTTGGAACATCATAGAATCATCAAATTGCCTAGGTTGGAAGGGACCTTTCAGATCATCTATTTCAACCAAAGCATTGTAGGAAAAAATGGCCCCACTGGCTATTACATACTGGTTTTCTGTCCAATTCTGCGGCATCTGAGACACCCCTTAAGAGCGTCCACACTTAAAGCTTTATCATAACCTAGTCCTATTACATCCTGAAAACTCTGAAAATGCTCTTTGCCCTTATGTGTTCAGCAAATACTGCTATCGCTAAAAGGCAGCCATCCCTGACATGAAACACTGAAGCCACTTTGTGCCACAAAAAAAAGCATCTGCAGAGTGGTTGGAAGGGACAGTAAAGGTTTGCTGTCATGTAATAGTCCTATGCAGTGCAGTTATCCCAGGAATGATTGTAATTAAAAGCTACTGATTTACCCTGTGAAAAATTATTAAAAACTTTTGTGCTTACCATTGGCCTTATAAATGTTGTCGTACACTGTCATGAGGAGAGTGCTCATGAGATTTCCTGGGCATCTCTTCCAGTACTGCACAATCATTGGGAGAAAACCTTTTTCCTCATTTCCTACCAGAACTTCCCTTGCTGCAATTTGTGTCTATGGCCACTTTGTGACCTCTCTCTGAGCATCTCTTATAAGAGGTTGGCTCCATCTTCCCACTAGCCGCCTTCTAGGTGGGGGAAGACCCATTTAGGTTTCTCTAGGTCCCCATTTAGGTTTCTCTTCTGCAGGCTGAACAGTTTTCTCAACCTTTCCTCATATCTTATGTCCTTCAGCCCCCCGGCCCTCCTCTGGATTCTCTGCAGTTTACTGCTTTCTGTTGTACTGGTGTGCCCTGAAATTGGACACACATTAGATGTGGCCCCACTGATACTGAGAAAGAAAGAACCACTTCCTTCTATTTGCTAGCTACTCTTCTGCTAATGCAGACCAATGTATCTCTTGTTTTTCTTTCAAACCATCTGAATTGGAGATTTCTTATTTGTGTTGAAGGCTGGTAATTCAGGCTTCTTTACACTGCCATGAAGGCTGCAGAAATGGTGTGAATTGATTTCATTTTATTTTCACATTAAGGGAAGCTGGATTCTCAGGAGAACATTAGACCCTGGCAGCTGGTGGATTAGGGGAAGGCATTAAACATCTCAGATAAAACTGTAGGAGCTGGCACCAAGAAACATCTGCTGCTGTAGGCCTTGTAAAAGGGAAAAATAAAACGCACCTTGGGAGGAAAGTGAAGTTATATATGTGGTTTGAAAGGTGTCATTCAGCCACTGGGGAGGCCATTTGATCCAAAACAATATTCGCCCCTAGAATGCTGGCCAGACAAGCTGTTCCATGCAGGGGTGAGTATGTCTCTGGATCCTGACATAACCCCCCTTGCTGGGAAACCAAAGAACTCTTCACCCATTCTTTGGCCCCTAAGTGATGTTTCCTTTACTGGGAACTGCATCAAAGTGCCAGTACTCACCAGGAAGAATGAAATAGCAAATGGAAAGTATACTATGAACCTTGGTCTTCAGCCCAGCATAACACAAGCTCTTCTCATCAATACAATGTCCCATTTTCCTAGCTCAGAAGTGAACCATCTCATTTTTTACACAGGCAGGTTTACTGCTGCTTATGAAGTATTTCAGAGCCTCTAAGGCAGTAATAATGCAATTTAGTTTCACAATGACTCTTATGATGCAAATCAGTACTGGAGCATCTGTTCAACTGAGGCACAAAAGGATGAATTCTTGTCCTGCTCTTACCTATGAGTATGTCACCTTTTCCATGCTCTAGCATACCTGCAGATCTTCATGCCAAGGTGGTTTTCCATAGTGGTTGTACCTCTATGCTGTGACTGTATTCATCCTGTCTTGCTGAAGAGTCCCAGGATAATGATGTATTAATGTCAGGGCAATGTTATGTCTATGGTCCCAGCCCAGATCACCATAAAATAACTATTCTTCCCCTAACTTGATAGGTAACCTCAGCACAGTTTATCTGTGTTAAATGTACACTTTCTTCACTGAGAATAGATTGCTACTAAGTTTCCTTAGCAAAATTTTTGACTTTCAGTTAAACTTTTTACTCACTGCAAAACACAACCTAATTGCCACCAAAGTCCTAGTACACCAGAAACACATGGTAAATTCTCTCTGTTTAAATGGCGTTAGTAATTACAATGCAATAAGTAAAAAGAAAATGCAGGCTTTTTTGTGTGTATGCTACCCAATTATAAGAGTCGTTAATCAGCTTCAGAGATTAAACATAAAGCATTTACTAATTAAACAGTGTATGTGGAAAAGGCTAAAAGCACCAAGAGGCTTGCTGCCATTTCTGTACTGAACCATTTCTACTTTTAACTTGCCTGTATTTGGGTCAGCAATCAAAGCAGGCATTAAAACACTCCATAGCCTAAATCATCTAATGAACCAACATGAATTCAACCTTTTGCACATCTATAGGACCTTGTCATTAAGACAAACTCTATAAGAGTTTCTTCCTGGAACAGCCCTGGGAGTCTTCATTTAGACATCCATTTTCTAGGAAACCTTAGTAATCTTGGGTTAAAGATAGTGGACAAAAGTTGAGAATGGTCTTTTTAAAAAAGTATGTCATTTTTTACCATTTTATTCTTTCCTGGGTGGCTTCATATTAAAGCACTTCAATCTTGATAATGAGACACATTTTTATGAGGTGAATTAATCTCAGCTGCACCATCTGAAAGTACAGTAGTTGTGGTTATGGTTTGGTTTGCTTTGCATAGCCATAAAAAGAGTACAAAGCTGGTGTAAGATATTATTAATATGCAGTGGCAGAGCCAAAGACACAGAGTATGAACTCCTGTGAACTCAGCAGGTTTTGTGGTATTGAGCTCATTCATTCACTGTACTACTGTGAAGAGTACCTTACCTGCGCCCATTTGCTCATATGTTCTGTGTCTTGGTGTCTCCGGACTTTCATTTTAAAATTGACACCGATAGGGCTATGTAAGCTCCATTTAAGCAGTGACTTTCCTCATTTTCAGAAAGGTTGAAAGCTTTGAAATGGTGACACCTGTTTGGATTGTACGAGATTCAACATGGCTAGAGATACTCTGGTAGATGATATGTTCCTGTTATCTTTAGAGCTGATTCATTTTGGCAAGAACTTCTAGTTACCTGGAGGATATACAGGGCTGCTGTAACAATGAGGACAGTGAACTTTGGAACAAATTTAGAAAAGACATGGCAAATTCACCATAAATTTGCACAATTTTACCAAGACAGGACAGCTTTCTAAAGGTGTAAGTCAACGTTTGCTCAATGGAGCAAACATGGAAATGACTGGACCCATATTTGTGGGTGATGCTTTGCCATAGCTCAGTTTTCATTACTTTCACAGTCCCTTTTGGTGTTTTCATAGAACGATTAAATTCCAGCATGAAGATGACCATTGTAACACTTTTACTTCTGGTCTCCATCTGAAGCTGTCTTCTCCTGCCATTCAGTAGTTTGTCAGCATCTGTGGGGAGGTACAGCAGTAATGTTGTGTGAATATGTCACAAGTGTTTGCATGCTGACATTTCATACAGCAGGCTATACCTAGAATACCCAATACTTGGTTGCACAGCAGTGTGAAGGGCATCCTAGAATATTTAGCTTTGCAGCAAGGGATATGTTTGATCCAATTGCAAAGTGCCAGAGTCAGCTGGAAACAAAATGCTAGTCAATTAAGAATGGAAACAATTGAGTATTATTTAAAGTTCAGTTTTGTTTGTAATGACTTACTTTTTAGCTAGTTATTAGATGATGTTTATTATTTCCTTTTATTTCAGAACACATTAAAGCTTTAAAAGCCTTAACAAATTTCATTTGTAGCCAAATCTGCACTTCTTTTTTTTTCTGTTTTCATCTGACCACAAGGAATGTAGAGTAATTTTCTGTCTCCTTGAAGTGTTTATAAAAGAAACCATACAAATACGCAAAGTTAGCAGAACAGATTTTTTGTGGTCCAAATGTCCAGAATATGGATCATGTTTCATGACTGAGAAGGTATTTCAGCTTAAGTAATTTAACATTTTAATTACAGTATTTATTAGAAATACTATCTGTAAAGCTTTTTTGTGTTTTCAGAAAGCATGCTTATGGTGGTATCCAAAAGAATAATTCAAATTGCTTTTCTTCTTTGCTCTTTTTTCTTTCACCATGGCTTCAAATCGGTGACTTAAAGCTTACATAAAATTTGAAAGAAGAGAAGCACAACTTGTTCCTCCTATTTCAAGAAAAAGCTAGAAAAAGTCTTGGGGCAAAAACTCAAACAAACTTTAAGGAAGTCCTAAAGTCCGGCACTACCAGAAGGTGGGAAATGCAACACTCAAATGAAACGTTAACCCCAGGCTTACCATCTGTGCTTAAATTCAAAGTCCAGCCTCTTTCTTCAATTTCATCAGGCTTTAAAAATTTCAGAAAAAAAAGTGGACAAAATGTTCATGACTTTTTTCTCCATTTTTGGGTAATTGGAAAGCAGATCTCTTTCTGGCAATGCAGAGATTTCATTGACCAGACTCAGCTGTCCAGTGCTCCGTGGCCCTCAGCCCAGTGCTGGGTTGGTGGAGAAAGGAGCAGCCACAGACTGGTGGCCACCTGGCAGCCCCTAGGGCCAGCTGGTAGGTTTGCCCACCTGTGGGCAAGGTCCAGTCCCATGCCCTGTAACATTGCTTGGATACAGACAGCATAATCTCTAGGAGGGAGAGGAAGATGTTGCAAAGGCTGTGGGTTCCTGTGTGAGATTTCCTCCTCCTCTTGTGTCATGAGATTCAGATATCTACTGACCAAGGTCAGACCTGAAATCTTAGAAGCAGCTACTGAAGGTAGTACTTGGGTAGCAAAACCAGCATTTCACCCATTTTTGGGAGTAGCCATTCTTCCTAGTGAGGTATTCAGGAAATATTTTCCCAGTGCAGTGCCTGCTCACTTGACATACACTATTTTCTTTCAACAAAAAAATTTGGGATTTGCTTTTACAAATTTTTTGCAATGTTCATTAATTTCTTATTTTTTAACCTTTTTCATTGCTTCTCCAAATATTGATCTGTACTCAGCAAATATTTTCTTTTTTCTGATTATAGGTAGCCCTCACATATTTACAGAGACTGTTAGAAGGGCTTTTACCCTGTAGGCAGAATTTCAGTCTTGCAGTCATACGTTGAAATTTTTCTTTCAGAAAACAGAAATTCTTTGCCTGCAATTGTGGGGCAAGACATTTTAAATATGGGAGTAAATATTTATGTAAAAAAACCCCAACAACCGACACCCGGCTTAAAAATAGACCTCTCAAATGTATTACAGAGGTGGTTTCCTTGTCATGTCTTTGAACATGCTTTATAACCATCTACACAGAAATAGCTCCAGGCCCAGGTTAATGGTTATAAGTCTCTAAAGAATATGACATTAATTTTCTCAAGATGATTTAAACCAAGTACAATTCATATCAAACAGCAACATACCTTCCTAGCTAGCACAGACACCAAACATCAATGATCTAATTTTCTCACCACAAACTGCTGATTAAAAAAAAATATAAAATCTATGTAATGCTCCCTCATTAAGAACAAACAGTTCATTTTAAAAGGATTCATAGCTTTCAGGCCAAGTTTGAGATACCGAAAATTTAATTTTGGTGTGGGAGGAAGAGGTTTGCTTTTTTTTCCTTGCCTAAATACAAATTTTCTCAGTTTAAAAAAGGGGCCTCCAAACCACAGTGGAACTTCTTCCTGTGATGTCCCAGATGAGCTACCATGGTGACAGCGGGAACACGTGCCATGTGTCCCCTTTCCAGATACTACTGCAGCTTCAGAGCATCAGTGCAGAGCTAGCTTCTGCAGAGAGCTTCTCTTTCTCCCATACAGACTGTCACATACCTCAGTTGCACCAGCTGAGATGGGCCATGGTGTACCAGGACACAGCAAATGCTGAGCGGTTTGTTTTAACCCCTGGGTGTGCAATTCTGTGTTAGCCTACTGCAGGTGTCAGCACTCCTCAGCAGCGCCCATTGTCCTTATATATAAGAGACTCCGTGTCTCTTATAGGGAGGTGATCTAGACCGCTTTCCCAGCTGATTGCAGGAAAACTATTCTGCCCTTTGTGGGGACGGGAGTGGAAAGTGGACTGCTGGGAAAAGGCTGCAGATGTCCGTCTGCACTCGTATAGGTTGGTCTGCCCCCTCAGAACAAGGAGAAGGGATGCCAGCCCAAGCCCAAGCAGATCCCAGGATATGACCACCAGACATAGAAATCTGTTAATCCAGGTCGAAGGCTGCTCTATATCAGAGCCTGCTTTAACTGTGCAGAGAAGATTCAAGCTAAGACATAGCCACAAGCTAAATAAAACACATTTTTCCTTTCCCTGTCACAATGATGAAAACTAATTTTAAAAGTATGTGCTCATTATGAGCCTGACAAAGAGCCCATTGGGCGTCTTCGTAATTACTTGTGTCACCTTGGGTGGGGTCTTGGACGTTTTGATTACCTTTTTCTGCCAATGGGGTCAGCCACTTCCTCTGTGGTGATGTGTGTGTGCACGTGGGAAACAGATACAGCGTTGGGAAGGCATTGGCAGGTACATCTCTGCCTCTCCTGGAATTCCATTATGCCTCGGCAAACTATTTAGCAAGCCACAGGGAACCACAGAGAGTAGGCAACTGTGGGTGTTATAATTACAAGTGAACTAATAAGAACATTTGGACAAAGAGGGAGGCAGAGTAAACAATCACAGGTAAACTGCTCAAGGCCACAAACTCAGGGCATACAGCACTTGGCTCCCAACTCTCCTCTGCTCCTGCCGTTCCCCCTTCCCCAGGGGCTGCTATCAGGAGGAAGCAAGACACCGGGTCACTGTAAGAGGAGGCTGTGGGACAACGAGGTAGAGGGAGGTAAGAACAACAGGCAGAGGAACCATGGCTGCTGGAGAGAATGTAAATCCTCCCCGCTTTGTGGCTGCTAGTGGGTCAACACACTGAGGGGAGCTGTCTCTGCTTCAGCATCTGATCGTCCTATCTCCTTTCTGGCAGTCAAACACCAAACATAAAGTTCCTCCCCACTCATCTATCCATAATGACCTAACAGCTCTGTTGCAAATATTATTCTGTGATTAAAATGGGACTCCTGGCATATGTACGGGCCCTCGCCTGAGAGGGTGTTTTAGGACCAAGCCCTAGTTTACCAGGAGAAAATTAGAATAACGTCAGAGCTATTATCTCCCTGGGACATATGCTTGAATCCATTTATCTGCTAAGTTTCTTTCTGCTTTCCAACTAAAGACAGCAGGACATGCACATCCCCAGAGGGAGGGGGTGGAGGGAATAAAAGCGGTTGTTGTCACAGAGGCAGTAACCTGCAAAATCTGCAAAGCTGCTTCATCTTTTCCCTTTGCTGTCCAATGTTTCAGAAACTTAGCTCAGCTGCTGGTGATTTCCATTAGGCTTACTGTCAAAATAAAAATAAATAACAGAGATAGTGGCTGAAAGAGACGGGGGGAGGAGAAGAGAAGGGATCAACCATCTTTATTTTATGATTTCAAAAAGGATTATGTTAAATTCCTTTTTTTCCTACTTTCCCAGTTTGGTAACATTTACATTTAATCTCACTTTGATACTAACCGGCATCTGCTTCAGCATAATCTATCTCCTTCCCTTATTCTCCCATTTTGACCAAAATGTGGCATACCCCTTAGATCCAGCTCTTAAAGGTACAGGGTCACATTTTGCTTTTCCCTCAGTTATGCTTGCAATGGCCAGAATTATGTGAGGAGATACAGGGACATTTTAGAAGGGAAATGTACATAATTTTGGAACACTCCATGCATCTGGTCCTGTTGTTTTGGTGTAACGATCGAGAAGTTATACAGGTCACAAAAGGAGGTTACCTAATAATGACTTGAATAGTGATACAGACCCTGCATTCAGAGATTACGGGGACATAGAAGTGGTCTGAAGAGGACTGTGTCTGGATGTTTTTTCCTACTCTTTTCTTCAAGTGCTGTTTGGTCCCTAAACAACCTCATAGCATACCCATAGCATACACTATGCACAACACTGTTGTTATTACTCTAGTTATGCCCACTTGTTTTCAGACAAAATTTATTGCACATGCTTTCTGTATCCAACCAGCCCTGCACTCCCTTGTTAGCACAAGGCATGAGATCTTTTCTGGAGTGGAACCAGCTCCAGGTCAGTGAGGCCAAGCTGTTTCCAGCTGCACCAGCCTGACCAGTGAAATGGCCAGCAGTACAGACCAGTTAGTGCCTGGAGTTGTAAGGAGGCTACAGGATTGCATGAAGCCATGCTAGCTGGAGCAGAGGAGCTTGTCCTCATCCCCTAACATGGAGCACAGGCTTCCCCTGGTGTCTAGGAAGGATAGGGATGCTTGTGGCCCAGTAAACTCCTCAGTAAACCAACTCCTGTAATAATGGAAACATTAGGCTGGGAATGCCCAGTATCCTGAGGCTATAAAGCTCCTGAGTCACGTTGTGACTAAATACTCATAACATTGTAGTAAAAAGGATTTTTCTGTATTTTTTTTTTTCATCTCCAGCCATGCTCTGCAGTTTCACTCAAACCTTCACTTCCGTGCTATGACTGCACATGCATTTGTCAGGATGTTAACTCTTCCACATTTCTCCTTCTGTGCCTTCTTTTTCCTTTTATTGTCTACCCTGCAGCACTGCACCAGTGGGGTTATTCCTTATCTCCCATTACACTTCTGCATGCTCTCCTGACCACCTTATTTCTGCATGAGAGCGCTGTAAGAGCTTTCCAGCCTCTGCTGCATCAGTTCATTCCACCACACCAGTAGTGTTGCATTGCTGTCCTACTGTGGGCTCCTGCATCTGGGGACCTAGTACAAACAGTGGGATGGGTTTGGTATAGTTTTGCCCAGCTCCCATCATACCTTCCTCTGGCTCTGTTGATGGCACCTAGCCTCTTGCAGCCAGTAGGCAAGATGCATTTGTCTTCCCTGCACTCTGGATAGCAACAGTGATGCACCCTCTTGATGCTGAACTCTTCCAGGCAAATCCACATTAGTAGAGACATAAATTCTGCTTGGTGAAACCTAGTATCTGAAGCCTGGTTTTAAAGACAGGATGTCACAGCTGTATGAAAGAGAGATGGACAGATAGGCATCTTTCTTTGTATTGGGCATTTGCATATTTCTCCAAAGAGGATATTCATAAAACCTGTATCTGTAGATAAAACCCTACCACTGCTTTCTGTGGAGGCTGACATAATGATTTGGCTCCAAGAGAAGCCAAACTGGAAGCATTTCTTCAACTGTTTGCATAATCCTTTTGAGCTTTGTGGGTTCAACTAAAAGAAGTACTAAATCCAAACCATTCTTGGTTTGGATTTTAGTACCTAAACCTCACTTAATGAGGCTTATTAAGCCTAGTTCTGCTTATCGTATCTCTTGTTACAGGGCCACAATCAATGCTGAGTGGAAACCGGGCTTCCTGCCCTGCAAAAGTTTTTCCATTGTCAAAAATGTTCTGTCTGCGTTAAGACAAATCCAACACCTTTCAGAGAAAAAGGTTTGACTTCTCCTCTTCTTCTTAAAGTGATTTCACTTTGTGTAAGTAATTACTTGTTAAGAAGAAGAGTGAGGAAGGCTTTAACTGGGGTTATAAAATTCTCATGGGATGTGGAGGAGCCAACTTGCGATGCCTGACTCAGTTAATCTTGGTTTGCTTGAAGGAAATGGAGTGCTTACAATGGAGGAATCTGAAGGACTCTCTCCTCATGTAGTCAATAGACAGATAAGGCTCTTGTCTCAGACATGGGAGTTACAAGGGCTTCAATCCAAGTTTTCCATACCTTGTAGCAATGCACTGTAAGATTTCATTCATCCACTGAGGACTGAGTGCTCTCTCAATTTTGACGAACTGTTCCCTCTGGGGCTGAGAAATCTTTCCTCACAGAATTGGTACAAGCATTTTCCCATACCTCGGAAAATTCCAGTTTCATTTAACTGATGTTTTCCAAGAAGAAACTTAGCCATCATATAGCTCCCTACCACCTCTAGATTACTTGAATCTCATTGATTTTACTGTTTAGAAAAAGGACACAGTCTCTTGTTTTAGCCACAGGTGACATAAAAGAAATGGGGCCTCTGTTACAGTTGTTGCTGCTGTGTACGACACAAACAGTTGGGAACAACAGTGATGAGTGGTTCAAACTCCTCTGACCTAAAGCAACTTAGGAATGGTGAATTGTTCAGCTTACAGATACAAGCTAGGTCTCTCTCACTTGGTACTGTGGCCAGTACTATTATTTCACTGCCAGTCTGGTGAAAGTCTGGAGCTAATGAGACTTGTAGTCTCTTGGCACTAGATAGCACAATCCAGGATGCAAGGAGCAGCTGATACAGCTTCTGACGAATGACAAATGCAAGCATCAGAGAGGTAAGGGTGCTGCAGTACAAGCGATTCCATACTACCATGCTTCACAGATATGAAAGGCAGCTTTCCCTCTTGCTGAGGGAGCTGCTCTAAGCAGTATGCTCTTTCCCTCCATATGCATATATGCTTATACATATAGTTCTTCAAGGAAAAAAAAAGGAGGTGAGAATTTGCTGGTTTTTCCATTACATTTGCTTTCAAGCTTTTGTGCCAAGCTGAGGAAGGAAGAAAGCGAGAGCACTTCAGAAAGAAACCAGCCCACACCCTTCTCAGCAATGAGAAAGGTAATTTGGTTGTGTGGTCACCCATGCACTGTGCCACACACAATCAAGAAATCTTGGCAGATAATAAGAACACTACGCTATTAATTTTGGTGGTTTGTGGGTGTTAGGCACAAGAGAGGCAGCCTGTTCTGGAAGGGATCAGAGAAAAGTAGCAGGGAGCAGCACCACAAGCTAGATTTTCCCCTGAGGGAACGTCTGACACAATTGGCAGCTCATTTCTTCTGCCCTTGGATGTGAGCTTCTTCTGAATGCTTCTCTTGTGCTAGGGCTGGTACTGAGCTAAATCTGGGCCTGGTGCCAATGATTACAATTCCCATTAGCTGGAATATACATTAACTTGAGAGGTTGTGGACCTCTCCAGCAAGGGAATAGCCTGCTGTATGCATACATTATTTTTCTGGAGGAAAAGGAACTCTGTTGTATGCCTATTATTCACTCTTACAATCTGTTTGTTTGGTTTTCTTTATTTTTTTTTAGGACACTGGCATTATTGAAAACAGTTTTATACAGGCCCTGGGCCAGTTTCATCACCGCACTGTAGTGTTTTAGGTTGACAAGCAACGTGGCACTGGGCGGCTGCAGCCTGCTGAGGATGAGGACACAGCCCAGCCACAGGCAGATCCTCGAGCCCGGCAGGATGGCTGGAAGTTTGCGTCTTCCTTTGCCCTGCCATGTATGTAACACACAAGGCGAGAGGATGCCCTGCAAGCCTAAGCAGAGAGAGAGGCATCATAGCCGGGAAGAAAGTCTCTTGAAAGCTGCAATGGCTTAAAGCGGCTGTGAGAGATCTTTTGAATGCAGGGCATTACCCATGGTTTATGCTCACCTTTGTTCCTTTATCCTTAAATGCATCTGCCATCCTATATAGATTTTAGCTATAAGCATGACTTGTTAAATCAATGAGCCTTTTCTCCTCTTGAAGCCTAAGATACAGTCTAGGGCTTTAAGATGCTAATCACTTTATAGCTGTTTATCAAGAAAAATCCTGGTTCACAAGTGGGATAAGTTGTCTTCAACAATCATCCAACATTTCATGTGTTCAGGATATTGATTGCTACTTTAGTCTGTGCAGCTGAGGAGATTTAATTGGCTCTGACCTCCTTTTCATCTCCAACCTCTGTGTTATTTTCTGTGCTGTCAGTAAAACTGTGCGTCTCGGCTCTTATCATTATGATCAAGTTGCTGTTTCACAAAAGGGAGTTGAGGAAAGGCCTGGAGAAGTGAGGAGCTAGTATCTGCTGCTGCTCTTGGGTGTCCTTACAGTCTCCCACCACTGAAACAGGTGTCTTGATTTTAAACTTGGAGAAGTTGGTCATTTTCTCATCCCCTAAGGCTGCTAAACAAATCTCCATGCTAAATATCTCTGCTGGTTAGGCCATTTGGGAATGAATTAGGATGTGACCTGTTTGAATCAAATAAAGGGAAAATTCCTTTCTCTTTGTGGCTCACTACAATCAGAGGCACAGTATGGTGCATTAATTGGACCAGGGCCCCAGCAGAGGTGAAGGCTCATGTGTTCTTGGTACGGCACAGACAGTCTCTGGCCAAATGATTTTACAGTCTGAAGAGATAAGCAGATGAGGAACAAAGGCAGCATTGTCTTCCCTTTTCTGCACACAGGGAACCAAGGCAGAGAAAAGTCAATGGTTTACTCCAAGTTAGTCTTTTGGCTGAAGCCTGCATCACACAGAGAAAGGAATAGAAGGGTCCTTGAATTCCTCTTGAAGACCTTTGCCACAAAGTTAGTCTCATATTTGAAAACTTTGGTGCTTCAGAAAATGATTAATTGCTTCTCTGGAGGTCTGACAGCCAAGCATACCGGCTTGTTACTGTAAGTAACTCTTACATGTGTGAAGATCTGCACATTCTCAGTGGATCTGAGGTGTCAGGCACACATAAGGCCTCCCATATATTCTTGGAGGATGTTTTGAGTCCCTGCATCCTCTCTACCTGCAAAGTCATTTAAGGAGCTTATTTAGGCAACTAGAAACAAGAAACATTTCATTTTGCAATAAAAGTGCAATTGCTTTGTAATTTCTCAATGTAAAAAAGCTTGATGGGGTGGGGAATGCTCATTTTGCAGAGGTAAATGTTCAGTCTACAAACTATGGTATTTTAAGGTTCAGACTTTGCTTCGCAGGTCACCTGTTGCATCTCTCATTTCTTTGCCCACATGGCTGCTCAAGGAGAAAGGAAGAGCTGGACCACTCTTCTGCTTCCATCTGGAGGGAATGGGTTGAGTTGTCCTCTCATGTCACTCCTGTTTTAAATCAGCCGCACTCTCCTGAAGAGCCCCACCAGTGCTACACTGGACTAAACAAGTGGGAATGTCAGTGTGTTAACTGGCAGAAGCAATAGGTGGAAGTAGTTTTCAGAGCAGGAACAACTGGGATCTAACTTCCACATTGTGCTTCCCATTCACTTAAGTTTTATCTCAGGCCTTTTAAAAGAGTCCAGCTCTGTTCAGTTCCTGTGCCTCTATGCTGATGCCATAACCTAATCCGCATCAGGCACTCATTCTTAATTCCACCCCTCTTCTGTCATCCTCTTTGTATGGTCCAGCCTCATCCCACTCCCAGCTGACTCTTTATGTAATGCTACTGCATTACACCCCAGCTCTAATACTATCACCACATAATCCATCTTTACCATGTCTCTAGTCTCTTAGTTTTATAATTATTATCCAGAGCCTTTGCCTCCCTCTTCACCCCAGGACAATTTCCTTCAACAATTTCAACAAACTGATGAATCTAGGGTCATACTCTAAGCTAAAACATAAAACCTGTAGAAAGCTATGATCTGACTGTTCTTGGTAACGATTTGTGGTAATGAGCTTATGTTTATAATTTGGTGTTTCTCTTTGCTCCAGAGATGACATCAGTTATTCTTGGTTTTGTATTGTCAAGCTCTGATTTTGTTTTGTTTTGGATTTAATATTTCATGGCCATATTTACTGGAGAGTTCTTTTTTTTTCTGTCCTGAGGATTTAATAATAAAACTCACCCTGTGAATGTTCACTGCTGTCATTATTGACTTTCTAGACTGAAAGGCAGGAAATTCTCTGCATAGCTGACCTTCCTTTATGATATTAGCAGTGATTTGTGACAGAAAATTCTTGTCTGCTTCATTTCAGACCTCGTCCTACAGTAGCACTGTTAACAGTATTTTCTGTTGCTTAACTGCAAGTCATGGCCTTGGTGTTTGCATTGGCTTTGTGCCACTGGAGCTTACATTGGCTGCCAACAGGTTGCAAAAAAACAGGACTGATGGAATCTTTGAAAAGTTTAATTTTCCAAAAGGGTTATGCTGTATTACCAAGCAAGGACTACACACTTATAAGCTGGTATAAATCAGCACAGATTCTCTAAGATAGGTGTAGCTTTAGTGATTTACATCAGCAACTGCCCTAGCAGCCACAAGGGAAATTAACAGTCTGTATTTTATAAGGTGCAGCAAGAGAAAGAAGTCAGACTCCCATCAGTGACTTTCCAAGCTAGCTTCTGCTGACTACTGTATCTCCATGCTCCTTAATCTCTGGGCTGGTGTGAGTAGCACCACCTGGACTGATGCCTGAGGGACTGAACAAAAAACCCCTTGCATATTTTCTTGAAAATTTTGGGAAAAAAAGTGGCATCTTAAATGTATCCTTATATACAGCAATACGGATTTGACCAATGCAGCCTTACTAGCACGTTAGTTTTATAAAGTCTTAATTTAGGAGAGACCCTGCCTCAACATTGCTGGGCTTAACTGTGAACATGCTTAACTTCACTCTGAGCTGTACTCACAGCCCCTGTATCAGTATCTAGGCTATCTGTACAGTGCCTGGGGAGAAAGCCTGATGTCTGAGAATGATTCACATAATCCAGGCTGAAACACAGAGAATATCTAAGCTGGTCAAGAGGAAATACCAAGGAGAAAGGGGTATATTAAATTTTGTGTCTCTTTGGAGCTTAAAGCTAGTGGGAGCTATTTGTTTCTGCTCAGGTTTTTACTGTACACATGAATGCTCTCCTGACTTTTTTTATCTATAATAGGAGAGGGATGTCTTCTTAGTTAATTAGTTAGTGTATTCAACTAGGATCCAAAAACCTGGATTCAAATAACTCTTCTTCCTTGGGAAACTTGAACTTTCCTCTTTTATATGAGTCTGGTGAATAATGAAATATCAATGGAATGTATCCTGCTTCCAAAAAAAAACCCAAACAAAAAAATGATGGGTAGGTAGTAAGACCTGCATCTCATGTGAGTGCTGTGATCATGGAAAAAGAGTCATCCTCATATTCCTTTTCTCTACCACAACAAATATTTAATTACCTCCTGCAGATAGCAACAGATTCAGCAGCAGAGTTGAAAAACTCCATCCCAGAAGATCCTGTAATTCAGGTCTTAGAGCATCTCTTATGGTATGTATTCACATCTCCTCAGGCAGAGAAAGGATCTGAGCTAGGACACCTGATAAAGCAGGCGACTTCTCAAAAAATCAAGTCACAGACTAAAATAGGTGCTCCACTTGCTTCCTGATTATGTGGAAAAAAACTGAAAAGTGCAACATGGGACCTGAGAAGGGGCATCTGAAGTCATATATTTTTGTAATTATTAAGGCAAGTCTCAATATTTTGGTTGAAATATGAAATAGGATGTGAGCAGCTCAATGTTTTCAAGGTAGATACAGTGATACAAGCATTTATGGAGCCTCACAAGGGAAGCTTAGACACACAAGGAATTCCGATGTCTGCAAAGCTGCATAGGCAGAATTTGAATTTTGGTTATTTAAATGTGGATCTGTAAAGTATCAGCTCAGCATCTAAGTGCTTTTGTGAATGTGAGCTCTGGCAGCTAGATCAAGATAACAAGGGAGCTCTGGGGCAGAAGGACAAGTAAAAGATGCCTCAAAGACCCTTCCAACTTACAACTCTATTACACTGTGTGGATATGTAAGCTTCATCCTGCCTGCCACTGCTTTGAGGCTTGGTGAGATTCTGCCATCCAAACTGCTGCTTCAGAAAGCTGCAACCTCAGCTGAGGGGCCAGCAAGAGTTACTATGGATAATGAGGTTCAAATGCCAGTAGTCCAGTTTCAAAAGAACTTCTTTGCTTCTCCTGGGAGCTTGTGTACAGGTATTTTTTTCTCTCTTTGTGGTACTAGTTAAGAGAATATTGCTTGGCCTCTTGTGGAAGCTACTTACTTTTTTTTGTTGGTGGGACTGGTTCTGTATCACAGAATTGGGAGCTACTGCAGTGCCAGATTGGGGGCTTATATTTTGGGCAGTGGACTGGATCAGCTCTTGATTTCTAGCCCCAGCTCTACCATCGATTCATTCAGTGAGTGAGTCACTTTGTGTCTATGTCGCCATTTATCCATTTCTATGGTGGGAAGGAGACCAGCGTCGGTGTCATGCATCAATATTGTTCCACTGTGCTGGCACACTAGCAGGCAGATGTTGCATGGCCTATGGAGCAGGGCAGGGCTCTGGTTGCAGAACAGAGTTTCTGGTTCAGAGGATCTTCCTCCCCGCACATACTCCATTTTCAAATTGAAGCAGGGTGAAACTAAAAATATCTGTCTCTCTGATAGAAGATTTGCAAGGGACTCTCATGACAACTAAGGTGTCAGGGCAGACTGAAACCCCACCTTGGGTTTGGCAGAAGCTCATCAAAGCCAAAGCTGAACTGGCCTCATAAGCTGGTATTCTCCAGTGAAAAAGAGATTATTTTTCTTGGAAGACCCACAGGTTGTTGATCTTGGATCACCCATTGCCTTGTTTCCACTTCTATTCTCTTTTTAGATTGCAAATTATTTCCCACAATATTGAGCTACTAAAGAGGACATAGAAGCACCTCACCTGAAGCACTGGTCGCTCAGAGCATCCCCTGGGAAATACAGGGTTTCTACACTCCCAGCCTGCTGAAGTTGTCCTTTCACCATGATAGGATCTATAATGGGAAGGAAGGACAGCTTTGGAGTACCAGTACCAGCTCTCTGCTTTCACTGTGCATGGGCCACAAAAAGGCAGCTGGCAGCTTCCCTGTTCAGTCTCCACCCACTTCATTCCTCCCTGCCCTATTTCCAGGTTTCTTAAAAAGACTGTGTGGGAGTAGCGGTGTGTACAGACACTCACAGCATCAGGATGGAAGAATCAAGTGGAAAATCTGCTCCCTTGGTATCTAGTCACATTGCTGGGAGTTGCGTAAATGTCCATTTTCGCCTCAAACAATCTGCCAGAGGCAGCAGTCAGTCACACCTTTCCTGTGCTTCAAAGGTCTTGCAGATACTGGGAGCACTGGAGGACTTGCAGCTGCAACACCTAAATTTATAAGAATTGGCAAAACATGACTGTGACAGTGTCTAGCACTACACTGATTTAGGACCTGAATATTGACCAGCCTGCTGACCAACTCTCAGACTCCTTGCTTCAGCAACATGGTACCCTCTTCCCACCAGACGCATCTTCAGGATGAATTCTTCACCATTAAGCTCCTCTGCTTGATACTTCCAAAGCAGTCTAGGAGCATTTAATATTTATAAATAGTGAAAATTTCTACCCAGCTTCAGCATTCACTATAGTTTCAGTGATTCAAACCTCCAGCATAGGCAGAAACTGCCTTGAGCAGAAATTGAGCAACTACCTAATAAAATATAGTCATGAGATGAATAGAAGCTGTATATTTGAAGTGCCCTGAGCATGTTTGAAAGATTTATTTCCTGGACTCATCTGGAAGGTTTTTTAATAGGGAGGATATGACTTTCTGTGTATATACATCCATATGGGAGAGGAAAAGATCTACAGTTTTAAGGCGGAAAAGGGGCGTTTACACTTCTTGTGGAAATGCCAAAGGGAAAGCATTATTTATTTTACATGGGCCTGTTATATTTACCGCTGTATTTCCTGTAAGAAAACAGATGTGGGTGCATCATTCACAGTCTTAAAGTCAAATTTGCCCTACTGTTGTGGTACGCTCAGAGACTCAGTCAAAGCTGAATCGTCTGAAGACTGCACTGTGAGGCCTTGAAACACAATGGGAAGAGTTTGTATTTGAGCTCAGGTAAGGAAAAGGCTGCTAGAGAGGATTCTGTAGTCAGAGTCAGATCAAGGAGAAATAAATAATAATTAAAAAAATCACATATAATGTAGCTTCACAGCAACATCTCCAGGGTTTGAAAATGGAGAGTTCAGTAATCATCTCATGCCCTCATATCCCTTTGACCCGTGTGCCAGTCTTATCACACATCTTTTCCATATCTCAGAGGCTGCTCCTCTGTTGCTCCCAGGGTGCTTGCTCCAGAGGCTGGAGGTGGAGGGGAAGATTAGGGAAGGAAGTTCCTGGCTTTCTTCTCCTTTCCCTTTCTAGGCTGGATATATAATGCAGTGAAAATGAATGAGCGTCCTGTTGCTGGTAGCCAGGAGGCAGAGCCACCCTGAAGGGATCTTTCTGCACAATAGTTCCAATTATGGTTCACAGGGAGACAGAGCCTCCTTCATTCTCTCTTATCAGCTGCTATTTCTTTAGATGTAAACAATGAAATTACACAGTACCTCAGAAGATCTTCCACTACTGAAAATGTGTTCCTTTGTTACCCCACAGGATTTTAAGTTTTCTCATATTTTGCTTTCCCTTTTCCCGGAATTCACATCCTAAGTGCTGCTTCTCCTTTTTCTACCTCACTTAGAAACATCTTGTTCACAGACCCTGCTGACATTAAGCTTGTCATGCCAGGGTAGCTAGGCTGATACAGTTAAGTTAATGAAGCCATCTACATCCACTGTGTTCACTTGCTAGAGGGCTTTCACTAAGGTGGTTTACTAAATTAAAATGTACTTCCTCAAGACATACCTACTGGTTGAAGTCTCTCCAGTAGGAGTTATACCACAATGTTTTTTCCTCAGTGGTTGACAGATCATTGCTCCCTTACTATGGTGCAACTTGCATCTTCTTGATGCAAATCATCTTAATGCACATCTCAGAATTGGCCATGCTGTTGACTGGATCCACCTCCTCCAGAGAATGACTCATCCTAAGTGGCTTCTCTGAGCTAAGTAGGAATAATCATCTTCTTGTGGCATCTCTCTTTCTCTCTCCCCTTCTCCAGGGAATGTAAAAATAGTTTACTCCAGCTCCATAATTTCCAGACAGATACATATAAATGAGTCCACTTTCAGCTTTAACCTTGCATTCAGACCCATCCCTAATATGTTATGGTAACAAGAAGAGTATATAGTTAGCCACCCTCTGCTTGAATTATATCTTCTGTCATCTCCTTGGCATGTAAAATACTGTCTTACATTCATGTGCTGTTCACGTGGGAGTAACCTGAGGCAGTATGAACATAGGAAAATCTGTACGTGTAGGAAAAGAAGTGGAGTTGCCTTAAGCAAGACAACCTTATTTGACCCTCCTCCTTCCTTTACAGCTGGTATTACTCAAAGCTGGGACAGAAAAGAATGAGGGGACTGAGGCTAAGGCCAGACTTTGGCATGAGGCAGACAGGAGCTGAACAGGTTTTCTCCATGCCTTCCTGCCAGTGCCCATTAATCCTGAGCCACATTGCCCTCTGACATTCCAGCTCTCGGTCCTTTCTCTTAATTCTTCTATTTATACCTTCTGACCTGGAGTATCCTTTCTTATGTGCCAAGTTTTACACCAGTGTAAATTCAGGGATGTCTGTGGATTTGTTACTGGCTATAAAAGAAGAAAATTAGACAGATCACCTCTAGGCACCAAATGGAGTATATCCTATCCCTTGATTCTGCTAAATATTCATTCTGTTCCTATTTTTCATCATTCTGTGTCCAACACACAGCAACCTGCTGTTATTCCAGTGCTGTATTCCCACAAAGCATCCCCCAGTGGTCCCCAGCCTTGTCCTGACGCTGCTGCTGAAGTTGTGCCAGGGACAGTACATACCTGCAGTTTGCTCCATGTTGGGTTGCTCTGGGCTAAACGTTTCCAGTGTTGTCTTCCCTGGGGCCAGTGTCAGCAAGCAGATGCCAAGTAGTACCCTTTTTCTTTAACATCACCTCTCCACATCCAGCCTGGCAATTGTAGATTGTCTTTAGGATTGCTTAGTGTTCCCCATACTACCACTGAAGAGAGCCAGTTAAGGATTTGGACCTTCCTGTTCTCTGCACTGGCCAAACGGAGGAAAAGGCCAGGAGAACTGAAGTCTAAGCACGGCATTATATGTTCTTAATAAAGGAGTGATTATATGAATCACAGTAGCAAAATGTTCTTGCAGAGCACATGCCCCACTCCCTGACTTAAGCATCCAAGGGCAGCTGTACATCATTCCAGAGGAGGCTTTCGCCTTAGACATGGGTTAGCGTATAGTCCGCTGCATTACAGAGGAGTAGCTACAGAGCTGGGATTCAAGCATGTCTTTTAATGAAGTTACTTGTGGCTGTTTATTGGACAAAAATAAATTCCAATTGGCCCACATAACAAATGAAACTCAACTACAAAAATGTAATGATATTTATTCACACAGCTGCCAGCAAACTCACATGCACCATGAGTCATTCCAGATGTGGATAAAAACTAAGTCTGTCTGTGAAAGTAAGTTTCCTGATCCCGAGGAGACTTGGTTTAGGAGAGGAGCTGCACACTGACTTCAGCTGTACTCAGAAGAACAGACAGGTTCTCCTACAAAGGGGGAGGGGGAGAGGAAAAGCCATTTATTTATTCCTGAAAAGAAAGGAGGTAGGAAATAGAAAAGCTAGTATACAGCTAGACATACTTATTTTAAAGAGAAGGATGTTTTGGAAGACTTTGCCGCTGCTGCTGTTCTATTACAGTGCTCATGCCACTGTGACCAACAGATGGAGCAGAGGTAAGATTTAAACATGAAAAACTATTTAAGAGAAAACTTTGAGTTTGTAGATTTGCTCTGAAATTATTTTCCATTATACATATATATATAATTTGTCCCTCACAACTATGGAATTCTTTTTTTTCTGCATTAAACAGGAGGTCAGCTAAATAATTATATAGACTAATAGAAAAATAGATATGCATAAAGGTAAAATTATATATGTATTCTATTATAATAAAAATACATATATATAAAATATCCCAAGAAACAAAACCACATTCTTTTCTCACTTTTTCATTTCTCTCTCCTTCTGTTTTTTTCTTTCACATTAACAAAAATTACAGGTCATGAAACCTTAAAGCAAAAACATTTGCAGTCACAGGTGGCATATTTTTCTGCTCCACTAAGCAGATACCTGGTAATAGTAAACACAACAATGCCTGGATTGTGTAAGGTGCCTAGGAATGCCTACGACCCTACCCTGACAGATTAGTACATACAACATAGAGAAAGCTACCTGTGGTGTCATCGGGCATCAGCTGCAAATACGACCATACATAGTTGTGACATATTTTGTATTCAAGTGTGTGACAGTGACATATGAAATGGTTTGGGACTATCAGATTGCATAGGAGCTTCTTGCTTAAGAGCTAGTGATGATGTCCTTTCTCTTTTTTGTTTTATTCTCTCCTCCGGTATTTGGCACAAGATCAGCAGCTGCTGGAAGTGGAGAAAGGAAACACCTCCCAAAAGATTTCTTTGGTTCTGATATTGAAATTCACAGATATTTAAAGGAACTGGAGTCTTTTAAAACATCAAGCATTCAGATGCTTCCCTCCTCACACCAATCTCCCATGTCTTCCTCATTATAGCTGGTTCCTTTCTAATCTGCTATTTGGGTTTAGTTTTGGTGCTATAGGGAAGGCAATAGCTGAATGTAGCAATGAAGAGCTATGCAATTCTGCTAAGGCTGTATGAATGTTTACATAGAGTTAATATACATACAGTTACTGGGGGCTCACTGACAGGGCATTGACCTGTGACTCAGAATGGCAGATTCTTTCCCCAGCTTTTCCATCAGCCTCTTGGATGATGCTGGATGGAAATTATGCCTGCCTGTACCTTCCTTTTCTCTTACTTTGTAATAGAGGTAATGACATCAATTGTCATCATAAAATCGCTTAATTTAGTAGTAGATAAATGTTTGTTTTTCCAGGGGTGTCACATAAAAATGTGAGGAAATCAGTACTAGATCTGCATACATGAAAAAAAACAGCCCTACCTTCTGGAAGAATGAGGTCACCTTACCTATGAAATGGAAAAAAAGCAAAAAGAAAGGGGTTCATTTCCATGGAATAATCACTATGCAATTTAAGGATGTTCTTCATTTTTGCTAACATGATAATTTTAATTAAACAACAACACCACAACCCTAAAAGGAATCCATGCAAGTATTCTGCAGTATTCTCCTGGAGAAACTGGTTGTCCATGGCCTGGATGGGAGTACACTCCACTGGGTTAAAAACTGGCTGGAGGGTTGGGCCCAGAGAGTGGTGGTGAATAGAGTTAAATCCAGTTGGTGGCCGGTCATGAGTGGTGTCCCCCAGGGCTCAGTATTGGGGCCGGTTCTCTTTAACATCTTTATCAATGATCTGGACGAGGGGATTGAGTGCATCTTCAGTAAGTTTGCAGATGACACCAAGTTAGGTGGGAGTGTCGACCTGCTGGAGGGTAGAAAGGCTTTGCAGAGGGACCTGGACAGGCTGGATCAATGGGCCAAAGCCAATGGGGTGAGGTTCAACATGGCCAAGTGCCGGGTCCTGCACTTGGGTCAAAACAACCCCATGCAGCAATACAAGCTTGGGGAAGAGTGGCTGGAGAGCTGCCTGGCAGAAAAGGACTTGGGGGTTTTGGTTGACTGTCAGCTGAACATGAGCCAGCAGTGTGCCCAGGCGGCCAAGAAGGCCAAAGGCATCCTGGCCTGTATCAGGAACAGCGTGGTGAGTAGGACTCGGGAGGTGATTGTATCTGTGTACTTGGCACTGGTGAGGCCCCACCTCGAGTACTGTGTCCAGTTTTGGGTCCCTTACCACAAAAAAGACATTGAGGTGCTGGAGCGGGTCCAGAGAAGGGCAACGAAGCTGGTGAGGGGTCTGGAGAGTAAGTCTTATGAAGAGAAGCTGAGGGAGCTGGGGTTGTTCAGCCTAGAGGAAAGAAGGCTGAGGGGAGACCTTATGCCTCTCTGCAACTACCTGCAAGGAGGTTGTAGAGAGGCGGGGGTTGGTCTCTTCTCCCAAGTAACAAGTGATAGAACAAGAGGAAATGGCCTCAAGTTGCTCCAGGGGAGGTTCAGATTGGATATCGGGAAAAATTTTTACAGTGAAAGGGTTATTAAGCATTGGAAAGGGCTGCCCAGGGAAGTGGTTGAGTTGCCATCCCTGGAAGTATTTAAAAGATGGGTTGACATAGTCTTTAGTGACATGGTTTAGTGATGGTTTTTTTATCAGAGTTAGGTTGATGGTTGGACTCGATGATCTTAAAGGTCTCTTCCAACCTAGACAATTCTATGACTAAAGTCCAATTTTAACCACCATGAATGAAGGAAAACATCAGAACTCTATTGTGCCTTTTGGGAAAGCAGATTGTTTTCAAGCTGGAAGCTCTAGAGATTGTTTTTTGAGACTTCAAAGGGAAGATAAGATTCATTCTCTGTTGTGATAAGGAGTTCAGTTCTTACAAATATTGCATACAGACATCTGCTGAGGAGGAAACCAGATTTCTTCTCCACAGCTGCTGAGACTATTCAGCTCCAAATATGTTTTAGAGGCATGACTCCTTCAACAATAGCTACTTCAGAGAACCCCCACTCCCTTAAACTATCTATGTGTCAGCCCAACCAATCCCATCCTAATCTGCAGTATCTAGAGCGCCAAAGCACTGTTCTGATTTTGTAATTGGTTAGAAACCTAAGAGGAAATTTGAGTAGAGGCAGGACACACCCTTCTGCAGACTCAGAGCTCTTCCCTCCCGCCACAAACGACAACTGACTCGTCTGGGTTAAACCTCAGTGACTTAAGTCTTATCCAACTCCCAATCTGAATTTTGCAATGGAAAAGCAAAGACAGATCAGCATCTGGTCTGATGGAAGACAGATCTGCATATCATCTACATGTTGACTAGTAGACCAGATTGTTTACAAAACAGTAGGATAAAGGGTCCTGTTTTAATCACCAACAGTTGTTTGCAATAGAAATTAACAGCCAATATTGGATAAAACAAGGCCTAGCTTTACGTTTTTTTCCCTAGGGGACACTGGGGCATCCTTGAGTGCCCAGCCCTTGTAACCAAGTATTTAAGCTTTGGCTCAAAAAAAGTCAGATGTGAGGAAATATGAACATACTTGTGCTGACTGGTGAGTGGGAACTCCAGACTGCCACCTCCCTTTTCCCTTTGCTTTTTTTTTTGCTTTTACAAGCATCAGCAAATGGAAAAAAAAAAAAAAAAAAAAAAAGGAAGAAAAAAAAGCAGTTCTGACAGAAAAACTGAGTGCTTTTTTTGGTTTTGTTTTTTTTTTGCTCCCTCAGCCATTTGCATTAAAAATCTTACACACTCCTCAGCCTGCTTAGATCCAGCTGTGGACATTGGTCCAGAAGTCACGGGCAAATCTTGGTCCCTAGGATGGACATGTTCAGAATAATAAAGAAAAGATCCCTAACTGGTGACAAAATAATTTACTTGTCATCATCTCAGGTTTCCTTGAGGCTTAGTTGTTATGGTATTACCCTCTCAGGTTTTATGAAGCACCTGTCTAGGGAGAAAAGATAATGTTATGTCTCTACTGAGTGATATTCCCTATGTGATGGTAGAGGAGAGGTCGTATTAATTTCTGAAGATCCCAAATCAGAATTCCAGACCTTAAGAAATGTTTTTGCTGGAGAAACCAAGGAAAAAATCCCGTTCTTTGACAACAAAGATAAAAAAACCCAAACATGCAGCTGTGATAACCAGAGACAGTGTCACCACTTGCCCTTCAGTTGTTTTCATCAAACTGCTCTGACAAGTACCAATACATTGGAGAGCAGAAGTTCGCTTCAGATTTGCATTATAAGAATTGCCTGTTCCCTGAGGAAACCTTATTAGCTTGTTTCATCTCAGCCGGCTGTAGTTTATTTGCTGTAAGGGCTTCTTGATTCAAATAAATGGCACACAGACAGTGGCATGCTGGCTACGTGCTTGCTCAGGCAGTGAAGATGCAGTATGATTTCTTGTGGTTGTGGCTTCTTGGACAGTAGGGAAGCAGCTGCAATGGTAAGTTTGCCCCTCAGAGGAGGCTGGAAAAAGAGATGTTGGAAAAAGTTAAAACTCTTTTCACCCATCAGCAAGAAAAGGATGTATTAGCTATATTGGCACCATCAAAGTTTCATGCTTTTGGGGAATGGCTGTGCTGTGCCTTCCAGACCTCCAAAGCAGTATTATAGTCACATCCAGATCTATCTGGCCCACATGCATTATTTTGTACCCAGTCTCTAGTGCTCGGTGAAAATCAAATGGCTGTTCTATAACAGCAGGGGAACAGTTTGTTCTCCTTAGAGGCTTTCAGCAGAAGGAATTACTTGGGAGAACAGCAGGTCCATCCTCCTTGATTCCCCACAACAGTGCAAACTTTTAGTATTTGCTCTAGCGTTGTGGCAACTGAGTTGGTGAGTTTGATGGAGCAGCTGCTAAATGAGCAACTTTTGTGGGTTGCTTCTGCTTGTGGGCTTAGCTACAGCAGGCTGGCAGCTCTCCAGTGCCAGGAGAGGGAGGACTGTGTAGAAGAGAAAAAGACACTGGCTGTTGCTAGAAAGCCAGCTGGTCATTTTATAAGGAAGTAGTGTTTAACATATTCTATACTCTGCGATCATTTGCTACGTACCAGGTTGCTGGTGATCTTGCTGTGTGGGCAACGGATGAGATTAGGGCATGCACTGCACCCCCACACCTTTTGACCTTATCTGCCTCTTTCCCCCACCATCTCCTATTGCATCCTTATAGCCAGGCACTCCCTTCTCGAGCCACTTCTGGGATTCCACCACTGACAGTAATATTTGCTTGACATTTTTGGCTTGGACAGCACAAGAAAAGGGAATGTGGCTAAACGCAGCATGAAATTAGAACACAAATGGGCAAACATATATATGCCCAGCAGGCCTTATGTATACCAGGTTATAGTATACTTATTTAGGACATGCTGAGGTTTCCAAAGGTCTGATCCATGGGTAAAAAGAAATTAGACCAGCTGGACTGGCTACAAGAACTTTTTAAAGGAGAACCTTTCCTATGAAGACAGGCTGAGAGAGTTGGGGTTGTTCAGCCTGGAGAAGAGAAGGCTCTGGGGAAACCTTATAGTAGCCTTCAGTACTTAAAGGGGGCCTACGGGAAAGATGGGGAGGGACTTTTTATCAGGGAGTGTAGTGATAGGACGAGGAGTAAAAGTTCTGAACTGAAGGAGGGTGAATTTAGATAGGATATCAGGAAGAATTTTTTTGCTATGAGTGGTGAGGCACTGGGACAGGTTTCCAAGTGAAGTTGTTGAGACCCCATCCCTGGAAGTGTTCAAGACCAGGCTGGATGGGGCTTTGAGAAACCTGGCCTAGTGGGAGGTGTCACTGCCTGTGGCAGGGGCGTTGGAACCAGATGATCTTTAAGGTCCCTTCCAACCTAAACCATTCTATGATTCTATGAAACTGCAACATGTATTGAACTGCCATTAATTTCCATAAAGCTATCATTATCCAATTCTTAAAGTACATAGTGCACATAAAACAATGAAAGATATGAAATGTTATGAAGCAGAGCCAAGTCTGTCTAAGCTTGGCTGTCTAAAGAATGTTTCTTCTTATGGAGAAAATGCAAAATATAATTTCTCTGGCTGCCATGTGATCACTTGGAAAATTGCCTCAACTATCCAAACTTACCTGTTTGTTGGACTCATTCCAGCGTCCTCACTGGAGCTGCAAAAGGCTTGATCGATGTGCTGCAGGGGTTTTTCCCACTTACCCTGAGTCTGTTCAATAAGTCTGTACCAGTTCCTGGGAATGCAGGTTTGTAGGCTGGAGTTTCCTGGTCTGGGGGTTTATTTGCCTGGTGAAAATTATCACTCCATCAAATATCGCAACTGTACCAGTAAAGAGAGGGAGACACTGTCTGAAGGGCAGTCTGGGATTGAAATTCAGAGAAATGAGGTTTGCAGCTGGATGACCTGAAGAAGACAATTGATATATCTATGTTTTTACTTCCTGAATTCCTTTGCAAAGAGCTGTATAAGAAATGAGTATAAATGTAAGTCATAGACCTAAAAATAGATCCCTAAAAACCAAATTTTCCTACACTGTAAGTAGCAGGAAGGAGGCATTAGATGAATATTTTCTGCCTGTTAGGAAATTAGAAGAAAGCAAAAACCAAAATAGGTTTTCAAGCAGGTCTGGAATATATTTAAGAATTAATGAACTAAGGAGGCAATTAGAATATCTGCACAATGGGGTGTGGAGCAGAGATCACAGACGCAGAGCCGAGGCAAGCTGCCTGCCTTGCACATCACAGGACAGTGCAGGGACTGTAGCTGCTGTCCCAGCAGGGTGATAGTCATGTTCATGGCATGTGCCCAAGCCAGTGAGCTGTGCCCTTCAACAGGGATCACCTGGTTGGACCCAGGGCTACACTGATATGGCCACACTGCTTCTGGCTCTGACATCTCCACCCTATGCAATGCTGTGCGGCACAGACGTGGCTATCCCATTCCCTGTGGCAGATCCCTTGGGCATCAGCTGCAGTGTCAGTCTGAAGCTATTAAACAAAGTGCTATTGCAGGAATAGCAGGGAAAGGACTGAAGAAGGGGCGGAAAATGGGTTAGTTATTGGTATCCAGGAAAGATGCTCAGTGTTCTGAAAGATAGCTAGATTATAACAGTCTCTGAATGGATTTAACCTGCATAGGACAAATATCTAGTAGGGTAGGGCTGTGACTGTAATCAAAATCCTTTCTAGCATGTCCTGATTCCCCAGATGCTCCTTCAGGGGCAGACTTAATTAATTTAACCTGCATGGAGGATGATCCCTGAATCAGAATTCACAGTGGATATCTGAAACTGAAAGACATACAAAGGATGCTTAAAAAAATCAAAGTTTATAATCTCTTCTAGGGCAATAATGCTAAATTGTGATGAGATTGGAGGGAGGATAGATTATAGAAGCTTCCACATTTTAGTTTAGATCACAGATGGATATTGTACTCTATAAAAGCAGTCATACTGTTAGCAAAGAAGGGTCTAAGTGATTCTGAGGCTCTTTTCACCACAGGACATAGCCAAAAAATGGCTAAAGCTTACAGCTCACACAGCCATAAACTGGCTGGCAGAATCAAAAGTTAAAAAGAGAAAGGAGCTACACAATGTTGAGGAAATCTGGGTAAGCAACAAGAGGAAGACACATGACATAAAGCTGTTTTCTCTTTGATATGTGCCAGACTAAGTGAGAACTATGAGCTGAAAGTACTACCAGTAGAATTTTCTCACTGATCCCAGTTCTATCCAAGTACTGAGGACTGGCAACTCAGTAAGACATTTGCTGCTAATTTGGTCATTTTGGGGGGATTCCTGTATGCCGTAGTGTCCCATCTATCAGCCTTAGTCCCCGATATAGAACTGTCATGGGTTCCAGATCAGTTTGCACAAGGGTCCTCGTGTCCCAACCAAAGTCCAGCTCAGAAGCATCTCCTGCCATTCAGATCCTTCATTACACTTTCACATGGAAATAGTTCCCTTCACCTTACCTTTAACAACTGCCTCACTGCTCTTAATGCATGCTGTTAAGCCAAGGGAAGCAGCTCTGTTACAAATGAAATAACTCATGTACACATGTAAAGACAGTAGAGCATTCTGTGAGTCCCCCCCGATTACCTTGACTGCTGGGCCCAGGGACTCCACTGGTACCTGGCATTATGCAAACACACAGTTAAAAAAATTCTTTCCCTCTCCAAAGAACCTTCAGTGTAATTAAGGAGTGGAAAGATAAACATCCCTTTTAATTGTGGGGCAAAGAGTAATTAAAACACTTGCCCCAGGTCTCTTCAGGATGACTGTGTGCGTGTTGTCTTGTATGTTGTTAATAGTAGTGATTTTTTTATTTATTCTGTTTCTGAATCATAAAGTGCTTTTCTTGTTTTCTTGGGGTAGATCATGCCAAATTCTGCAAAAGCATTAGGACTTCTCAGGCAGAAAGAAATCCTCTCAGAAACGCTGAATAGTACAATGTCATTGAAAGGAAAGTCAGCAGGTCTTAATGAACATCATCAGGCTGAAGAGGCTCTGATCTCTTAAACGGTGACAGGCAAGATGTAAATTGCTGAGGTAAAGCACTGAGTAGTGAAGCAATTAACTTTGCACGCAATGCCTGTGCTGGGGTTCAAGGCAGGGCAGGACCCAAAGGGCCAGCCTAGGATGCTGGAGATGAACACTGGTGCTTGCCCGCGTACACAGCCTGCACCCATCCTGAACCGGGGCTTTGCAAAATCATCCATTCTCCCTCTGTACCCCAGTGGCTCTGCTGTAGGGAGCTGAGTCCATCCAAGACGCAGAGAAGCTAGCTGGGTACACGGACCTGGCTGCAGCAAAACAGGGAGCTGGGCAAGTGTCTTGGTTTGAAGCGGGCAAACCAGTCAGCTCCTTGCTTTAACTTTTAAAGCACTGAAATGTGAAAACCAGCACCGCTGAAGTCAGTGGGAGCTTTGCCCCTCTCCGGAGTGTGGTCACAATCTCATTTATTATGTGGAATTTGGTCTCCTGTAGTAACCCTGATTAAGAGCTTCCAGCCCAAATGCATTATTTGTCGGTTAAAGTGCTTTCAGCAAAATGATGCTGGCATGGGTGAAGCTCATGCAAGTCAGCTACATGGATAGCTGATGGTGGGAAGCAGAGGAGGAAACATATCAAAGCATTACAAAAATAAATTAAAAAAAAAAAAGGCAACTTGAGGACAAGCGGCAAATAACACTTGTAGGGAGACACATAGACAAAAGTCCCCAAAGGGACAGTCATCTATGAGGTTTTCTCTCCCACTGGAAGGAAAAAAAGCAGAGGAAGGGATCCTGTATGCTTCCATTGTCCCTGTGTCTCTCATTACCCTGAAACCCTGTTTTATTTGGCTATTGCTATGGTAGCTTTATGATATATCTCCCACAGCATACTTGCTAATACAGACACATTAAACTAGACTGAGTCTGCACCACAAGTCACAGGGCTCCCTTGCCTACTCAGTGGCTAACTCTTAGCTGGTAACTCTTTTTATCCCCCCTGAGGTGCTCCAGGCTGCAGCAATAACCTGGCTCCTCTTGTCTCATTATCATGGTGCTTGAGTCAGGGTGAACTCAGTGCTAGGGTTGCGACGAAGAAGAATGTGAGGAGGAGAGGAGCAGAGTTAAATATGCTCCACTATTTCCAGTTTCCACAAACATTCCTTTCTTCTGGTGAAAGCGTATGTGGGGCCTTTCCTGGCCCAGTTTGCCGGTTAGATTTGGCAGCTCCCCAGTTCCCCTGAGATCAGCATGCATACCACTCGTCCTCTGGAAATTCCTCTCCAGCCACAGGGAAACAGATCACCAGCCAAAAGGCGGGCTCCAAACTCGCTGAGTCTCTCTCCGCTTGGGAGGAGCCAGGTGGGTAGCTGAAAAAAAGTCACTGAGAAAGGGAAAAATAAGTTATTCAAAGCTCAGAGGATATTTGGGAGGAAATGAGACAGTGGAAGGGCAATGCTGAGCCGCAGTCTTGTGTTAGAGACCCAAATGCA